>NC_091215.1:27802116-28039616 GCF_040958095.1 Procambarus clarkii | reverse complement strand
GTATGATACATATACAGTGGAGAATACGTGGATAAGAATGTTAACCTCCCTCAACGCTCACGACAGGTGTGGGTGAGTGTTGAGACACAACAGGTGTGGTAAGTGTGGGTGAGTGTTGAGACATGACAGGTGTGGCAAGATTCCAGAGACCAAAACCTGCCTCAGAGAACGGTCACCTTACCCCCCCCCCCGCTCTCTCCTCTCATCTCTCTCTCTCTCTCTCTCTCTCTCTCTCTCTCTCTCTCTCTCTCTCTCACACATAGTTTTTCAGGGTTATAAGCTCGTGTTAAACTGCTGTGGTATGAAATAAATCAAAAGATCCGAACATCCGAATATAGCAAATGACACGGTTCAAGGAGAGCTGGGATACGAACACCGGGAAAGGAATAGCGGACACATTTCAGAACACTACCGTAGTGGCCATTAACTGACCTAATACTACTCATATTAACTCGGAAAAGATCGTCAAAAAAGGCATTGCATGCGAGCAACCTCAACCGCTACTCTCCATGAACGAATCACTGGCGTTAAGGTTCAATATAGTATAGTATCACACACTATGAGCTTACAAAACGGGCAGGAGGGGAGCCGGTCGGCCGAGCGGACAGCACGCTGGACTTGTGATCCTGTGGTTCTGGGTTCGATCCCAGGCGCCGGCGAGAAACAATGGGCAGAGTTTCTTTCACCCTATGCCCCTGTTACCTAGCAGTAAAATAGGTACCTGGGTGTTAGTCAGCTGTCACGGGCTGCTTCCTGGGGGTGGAGGCCTGGTCGAGGACCGGGCCGCGGGGACACTAAAAAGCCCCGAAATTATCTCAAGATATCTCAAGATAACCAGGACTGGTGGTTGGGGGTTTGGTGGTGGTGGTACCTGGTTGATACCTGGTTGATGGGGTTCTGGGAGTTCTTCTACTTCCCAAGCCCGGCCCGAGGCCAGGCTTGACTTGTGACAGTTTGGTCCACTAGGCTGTTGGCTGGTGGTGGTAGGAGGCTGGTTGTGGTGGTGGGGGGTTGGTGGTTGAGGGGTTGGTGGTGGTGGTAGGGGGGCTGGTGGCAGTGGTGGTGAGAGGGAGGGGGGGGGGACAGGGTTCGACCTGCAGGTGTTGGAATCCGGATCACGTGCCCTGTTCCGGACATAACAATGATTCCTACACAGCACGTGACAGATGTTACGATAGGGGAAGCAGCCCCTCCCCTATACAGCTGCGCGCCGCCGGCTGCCCATTTACCCACTACTACCATTCACTCTCACCCTCCCTACCTTCATTCTGTCACTCCCTCCCCCCCCCCCCCTCCCCAGTCATTCCTCCTAATCACTGCTACCTTCACCAATCACAGAAGTGCAGCAACACGACTCACGCTCCTGATACATACGGTTACCTTACCTAAGCCTTAAGGGTTGTTGATTTGTGGAACTAATTACCGCGTAACGTGGTGGAGGTGGGGTTATCTTGGTTATCTTGAGATGATTTAGGGGCTTTAGTGTCCCCGCGGCCCGGTCCTCGACCAGGCCTCCACCCCCAGGAAGCAGCCCGTGACAGCTGACTAACACCCAGGTACCTATTTTACTGCTAGGTGACAGGGGCATAGAGTGAAAGAAACTCTGGCCATTGTTTCTCGCCGGCGTCCGGGATCGACCCCGGGACCACAGGATCACAAGTGCAGTGTGCTGCTCGCTCGGCCGACCGACTCCTACAAACAATCGAGGGACCTGGGTCCCTCGATTGTTTCAAGCGCGGGTTGGACATGTATATGAGTGGGATTGGGTGGTTATAGATAGGAGCTGCCTCGTATGGGCCAACAGACCTTCTGCCGTTACCTTTGTTCTTATGTTCTTCTTGTGTTCAAGGTGTTTCCGGGTCTTAGTGTCCCCGCGGCCCGGTCGTCGACCAGGCCTCCTGGCTTCAAGTCAAAGATGGCGTTCCCAAGGGCCACGTGTTGGGAACATTGATGTCACACCTCGATAACTCACACAAAACAAATTGTCTTGATTTGTTTTTAGTATTTTTTTTACTATCTGATCAGCCAAGTTTGTTTATAAACCTTTTATTTTGATCAAGTTATTGTTGTATATCTCCCGTTGTACGTGAGAACAGTAATGTTGTTGTTGTTATAGATTCAGCTACTCGGAACACGTTCCAAGTAGCACGGGCTATGGTGAGCCCGTAGTGGACTTACCTGGCACAGGAGCGGTGCTCAAAGAACAGATTTCAGTGCCATATATACAAAGGCCAGTATAACCCGCTTCAGCGGAAGGACGTGTACTGAAGTGGTCGTATTATCGCGCCAAATGATCGCTCGAAAGGTCTTTGACACCTCTTACTCATGTTTCCGGCCACGGGCATCGGAAACCAAGGCCAAACTTTGGCCAGAAATTCAATGGAAACCTTCACAAAATTAGAGGCACAACCAATGGCTCGTTACCTACCTTGAGGCTACCTTGAGGTGCTTCCGGGGCTTAGTGTCCCCGCGGCCCGGTCGTCGACCAGGCCTCCTGGTTGCTGGACTGATCAACCAGGCTGTTAGACGCGGCTGCTCGCAGCCTGACGTATGAGTCACAGCCTGGTTGATCAGGTATCGTTAAACTCACAAATATATATATAATCGACAGTTTATCATAGAGTTTCCCATTTTTTGTGTTACTTTTCACACACACACACACACACACACACACACACACACACACACACACACACACACACACACACACACACACACACACACACACACACACACACACACAGTTTCAAATGTAGATATGATAGAGCCCAATAGGCTCAGGAATCTGTACACCAGTTGATTGACGGTTGAGAGGCAGGACCAAAGAGCCAGAGCTCAACCCCCGCAAGCACAATTAGGTGAGTACAATTAGGTGAGTACACACACACACAGGGTGGCAGTTACGTCAGATTCACACGGAACAAAAACTTTAAATATATGAAGCCGAGTGGTAGACCCAAGGTCGAACAGACCCCAGGACGGTGACCCCAGACCCCAGTACGATCACCACAGACCCCAGGACCGTCACCACAGACCCCAGGACCGTCACCACAGACCCCAGGACCGTGACCCCAGACCCCAGGACCGTGACCACAGACCCCAGGACCGTGACCCCAGACCCCAGGACCGTGGCCCCAGACCCTAGGACCGTGACCCCAGACCCCAGGACCGTCACCACACACCCCAGGACCGTCACCCTGGTGCTGGGGTCACCAGACCCCAGTACGGTCACCACAGACCCCAGGACCGTCACCACAGACCCCAGGACCGTCACCCCAGACCCCAGTACGGTCACCACAAAGGTCATTGCAATCGTAAGTCACTGACTGAACCGGAAACCGGTAGACCGAGCAATGTTGGCCTGGGAAGTGCGCCAGGCTTGGTGTCCTGTGTTGAGTGTAGTGCTGGCTGAGTATTGAGTGTACCGAGTGGTGACTGCACTCTCAAGGACTAGTCTCACGTAGGTGGTGTACAGTACTGCGATTGCCTGAAGGTAATTGATGTTTACAACCGCCCTGTTCGTCACCTGTTCTCACTTACTGGTGTTAACCCACGATAGCTGTCTAGCTTCCAGGAACCTGTTTACTAGGTGAACAGAAACATCAGGTGAAAGAAAAGGATGCCAATGCGCTTCTGTCCTGTCGTGGTGACCGAGTCAGGAGCCTTGCGAGTCCACAGCGCTCTGTATCTTTGCATTTTTTCTTGGTTTTCATTGTCCCGGGTAAGGGTTCCATGCCGGGGCCGCGTGTTCCGGCAGCCCGTCCTCTCCACGCACCTAACCCGAACCTAACCTGACTGAGGACTCACGAATAGAAAACGTGACAGTCCGACAAATTTGCGAACCGCTATGATTTATAATAGTACATCATATTTCGGCCGTTTGGGGATTTTTTTTTTATTTCAAAATGCGATGTATTATTTGTTGGACTTTAAGTTAAATAAGTTGGACTTACCTTGGATGTGTATAGGACTTTGGTAGGGTCCTTTGTCCAAGTTTCTGAAGACTGTTGTTGTTGTTTAAGATTCAGCCACTGGGAACCAAAAGTTGCAAGTAGCACGGGATATGGTGAGCCCGTAGTGGACTTACCTGGCACAGGAGCGGGACTGTGATGTTTCTGAAGGATAAACGGAGGTTGTTGGGCCACAACACGCTGCTGGTGGTGTTGTGTTGCTAATGTGTGCTTCTCACATTGTGATTTGGGCTTAAGTCTACTCTCAGGTTTTTCTCCTTTTTATGATAAAAGAATCTTTCCTTTCATCATGTACCGCAGATCTTCTCCCGTGTGTGTGTGTGTGTGTGTGTGTGTGTGTGTGTGTGTGTGTGTGTGTGTGTGTGGGTGTGTGTGTGTGTGTGTGTGTGTGTGTGTGTGTGTGTGTGTGTGTGTGTGTGTGTGTGTGTGTGTGTGTGTGTGTGTGTGTGTGTGTGTGTGTGTGGGTGTATGTGTGGGTGTGTGTGTGTGTGTGTGTGTGTGTGTGTGTGGGTGTGTGTGTGGGTGTGTGTGTGGGTGTGTGTGTGGGTGTGTGTGTGTGTGTGTGTGTGTGTGTGTGTGTGGGTGTGGGTGTGGGTGTGTGTGTGGGTGTGTGTGTGTGTGTGTGTGGGTGTGTGTGTGTGTGTGTGTGTGTGTGTGGGTGTGTGTGGGTGTGTGTGTGTGTGTGTGTGTGTGTGTGTGTGTGTGTGTGTGTGGGTGTGTGTGTGTGTGTGTGGGTGTGTGTGTGTGTGTGTGTGTGTGGGTGTGTGTGGGTGTGTGTGTGTGTGTGTGTGTGTGTGTGTGTGTGTGTGTGTGTGTGTGTGTGTGTTTACTATTTGTGTCTGCAGAATCGAGGTATTAGCTCTTGGACCCCGCCTTTCTAACCAATCTATTTTTCCCTATTATATCTACTACATATATTCCTGAGTGTGTGTGTGTGTGTGTGTTTACTCACCTAGTTGTGCTTGCGGGGGTTAAGCTCTGGCTCTTTGGTCCCGCCTCTCAACCGTCAATCAACAGGTGTACAGATTCCTGAGCCTACTGGGCTCTATCATATCTACACTTGAAACTGTGTATGGAGTCAGCCTCCACCACATCACTGCCTAATGTGTATGTGTGTGTGTGTGTGTGTGTGTGTGTGTGTGTGTGTGTGTGTGTGTGTGTGTGTGTGTGTGTGTGTGTGTGTGTGTGTGTGTGTGCGAGTATTTTGTGGTGGAGGTCGGGTTTAGCGGAAGCCATCAGTGCATGCCGCAGTCTGTGAGGATCGAGTCTGTCCTTTGCGCAGTGCGCCGGCAGCCCGCCCGTCCGCCCGACGCATCCACCACGGTATATATATTCCTCAAGTGCTCCTTCCCATCTCCCGAAGCCTTCTTCCCGCGAGTGATAGACCCACGTGACCGTGACATATTGCGATACATATGGCGACCAACATGTGTATAAACATGTGCATCTAAACACGTGGTTGAGTGCAGTGTGGAGGCGGCGTCACGCCACGGCGCGCGCGAGGAGGTGCTCCGCGCGCATGACGCAACGCCCCATTCTCTGTCGCTAATTTTCGGTGGTCGGATAACTGCCGGTGTCACAGGCCTCCGAGAAGTGAGGTTCCTGCTGGGGTTCTATAGGGTCTGGGAGGCCCCTGCTGGGGTTCTATAGGGCCTGGGAGGCCCCTGCTGGAGTTCTATAGGGCCTGGGAGGCCCCTGCTGGGGTTCTATTGGCTCTGGGAGGCTCGTGCTGGGGTTCTATTGGCTCTGGGAGGCCCCTGCTGGGGTTCTATTGGCTCTGGGAAGCTCCTGCTGGGGTTGTATAGGCCCTGGGAGGCTCGTGCTGGGGTTCTATTGGCTCTGGGAGGCTCGTGCTGGGGTTCTATTGGCTCTGGGAGGCTCGTGCTGGGGTTCTATTGGCTCTGGGAGGCTCCTGCTGGGGTTCTATTGGCTCTGGGAGGCTCCTGCTGGGGTTGTATAGGCACTGGGAGGCTCGTGCTGGGGTTCTATTGGCTCTGGAGGCTCATGCTGGGGTTCTATTGGATCTGGGAGGCTCGTGCTGGGGTTCTATTGGCTCTGGGAGGCTCCTGCTGGGGTTCTATAGGGCCTGGGAGGCTCGTGCTGGGGTTCTATTGGCTCTGGGAGGCTCCTGCTGGGGTTCTATAGGGTCTGGGAGGCTCGTGCTGGGGTTCTATTGGCTCTGAGAGGCTCCTGCTGGGGTTCTGTAAGCCCTGGGAGGCTCATGCTGGGGTTGTATAGGCCCTGGAAGACCCCTGCTGGGGTAGGAGGCACCAGGAAGCAAGCTGGCATACCCCAGGGTGCCACAGCGATTCTCTCTCCCCCTACCGGAATGAGTTAGCGAATCTGGGGCCAGATTCACGAAGGCACTTACGCAAGCACTTACGAACGTGTACAACTTTCCTCAATCTTTGACGGCTTTGGTTACATTTATTATACAGCTTAAAAACATGAAAACTTCCCAATCAACTGTTGTTATTGTTATAAACAGCCTCCTGGTGCTTCGGAGATAATTAACTGTTTAATAATTGTAAACAAAGCCGCCAAAGATTGTGAAAAGATGTACAGGTTCGTAAGTGCTTTCGTGAATCTGGCCCCTGGTTTGTTTTGATTGGTCGCCACGCGGAGGAATATCTTTCCCAGGATCAAATAAATAAAGGAGATAACCCTCAGGTGAGTAACTAGAAGACTCCCCCCGAGGCAGGTGTCCGAACACCTGCTGCTCTACTACTACACCTGCACACACACACCCCCTCGCCCCGCGCGCACACACACTCACACATGTTTGCTGAGGTAACTCTCCAGTTCAGTACCTGGGGTGTGTGTGTGCGTATGTGTTGGCTCGGGCCTCTCTCATCACTAGTGTATGTGTGTGTGTATAGTGATGCGAACCACAAGTCGGGGCTATGCAACACCTTGAACCTCACCTCTGAGGGGCAATTCGCGTCCTGATCGGTTGGGAAATTGGTCTTAATCGCAGGCCAACGCGAGGGAGGGAATGACGCGGTGCTTATTGGGTCGAAAGACTCCCGTTACGCTGTCTTCCTCCCTGGGTGATTCCTCAACGCCTCTCTCGGTGTCTCTTCGTTAGAGTTCCAGCCAAACGTTCCTGAAAATGTTGATCAGAAACTACGAGGATGAGCACTTGGTCCTTGTAGACCAGAGTGGTAGTGTCTTTGTAGGTACTCGTAGTATACTCACTTAATTGTGCTTGCAGGGGTTGAGCTCTGGCTCTTTGGTCCCGCCTCTCAACTGTCAATCAACTGATGTACAAGTTCCTGAGCCTACTGGGCTCTGTCATATCTACATTTGAAACTGTGTATGGAGTCAGCCTCCACCACATCACTGCCTAATGCATTCCATTTTACTAACTACTCTGACGCTGAAAAAGTTCTTTCTAATATCTATGTGGCTCATTTGGGCGCTCAGTTTCCACCTGTGTCCCCTTGTGCGTGTTCCCCTTGGGTTAAATAGCCTGTCTTTATCTACCCTATCAATTCCTCTGAGAATAGGGAATGTGTGTGTGCGTGTGTGTGCGCGTGCGTGTGTGTGTGTGTGTATATGTGCAAGTGTTTGAATTATGAGTGCGTAACCCGCCAGTTGTTTGAACATTTGTGTGTAGAACATAAATAACAATAAGGTGAACAGCGCCTCATGAACAGGTTTGCGATAGCACACATTTATTACGGTTCCTCATGATTTGACAGCTTATAACAGAGTGCACACACACACACACACACACACACACACACACACACACACACACACACACACACACACGCACACACACACACACACACACACACACACACACACACACACACACACACACACACACACACACACACAAGGGGAACGAACAAGGAACGAACGAACGAACGAACAAGGAACGAACAAGGGGACACAGGTGGAAGCTGAGTGCCCAAATGAGCCACAGAGACATTAGAAAGAACTTTTTTAGTGTCAGGGTAGTTAGTAAATGGAATGCATTAGGCAGTGATGTGGTGGAGGCTGACTCCATACACAGTTTTAAATGTAGATATGATAGAGCCCAGTAGGCTCAGGAACCTGTACACCTGCTGATTGACGGTTGAGAGGCGGGACCAAAGAGCCAGAGCTCAACCCCCGCAAGCACAATTAGGTGAGTACAATTAGGTGAGTACACACACACACACACACACACACACACACACACACACACACACACACACACACACACACACACACACACACACACACACACACACACACACACATGTACACGCACATGGAGTAAATTGGTACCTGGGAGTTAGTCAACTGTCACGGGCTGCTTCCTGGTATGTGTGTGTGTGTGTGTGTGTGTGTGTGTGTGTGTGTGTGTGTGTGTGTGTGTGTGTGTGTGTGTGTGTGTGTGTGTGTGTGTGTGTGTGGTGTGAAAAAAAGTAGTTAGTAAACAGTTGATTGACAGTTGAGAGGCGGACCGAAAGAGCAAAGCTCAACCCCCGCAAACACAACTAGGTGAATACAACTAGGTGAATACACTCTACACGCACTTTAGTGCACATATATGCACTATATTGCACATCCTACGAGTGGTTAATATATCCACGAGACCCAGTGAGTTTGTATCCCTCCCACTCAGAAAATTTGGGATTTGTTCAGAGGTGGAAAGTCGTGTTTTCTTTGAGTACTTTGAGTGAATACTCAAAGAGTACTCACTCTATGAGTTCAAAGAGTGTTCCTCTCTATTGCCTCGTCTTTCTTGTCTATCCATTCCATTTCCATCAGTTTTAACTATTGATATTATGTCAGTGGTCATCTATCATAGTGTCTCTTGACCTATACCTATAATAGGTATAGGTTAAGTAATAATTGTAATTACGAAGCAATAAGATGCTTATCTTAAGATACTAACAAGGTTAGGTAAGGTCGGTGTTTTCTATGAATCTTTTTAAGGGTATCTATTATGTTTAGTATATCACCTATGCACGTAGTTAATAAGTCAATATTGACTTTACGAATTTGCGAGAACGGGTTGCCTCTTCTGCCGCGCCTGTCAATCACGTTCGTGTAATTGATTGAGGCTTATGGTGGCGTCATTAGTGGAGTGGGGGGGGGGGGGGGGTTAAGGCCAGACGGGCCTTAACCCTTGGCGACACACAGGGATATCTTGAGGTTATCTTGAGATGATTTCGGGGCTTTAGTGTCCCCGCGGCCCGGTCCTCGACCAGGCCTCCACCCCCCAGGAAGCAGCCCGTGACAGCTGACTAACACCCAGGTACCTATTTACTGCTAGGTAACAGGGGCATAGGGTGAAAGAAACTCTGCCCATTGTTTCTCGCCGGCGCCTGGGATCGAACCCAGGACCACAGGATCACAAGTCCAGCGTGCTGTCCGCTCGGCCGAGATTATGTATCCCTGTGTGACACACAGGGATTATGTATCCAAATGAACAAATAATTTGTTCATTTGATGCATCAGGCTGTTGTGATTTCTGTGTGTGTTAGGGATTATGTTGTGTCTCATCTACTGAATCTACATCTACTGAATCTACACCGATTCCCTCTTTTAGTTATAGTTATTCTTGGAGAGCCGGTCGGCCGAGCGGACAGCACGCTGGACTTGTGATCCTGTGGTCCCGGGTTCGATCCCGGGCGTCGGCGAGAAACAGTGGGCAGAGTTTCTTTCACCCTATGCTCCTGTTACCTAGCAGTAAAATAGGTACCTGGGTGTTGGTCAGCTGTCACGGGCTGCTTCCTGGGGGTGGAGGCCTGGTCGAGGACCGGGCCGCGGGGACACTAAAGCCCCGAAATCATCTCAAGATAACCTCAAGATTCTAGTATTGAGCTATACCAGAAGAACTTATATAATGTTATATTATAAATATTGGGAGGAGGCCTGGTCGACGACCGGGCCGCGGGGACACTAAGCCCCGGAAGCACCTCAAGGTAACCTCAAGGTAACGTATGTGCATTACTCACTGGTTGAGGTACTTAAAGTGACCACAGAGAAGCACCTGGAGTAGGCAACAGGTGATCAGATACCTGATCTGACCTGATCAACGTAATCAACCAGGCTGTGATTCATACGTCAGGCTGCGAGCAGCCGCGTCAAACAGCCTAGTTGACCAGTCCTGCAACGAGGAGGCCTGGTCGACGACCGGGCCGCGGGGACGCTAAGCCCCGGAAATACTCCAAGGTAAGATACCATTTACCAAACGCCTTGTATACCTAGATACTAAACTAAATCCCCGTCTGAATATCCAACTCCATCCATCACAGTGAGTGAAATCATCAGTTTGATGATCCAAATCAAAAATAACGCGCCTACATAAATGATCGAATACACTAAGAACTATTCAATAGATAATTGCAAGAAATTAAAGTGAAAATAGAGTTACGCTGTATGATAAGATCTTAAAAACATAGTGACTCTCCGGTGAAGAAACATTGCAACTGATAAGGGGAGCAACATTACTTCTGCCACCTTCGAGACATCACAGAATTCTAGATAAAGTGAGGTCACCCAGACCGGCTGAATTCTTCAAATAATGTATCCCCTGAAGCCCCGTGGTTGGTGGTAGCCCTGAAGCCCCGTGGTTGGTGGTAGTGTGGATGGTGTTCTAGTGCTCACAACAAGTCATCAGTCGCCTGTTGATGGTCGAACTCAACTCATCAATCGGATATCAATGCTGTGGTAGTGGAGAGTCAAGTTATCATCAATCGCGGCATCTTGGGTGAGTACCGTGTATGCTGTATGCTGTATTTTAGATCAGTTTTGTATGAAGGTTTTGTGTATACATGTCTTCACAGGCGCTAGAATAACTATGAACAAATCCACCAGGGGCCGTGATGAGGATTCGAACCTGCGTCTGAGAGCATCCCAGACACTGCCTTAATCTGGGAATAAGTAGTATTCTTAATCTACTTAATAAGTAGAATAACTATCACTTTAAGTCCCAGATAAGAAGGCATTAAAGATACTGACTATTTAATATACCTATACATTTCTCTGGTAGGAAATGTATATGTTTATCTCTCAGAATGTTTGGTAATATGTTTATTGTTTGTGATGTGTTTATATGTATGTATTAACACGATGTACTGAACGGGGTGAGAATAGCTTGAGCTACCTCATCCCTTTGTGTGTATTTTACCTCAATAAACTTATTTCAATTTCAATTTCTCTGGCACTGTGACAAATCACTGGTGACCAATAGACACAACTTGAGCTTCACTGTCTGCGTCGCCTTCATTCCATATGTCACTGTTTTTTTCATTATTCATTGTCAGTCACCATATTTCACTGTCTCTTATACCTTCTAGTGCTTCAGCTCTTACGTGTCCACACACTTTTGTATCACCTTTTTAAATCAATCATGTCTCTTTATCACCTTTTTCTTTGTTCTTTCTGATATTTCTGTAATTGTCCACTGAAATTGTCCACCATATGCAGGCGAGGAGTCACAATAACGTGGCTGAAGTATGATGACCAGACCACACACTAGAAAGTGAAGGGACGACGACGTTTCGGTCCGTCCTGGATCATTCTCAAGTCGATTCACAATCGACTTGAGAATGGTCCAGGACGGACCGAAACGTCGTCGTCTCTTCAATTTCTAGTGTGTGGTCTGGTCATCATTGTCCACCATCTGGCGTGCACTTGCTTGGTCCACCAGTCTACTCTGCTCAACTCCCGGAAATATTAAAGGATCGACATGAGACACAATCGACTTGAGAATGGTCCAGGGCGGACCGAAACGTCGTCGTCCCTTCACTTTCTAGTGTGTGGTCTGGTCAACTTAATATGAAACACTTCCTTTAACTGAATCACACCAAGGGAGACATCTTCCGTCACGCAGGGTGCAGTCGCACCTCCACAGATCTCCAGTATCAGCTCTTGATACTGGTAATGGCTCAAAAGGGCCACCACTTACGGGCTATTCATGCCCGTGCCACCTTTTGGCTGGCTTAATCTTCATCAATCAATCAATCAACTGCTCAACTTCCCCTCACAGGACATGCTTCAAACTACGGAACATGTTACAGAGGGGAAAGGGAGGGAACTATCAGAGGGGAAAGCATTGTTGTTGTTGTTGTTATAGATTCAGTTACTGGGAACAAAAAAGTTCCAAGTAGCACGGGCTATGGTGAGCCCGTAGTGAACTTATCTGGCTCAGGAGCGGAGCTGTAACTGGGGAAAGCGTCAAGTCATTACGACTATATGCGCTTGTTTCAAGCGCGGGTTGGACAAGTATATGAGCGGGATTGGGTGGTTATAGATAGGAGCTGCCTCGTGTGGGCCAATAGGCCTTCTGCAGTTACCTTTGTTCTTATGTTCTTATATAGCACTGGGTAGGGGTCAGGATAAGAATTTGGGATGAGACGTTGGGGAGGGAATGTCACAGAGCTTTCGGGCTGTGGAGCCCAAAAGCCTCATTCGTCAATTTTAACACCACTAAAAACCACATTTTCTCAAATATAAATTAACATTGATTATGTTGACCAGACCACACACTAGAAATTGAAGGGACGACGACGTTTCGGTCCGTCCTGAATCTCAAGTCGATTGTACTTCAGCCACGTTATTGTGACTCATCGCCTAACATTGATTAGAATTTTGTGTACAGATAATCTTAGGATAGATTAGGTTAGGTGTTTTAGTTCTATTGGAAATTATATTAATTACCATCTCCAAGTCGATGTTGTCTGTAACTATACTTAGAAGAGCACAACAGAACATAGGTACACACAGGAACCTGTACACCAGTTGATTTGACAGTTGAGAGGCGGGACCAAAGAGCCAGAGCTCAACCCCCGCAAGCACAACTAGATGAGTGGAACCACAGGGAGCTTCAAACGTTCCCTCCACCACACTGTTGCCAAGTTGCTACTGAAGAACCAGGAACCACAGGGAGCATCAAACGTTCCTTCCACCCCACTGTTACCTAGTTCCTACTGAGGAACCACCCAGCTAACCCAAGGTCACGATGTCTCTTACGGACAACGGCTGTAGCGTTGCATCGATAATGAAGCACTGAAAATGTAGCCACGTATGCAAAACTGCTACGCATCGAGTCGCATACAGATGCCTCCACACACCCCAGAGGACGCCATTCTCGCGTGCTGAATACACCGACGACTGTGTAGTCATGATTGGATGTACTGGCGCGCCACGATTGGAAGCCGCAAGTGTGGCAGCGTAAATGGAATTATTATACATAAAGAGTTCTAAGCTCAGTTTCATGGAATATAAACACGCAAGATAATGAATATGTTGAGGCTATGCTTGGCAGCTGTGGCATATTCTTTGCAAGAAGCGTGTTCTTACTCTGTCTTATACTGAATATGATATCATGGAAGGTCTTAAAGATATGTATAATGTATAAAATGTATACATTAATGTATACATTTTGTGTATACATCCAATGTATAAAAAGCTTCGATTTCCGACACCTATTCATATGGGTAGTGCAAAACGTTAACTAGGGAGTGCGATACTGTGGTTGCCAGGATCAGGTTGGGCTATCGTTACCTGTGGCGGGTGGCTATACCGTTACCTGTGGCAGGTGGCTATACCGTTACCTGTGGCAATACCGTTACCTGTGGCAGGTGGCTATACCGTTACCTGTGGCAGGTGGCTATACCGTTACCTGTGGCAGGTGGCTATACCGTTACCTGTGGCAGGTGGCTATACCGTTACCTGTGGCAGGTGGCTATACCGTTACCTGTGGCAGGTGGCTATACCGTTACCTGTGGCAGGTGGCTATACCGTTACCTGTGGCAGGTGGCTATACCGTTACCTGTGGCAGGTGGCTATACCGTTACCTGTGGCAGGTGGCTATACCGTTACCTGTGGCAGGTGGCTATACCGTTACCTGTGGCAGGTGGCTATACCGTTACCTGTGGCAAGGTGGCTATACCGTTACCTGTGGCAGGTGGCTACCGTTACCTGTGAAGAAACAGGTACATAGAAAGAAGACACACAAACAGACATAGGGACAAGACATAGAAACAGAGACTTCCTGTTGTGTAAGGGATCACTAAGAGGAAACACTAATATACCGCTAACTATATTTAAAGAATTTTGCACTTCTAAGAAATAATCATTATGTAAACACAATAACAACTTGATATTTTAACATTTTAATATAATAAATAATATGAATCAGCCCTGAATCAGCACTCAATTTACGCAAGAAGCCGAAGGCGTCAGCTTCCTCAGTCGCGCCATAAAAAAGGCGGGAAAGTGGCTAGATGACGTCACATCGCGGCGCCTCTGAGTCGACCGTGACGTCACATCGCGGCGTCTCAGTGTCGACCGTGACGTCACATCGCGGTGTCTTTGTTTCAACCATGACGTCACACCGCGACGCCCCTTGAATCGACCGTGACGTCACACCGCGGTGTCCCTATACGCTGATCGTGACGTCGGAACGCAGCATGTCGACCATCACATCGGAACGCGTTGTCCTGGTGTCGACCGTGACGTCACACCCCAACGCAAGTGTGTCGACCAATACGTCACAAGTTTCCCTCATTTATTCCCAGGAAATACTCCGCCGCCAGATCACGTGATAACGCCGGGGTTTCCCGCCAAAACTTTAGTGCCCGCCAACGGGCTACACGTTTTTTTTTTTTTTTGAGATATATACAAGAGTTGTTACATTCTTGTACAGCCATTAGTACGCGTAGCGTTTCGGGCAAGTCCTTAATCCTATGGTCCCTGGAATACGATCCCCTGCCGCGAAGAATCGTTTTTTCATCCAAGTACACATTTTACTGTTGCGTTAAACAGAGGCTACAGTTAAGGAATTGCGCCCAGTAAATCCTCCCCGGCCAGGATACGAACCCATGACATAGCGCTCGCGGAACGCCAGGCGAGTGTCTTACCACTACACCACGGAGACTGTAAACACATTCCTTACCTGGTAACGTCCGTGGACAGGTCAGCGTCTTCCCATACATCTGAAAAGAAATCCAGAGATAGAATAAAGACATGTATACTGAAAAACATACCAAATGTTTGTGTATATTAACATATATACACTGTGAAGCTAATCGTATACTTAATATGAGGCGGGTAACTTAATTACCCTCTTGAATGACGCAATACAGTCCAAGATATGAATTACCTTCAAGTATATACTGACGCAGATGTCATTAACACTTATTTTTTTAAATTAACTCCTTCATATAACGTATAATGCCAGTGAAGCTGTTAATTATATTGGCGTTATAATTGTAGTATAGGTATATGGTTATTCCATGCACCTATAATCGTATATAAATATAGATGTATTAAATAATGTATTTTTTAATAAGTTTCCCAATTTAATTTATAGTGAGTGGTGAGTGGTATATACACAATCATGTTATAGTGGGTGGTATATAAACCTTTCTGTTATAGTGGGTTGTATATAAAGCCTTTTATTAAAGGGAGTCAATATTGTGAAATATACTTGATCCTACGAAATACAACTTTGAAGGAGTATATACAGGAAGTGGTATGCCCGCTTCTCGTTCAATACACACTAAGAGTTTACTGTAAAGCCGGAAGGGAAGGGAACTATCAGGGGGGAAAGCGCCAAGCCATTACAACTATATAGCACTGGGAAGGGGGTCAGGATAAGGATTTGGGATAGGACGGGGGGAAGGAATGATACCCAGCCACTTGTGGACGGTCGGGGATTGAACGCCGACCTGCATGAAGCGAAACTGTCGCTCTACCGTCCGACCCAAGTGCTTGGGACTGCGGTTAGATGTATAGTAATCTTGCAGCTTGGTCACTAAGCTTCTATGGCCGGTTCAATAAGCCTCCCAGCAGTGTTGATCAAGCAGTGCGGGGTGAGAATAGCTTGAGCTACCTCATCCCTTTGTGTGTATTTTACCTCAATAAACTTATTTCAATTTCAATTTCAATTTCAACCAGTGCAAGATGAGGGGCCTCGTAGCCTGGTGGATAGCGCGCAGGACTCGTAATTCTGTGGATTCCGCGGGGACACTAAAGCCCCGAAATCATCTCAAGATAACCTTAAGAAGATATCCATGATAGCCGCTATATGGAAGCCCATGATCTTGTCCACAAGATCAAGGGGCTGGTGAGCCCTTGAGGTTATCTGGTGATGAATATTCAGTTCTGTGCGTGCGGTTGGGGGGGGGGGGATGGGTATGTGGTGCATAATAAAGACGAATGACAAAATTGGGAGCCGTGGGTACTCGTGCACTCATGACCTTCTGACGAGTGGACCGGGGGGACCGTACGCTCCGCTACGCACTAGATACAACGTCTAACTCGCTACAACGAATACAATATCTGGACGTTTGTGAGCACATGTGTATGGGGGTCTTGAATGATGCAAGTAAGATAAAGACTCCAGGCCTGTTAGTCAGCTGTCACGGGCTGCTTCCTGGGGGGTGGAGGCCTGGTCGAGGACCGGGCCGCGGGGACACTAATGCCCTGAAATCATCTCAAGATAACCTCGAGAAGATAACCAGGTTGTGCCTGAAGGTGCTGACTGCCAGGGAGGTGGAGGGAAGAAAGTAGTGATTGTCTTGCAGGCGATGAGTCACAATAAAGTATGTTGACCAGACCACACACTAGAAGGTGAAGGGACGACGACGTTTTGGTCAGTCCTGGATCATTCTCAAGTCGATTGTACTTGAGAATGGTCCAGGACGGACCGAAACGTCGTCGCCCCTTCACCTTCTAGTGTGTGGTCTGGTCAACATAGTGATTGTCTTTTCGTGTCAATGCACACGCACACAGCCTTACTGTGCCCTTAGTGTAGGGCATTCATCATTCACGCCGGACATGCCCATCCTGTGGGGCGGCGGTGGTGGTGGTGGAGGTTGAACACACCCACATGTTCCGCTCGGGCTTCATAACCTATTATCGTTTTGTTTTTAAATTTTGCCCCGAGGGGCGAGTTTATTGGGCAGTGGAACTCGTCTTGTGAGTGGACACACCGCCATAGTGACAGTATTGGGCAGCGTCACTCATCCTGTGAGTGGACACACCGCCATAGTGACAGTATTGGGCTGCGCCACTCATCCTGTGAGTGGACACACCGCCATAGTGACAGTATTGGGCTGCGCCACTCATCCTGTGAGTGGACACACCGCCATAGTGACAGTATTGGGCAGCGCCACTCATCCTGTGAGTAGACACACCGCCATAGTGACAGTATTGGGCAGCGCCACTCATCCTGTGAGTGGACACACCGCCATAGTGACAGTATTGGGCAGCGCCACTCATCCTGTGAGTGGACACACCGCCATAGTGACAGTATTGGGCTGCGCCACTCATCCTGTGAGTGGACACACCGCCATAGTGACAGTATTGGGCTGCGCCACTCATCCTGTGAGTGGACACACCGCCATAGTGACAGTATTGGGCAGCGCCACTCATCCTGTGAGTAGACACACCGCCATAGTGACAGTATTGGGCAGCGCCACTCATCCTGTGAGTGGACACACCGCCATAGTGACAGTATTGGGCAGCGCCACTCATCCTGTGAGTGGACACACCGCCATAGTGACAGTATTGGGCTGCGCCACTCATCCTGTGAGTGGACACACCGCCATAGTGACAGTATTGGGCAGCGCCACTCATCCTGTGAGTGGACACACCGCCATAGTGACAGTATTGGGCTGCGCCACTCATCCTGTGAGTGGACACACCGCCATAGTGACAGTATTGGGCAGCGCCACTCATCCTGTGAGTGGACACACCGCCATAGTGACAGTATTGGGCAGCGCCACTCATCCTGTGAGTGGACACACCGCCATAGTGACAGTATTGGGCAGCGCCACTCATCCTGTGAGTGGACACACCGCCATAGTGACAGTATTGGGCAGCGCCACTCATCCTGTGAGTGGACACACCGCCATAGTGACAGTATTGGGCTGCGCCACTCATCCTGTGAGTGGACACACCGCCATAGTGACAGTATTGGGCAGCGCCACTCATCCTGTGAGTGGACACACCGCCATAGTGACAGTATTGGGCAGCGCCACTCATCCTGTGAGTGGACACACCGCCATAGTGACAGTATTGGGCAGCGCCACTCATCCTGTGAGTGGACACACCGCCATAGTGACAGTATTGGGCTGCGCCACTCATCCTGTGAGTGGACACACCGCCATAGTGACAGTATTGGGCAGCGCCACTCATCCTGTGAGTGGACACACCGCCATAGTGACAGTATTGGGCTGCGCCACTCATCCTGTGAGTAGACACACCGCCATAGTGACAGTATTGGGCAGCGCCACTCATCCTGTGAGTGGACACACCGCCATAGTGACAGTATTGGGCAGCGCCACTCATCCTGTGAGTGGACACACCGCCATAGTGACAGTATTGGGCTGCGCCACTCATCCTGTGAGTGGACACACCGCCATAGTGACAGTATTGGGCAGCGCCACTCATCCTGTGAGTGGACACACCGCCATAGTGACAGTATTGGGCTGCGCCACTCATCCTGTGAGTGGACACACCGCCATAGTGACAGTATTGGGCAGCGTCACTCATCCTGTGAGTGGACACACCGCCATAGTGACAGTATTGGGCAGTGGAACTCGTCTTGTGAGTAGACACACCGCCATAGTGACAGTATTGGGCAGCGTCACTCATCCTGTGAGTGGACACACCGCCATAGTGACAGTATTGGGCAGCGCCACTCATCCTGTGAGTGGACACACCGCCATAGTGACAGTATTGGGCAGCGTCACTCATCCTGTGAGTGGACACACCGCCATAGTGACAGTATTGGGCAGCGCCACCCATCCTGTGAGTGGACACACCGCCATAGTGACAGTATTGGGCAGCGCCACTCATCCTGTGAGAGGACACACCGCCATAGTGACAGTATTGGGCAGCGCCACTCATTCTGTGAGTGGACACACCGCCATAGTGACAGTATTGGGCAGCGCAACTCATCCTGTGAGTGGACACACCGCCATAGTGACAGTATTGGGCAGCGCCACTCATCCTGTGAGTGGACACACCGCCATAGTGACAGTATTGGGCAGCGTCACTCATCCTGTGAGTGGACACACCGCCATAGTGACAGTATTGGGCAGCGCCACCCATCCTGTGAGTGGACACACCGCCATAGTGACAGTATTGGGCAGCGCCACTCATCCTGTGAGAGGACACACCGCCATAGTGACAGTATTGGGCAGCGCCACTCATTCTGTGAGTGGACACACCGCCATAGTGACAGTATTGGGCAGCGCAACTCATCCTGTGAGTGGACACACCGCCATAGTGACAGTATTGGGCAGCGCCACTCATCCTGTGAGTGGACACACCGCCATAGTGACAGTATTGGGCTGCGCCACTCATCCTGTGAGTGGACACACCGCCATAGCAGCATGTACAACACTCCCCAATAGGAAGAAAACCCGCTGGGTTGTTCATCCTGAAACCTATTATACTTTTGTTTTAAATAATAGACTCGTGAACTGCCTTCATCAACCTCTAAGCTAATTTAGATGTGTGGTGCGCTAGATACACATGATTTAGAGTTGCTCATCCTGCATCACTTAGTGACGATATATCATGTTTACTGATGCTCAAACTGGCTTAATGCTGGCCTTACAGCCTATAAACAAATCCACAAGGGGCCGTAACGAGGGTTCGAACCTACAGATCCCAGACGCTGCCTTAATCGACTGAGCTACGACATGGTCATAAGAAAGGGTGTAGCCCTTGTGGACTTGATCATTTGATTCATCACGCTATTGTGATTTCTGAGTGTAACAGCCTATTTATTAACCTTTGGATTGTTGTTAAGGTCACCTTAATACTTTACTGCCCAACCAGCTAACATACTTTAGTCCTAAAGTAAACCCCAGTTTACGTAGACTGAGAACCGGGGTTCACCTATCAGTGTACATATTGGCTCAGGAAACCCCAGTTTACGTAGACTGAGAACCGGGGTTCACCTATCAGTGTACATATTGGCTCAGGAAACCCCAGTTTACGTAGACTGAGAACCGGGGTTCACCTATCAGTGTACATATTGGCTCAGGAAACCCCAGTTTACGTAGACTGAGAACCGGGGTTCACCTATCAGTGTACCTTGGCTCAGGTAAACTCACATCAAAACCATGATTTTCTCGTGTAAATGAATAATGTCTCCCCAGTCATGTATAAAAGGAGAACAATTATAAATGCGCATTCATTTGATAAATTAATGTATAAATTTCTACACATATAAACATTTATACACTTACGTATAAAGATATTCAGGTCAGCTGTATAAATATACATACATAAAGCTGATGAGGTCTATGAGTGAACACTTGTTAAATATGTGTCCACCTGCGCCAGTTATGTCCAAGGACACCACACACACACACACCAAGCTCTCCTACAGCGGTCCACGAGGCTCTGACCACTCTTGCTGCACCAGCAGCACCAGCAGCGGCAGTAGTAGTAGTAGTAGTAGTAGCAGCAGCAGCAGTAGCAGCAACAGCAGCAGTAGCAGCAGCAGCAACAGCAGTAGCAGCAGCAGCAGCAGTAGCAGCAACAGCAGCACCAGCAACAGCAGCAGCAGCAGCAACAGTAGCAGCAGCAGCACCACCACCACCACCACCACCACTACCACCACCACCACCACCACCACCACCACCACCACCACTACCACCACCACCACCACCACCACCACCACCACCACCACCACCACCACCACCAACCATATTATCATCCTGATCTTACGAAAGACTCAGAACAATTCCTTCCCTGAACCAACCCCGTGAATCGCCAGCTATACTCGTATAAATGCAACCCTGCTGGACTATGCCCCAGGTCAGAGAATGCACGCAAGTGGCTCTCGGCAACACTGTCAGTGCCAGCTATAAGGGTTAAGTGCATTCATCCTCGAGGTGTTGGTGGGAGGCAGGAAGGCCCTCGTTGTGGACAGCTGTATAAGTCCTCATCATCACTCTATGCGTCTGTACCGCATACCTCATGTCGCTATGCAGTATGGATGCGTCTCTACCGCATACCTCATGTCGATATGCAGTATGGATGCGTCTGTACCGCATACCTCATGTCGCTATGCAGTATGGATGCGTCTCTACTGCATACCTCATGTCGCTATGCAGTATGGATGCGTCTGTACCGCATACCTCATGTCGCTATGCAGTATGGATGCGTCTCTACTGCATACCTCATGTCGCTATGCAGTATAGATGAAATGATCTAATATCAGTATATATAAGCATCCAGGGGGGGGGTGTTAGGTGTTTCCAGGCTGTATTATGTATCTCAAGGGTGTATGAAGTGTCTTCAGGCTGTATTATGTATCTCCAGGCTGTATTAAGTGTCTCCAGGCTGTATTATGTATCTCAAGGGTGTATGAAGTGTCTTCAGGCTGTATTATGTATCTCCAGGCTGTATTAAGTGTCTCCAGGCTGTATTATGTATCTCAAGGGTGTATGAAGTGTCTTCAGGCTGTATTATGTATCTCCAGGCTGTATTAAGTGTCTCCAGGCTGTATTATGTATCTCAAGGGTGTATGAAGTGTCTTCAGGCTGTATTATGTATCTCCAGGCTGTATTAAGTGTCTCCAGGCTGTATTATGTATCTCAAGGCTGTATTAAGTGTCTCCAGGGTGTATTATGTATCTCAAGGCTGTATTAAGTGTCTCCAGGGTGTATTATGTATCTCAAGGCTGTGTTAAGTGTCTCCAGGCTGTATTAAGTGTCTCCAGGCTGTATTATGTATCTCCAGGTTGTATTATGTGTCTCCAGGGTGGATTAGGTTACAATGTGTGAGTACACTTTCAGGAGTACAATTAGGTGAGTACATGTACCCTGTTACTCATATATGTATGTACACATATATATGCATGGTGGGTATGTGGGCCTGCGGGCCGCTCCAAGCAACAGCCTGGTGGACCAAACTCTCACAAGTCAAGCCTGGCCTCGGGCCGGGCTTGGGGAGTAGAAGAATTCCCAGAACCTCATCAACCAGGTATATGTGGGTCTGCGGGCCGCTCCAAGCAACAGCCTGGTGGACCAAACTCTCACAAGTCAAGCCTGGCCTCGGGCCGGGCTTGGGGAGTAGAAGAACTCCCAGAACCTCATCAACCAGGCATCACCGTTCGTGATATAATTTAATTTGTCCGGCGGTGGTCTATACGATGTTATTAATGACACCAGAGTGTTCAAACATATAGTGAAGGGCGTGAGTCTTGCAAATAAGGAGCTTCGGCCGTGCGACCCACGCACGGGAGGGGGGTCTGTTGTTCGAGTCTGCCAGAGCCTAGGTGAATGGAATGGTCGTGAGCTCTTAAGACAAACCTGAGGCTGGAAGATAGTGCTATCAGTGGTGTCTAGGGGGTGAGTGATGGTGTACCTGTAGCCCATCTCAGGTGCCTCAGCCCCCCCCCCCTGTCTCCCTCCCCCACCCCATCTCTAACTACCATGAATGACAGTTAAGTGATAACTTAGGCTCTGGAGGAGCGTAAAACACTGCAGTAGGCTTATTGACCCATACAAAGAAGGGACACCACTGTAGGCTTAATGGCCTACTGTAGGCCTAATTGCCTAATGGCCTACTGAAGGCCAGTTTACGACCGACTGTTTTCACTCACATATCTCTCTCCACCCAATTCTTACATCTTTTCCAAGATAGTTTCCCCTTGCTCGTTAATGCTTAAGAACATGAAAGAATATAGGAATTTTCAGAAGACCGCTTGACCCCTTGTTAAGCAAGTGTGGACGAAGTGTAGCGTTACTGTTGGATTATTGGTTCCGTTGTGGGTCGTGTGTAAATCGTTTGTCAGCCGTTAACAGAGGGTTTGGCGGGTGCATGGAATGGACCTTGGCCTTTGGTGTGGCTGGCCTACATTAAAACATTGATTGTAACCATGATATATATGTGCTTCAGCCTACAGTTTAGACCTATTGTCTTATGTATGACCCTCTGTCCTGCGTGACAGTGAATACCACCATTATCCTCACTTTAATAAGACTTTATCAAAAATCCTCAGATTAGGCAAAATTGTAATTAATTATGTCAATAAAGATGTTAATAATAATAATTACATAAACACCAGGGGGGTTTGGCGGGTGCATGGAATCACTTTTGGGTCTTTGTTTATGAGGACGGGGTGTAATTCCAGCCCGTCCTCGTAAACAAAGGACACAAGTGATTCCATCCACCCGCCAACCCCCCTGGTGTTTATGACTGAAAAACGGTTTACACACGACTCACAACTGATGACATCTTGAGGTTATCTTGAGGTTATCTTGAGATGATTTCGGGGCTTTTTAGTGTCCCCGCGGCCCGGTCCTCGACCAGGCCTCCACCCCCAGGAAGCAGCCCGTGACAGCTGACCAACTCCCAGGTACCTATTTACTGCTAGGTAACAGGGGCATTCAGGGTGAAAGAAACTTTGCCCATTTGCTTCTGCCTCGTGCGGGAATCGAACCCGCGCCACAGAATTACGAATCCTGCGCGCTAGCCACCAGGCTACGAGACATTCGAACATTTCCGGAACAAGTGCTTCACTGACGAATTTTGTTCGAATCACAACGCTGTAAATGCTTCACCCACGTACTACAAATACAAATAATCGCCAACAGAACCTAAACACCTGACCTAACCTAACCTATGCCTATATATACACAATATGCTAATATATTATAATATTAATTTATATTTGAGAAAATTCCCGTTTTGAATGAACAGCATGTAAACATTGATGAATGCGTCTGTAGGGTCGACCGCTGGATGTAATGGACTTGAGTCGAGGACGGGTTGATAAAAACGTTCGAACACTTCCGGAACAAGTGCTTCACTGACGAATTTTGTTCGAACCACAACGCTATAAATGCTTTAACCTCGTACTACAAATACCAATAATGGCCAACAAAACCTAACCACTTAACCAAAGTTACACCTGCCTGTTCATCACCTTATAGTTGAGAAAATACACATTTTGTATACACAGTACGTTAACAATTGATGAATGCGTCTTTAGGGTTTGGACCGCCGCCTGGACGAGCCTAGCCTGGCAGATGGTGAATCTCGGCCTAGGACGGGACTCCGAGGTGTTATTCCCAAGAATCTGGGGCTAGATTCACGAAAAAGTTACCCAAACACTTACGAATCTGTACATCTTTTCTCAGTGTTTGGCGGCTTTGTTTACAATTATTAAACAGTTAATGAGCTCCGAAGCACCAGGAGGCTGTTTATAACAATAACAACAGTTGATTGGCAAGTTTTCATGCTTGTAAACTGTTTAATAAATGTAACCAAAGCCGTCAAAGATTGAGGAAAGATGTACACGTTCGTATTTGCGTAACTGCTTCGTGAATCTGGCTCCTGGTCTTCAAGCGAGCGCAAACCCGCTTCCCTAATTATCTAAACTACTCAAGTGCAGTAAATTTTTTGAGTCGTAGGTTTAGTAGACCCAAAATACAATCAATACAAACTGTATTGGAGGGGACCTACATTCCCTCTAATGCATTATGTGTGGTTTCCTCCGAGGCTAAGGGTCCCCCTTCTTCCAGCTAGAGGTGGTACTCCCTTTCCTTATTTTTGCTAAAAAAAAATCAATACTATTGTATATGTTTCCATTTGTTTAATGTGTAAAAACGGAAGTGAATGCTATAGGAGGAATGCTTTAGGAGGCCTGGTCGACGACCGGGCCGCGGGGACACTAAGCCCCGGAAGCACCTCAAGGTATAATTAACAGGGACTAGAAATATGACGGTACCCGCATGAATGCTACCACTTCCTGGCTACAGTCTTCCTAGTGAGGTATCTGGTAGTAGTGTGTAGTAAGGAATCAGGTGTAGCGGTGTGGTGCTCACTGCCTGAGCAGCTCCACGTGGGAGGCAGACAACACCTCCACCTCAAACTTTCTGACGTAAGTTTTTCAAGCAAGTTTTTCAAACTTTCAAGTAAGTTGAAAGGAATATTGTATTTACAAAGGAGCTGCACAATCTGCAGCTCTTAAGTGCTTTCTTTAAGTCATTTTCTAAATGGTTCTTGAAATTCGTAAAGATACTCTTTTTTTTTCCAACCTTAATGAAGTCTGGTGATAACCTTACCTTGCGGTTACCTTGTGTTGGTTCCGAGGATTAACGTCGCCGAGGTCCGGTCTCTAGACCAGGTCTCCTGGTTGGTGGTTTGGTCAAGCAGACTATTAGACGCGGCTGCTCGCATGAAATGACAGCCTGATATATTTTGCACCCCAAACCAGAAATGTCACACTCCACCTACACGAGAGAGAGAGAGAGAGAGAGAGAGAGAGAGAGAGAGTAATGAGATGCAGAGCCACGGTTGTCTGCTTACTGCTCGAGCCCTACGGCAGAATATGAACGCCTCCTGACCAACGGTAAGAGCCCCACGGCAGAATATGAACGCCTCCTGACCAACGGTAAGAGCCCCACGGCAGAATATGAACGCCTTCCTGACCAACAGTAAGAGCCCCACGGCAGAATATGAACGCCTTCCTGACCAACAGTGAGAGCCCCACGGCAGAATATGAACGCCTTCCTGACCAACGGTAAGAGCCCCACGGCAGAATATGAACGCCTTCTGACCAACAGTAAGAGCCCCACGGCAGAATATGAACGCCTTCCTGACCAACGGTAAGAGCCCCACGGCAGAATATGAACGCCTTCTGACCAACAGTAAGAGCCCCACGGCAGAATATGAACGCCTTCCTGACCAACGGTAAGAGCCCCACGGCAGAATACCTGACCAACAGTAAGAGCCCCACGGCAGAATATGAACGCCTTCTGACCAACGGTAAGAGCCCCACGGCAGAATATGAACGCCTTCTGACCAACGGTAAGAGCCCCACGGCAGAATATGAACGCCTTCCTGACCAACAGTAAGAGCCCCACGGCAGAATATGAACGCCTTCTGACCAACGGTTAGAGCCCCACGGCAGAATATGAACGCCTTCCTGACCAACGGTAAGAGCCCCACGGCAGAATATGAACGCCTTCCTGACCAACAGTGAGAGCCCCACGGCAGAATATGAACGCCTTCCTGACCAACAGTGAGAGCCCCACGGCAGAATATGAACGCCTTCCTGACCAACAGTGAGAGCCCCACGGCAGAATATGAACGCCTTCCTGACCAACAGTGAGAGCCCCACGGCAGAATTTGAACGCGCGGTGACTGTAGACACAGAACCCTCTGCTTATACCGACCAGTCACGTGGCATACGCTGAGGCTAATCCTCAGTGCTGCCTAGACGCTGTGAAAGTCCTCAGTGGAGTCGTAGCTCACGTAGAACCAGTGTGTGTGTGTGTTCCCCTTGGTTCACTAGTGCAGTTTCCCCTCAGTTTACCAGTAGTTTCCCCTCAGTTTACTAGTAGTTTCCCCTCAGTTTACTAGTACAATTTCCCCTCAGTTTACTAGTAGTTTCCCCTCAGTTTACTAGTACAGTTTCCCCTCAGTTTACTAGTACAGTTTCCCCTCAGTTTACTAGTAGTTTCCCCTCAGTTTACCAGTACAGTTTCCCCTCAGTTTACTAGTAGTTTCCCCTCAGTTTACCAGTATGACTGGCCTCAGATCGTAACAGAACTTGGATTGGAATCTAAACCCATCAATTTAGCGGAAATTGAACAAGAACAGAGGAATAACGCTTGAGAGGTAAGACTACAAGTTAATATAGACGTTATACGAGGTGTCCGAAGGCAGGTCAAACTAGCTGTTAACCACTTGGGCTGGACGGTCTGGCTTCCTGCAGGTCCGGGTTCAATCCCCGACCGTCCACAAGTGATGGGGCACCATTCCTTTCCCCCTCGTCCCATCTCAAATCGTTATCCTAGCTCCTTCCAAGGACTATATGATCGTAATGACTTAGTTCATTGTAATTACTCTGGTAATTACCTTAACTGTGTCGTACTGCACGCAATTCCGTCCATGGGAGATAAGTAATCCGGTAATCCATCGCGTCCAGGCGCGTTAGTTCGATCCCATTGCATGACCTTAATATCTTCTTTTGTGGATACACCACGTTGTTGTGGGATTCATTCTGCACGCTACTTCGTCGCTTTAATCACGAAGAAATATTTTGAGCGTGACTAATACTTAAATTATCTCTCAGAATGTTCGGTAATATGTTTATTGTTTGTGATGTGTGTCTATGTATGTATTAACACGATGTACTGAACGGGGTGAGAATAGCTTGAGCTACCTCATCCCTTTGTGTGTATTTTACCTCAATAAACTTATTTCAATTTCAATACTTAAAGACTACTTACGCTAATTCAGTCAGCGTAACTACCTGTCAGCCGCCCCTGGCGTCAATCACCAGGTGGGTGTAATGACATGATTGGCTGGCGGGTGTGTGTACTACTGTATCACCCAGGTTGTTGTTGTTGTTGTTATAGATTCAGCTACTCGGAACAAGTTCCAAGTAGCACGGGCTATGGTGAGCCCGTAAGTCTTTTGGGAGACATCTCTCTCTTTCCCTTGTCTCTCTCTGTACCACACCTTTCTCCCCCTCACCCCCCTACACAACACATCTCCCACACACCCTACACCCCCCCCCCCCACACACACACACACCTCCCCCCCCCCACATAGTCGTAATTACTCTCATCAAAGACATTCTACGCCCACTTTAGTTTAAATTGGCGTTGTGAATGAGACTTAACATCTAAATTACTGTCCCCCCTCTTCCCCCTCCACATCCCCCCCTCTACCATCTCCCCCCCCCCCCCCCCCCGAGGACCACTGAATAGGGAGTCTGTCCTTCAATGTATATCTTGTATATCCTTGTATTCTTGCCTGCATCTCTTGTTGTATTTCCAGCTGTCTACATGTGTTATATCTCGTGTAATGTATCTCATATATGATATATCTGATGCTGTACTCCTGACTGTACCTCGTGTTCAATATATATATATATATATATATATATATATATATATATATATATATATATATATATATATATAATATATAATATATGTATATGTATGTGTGTATATCACGAAAATAAACACGTGATTAAAAATGTGACAGTGTCAGACCACGGAGGAAAATTGAAACAGGAATTTCCTTAAGTACTTTCGTATATTAATACATCTTCAGAAGGAGTCATGTACTGTATATGTATAATATACAATATAATACAGTTGGATATATAGGTATATCCAACTGTATTACTGGCTGTATTCCTTCTTGAATTACTAACTCTTCTTTTACTGATGTATCCTTGGCATGTATGGATGTATTCTTCATTGAATTCCTGATTGTATTTCTTGTATTTTTGGAGCAGACAAAGCAGCACTGTCAGTACTAAAGAAAAAAAAAAAAAAAGTACAGAAGAACGAGGAGTCATAGACGGAAACTGGAGACGCAAATGACTCATAGAAACGTCAGAAATTGTCTTCATCTGTTACCTTGCAGTAAATAGGTACCTGGGAGTTAGTCAGCGGTCACGGGCTACTTCCTGTGGAGTGGAGGCCTGATCGAGGACCGGGCCGCAGGGAGACTAAGCCCCAAAATCATCTCAAGATAACCTCAAGAAGATCGTTAGACGTGAGAGTAGTTGAAGCCAATACAGTAAAAAAAATAGATGTAATATGATAATGGCAAGCACATGTAGGTGAGTACACACCTAGGCAGAAACAATTGGGCAAAGATTCTTTCACCCTGAATGCCCCTGTTACCTAGCAGTAAATAGGTACCTGGGAGTTAGTCAGCTGTCACGAGCTGCTTCCTGGTGTGTGTGTGTGTGGTGTGGAAAAAAAAGTAGTTAGTAAACAGTTGATTGACAGTTGAGAGGCGGGGCGAAAGAGCAAAGCTCAACCCCCGCAAACACAACTAGGTGAACACCTAAACAGAACAAGAACCCAGGAATGTGATGTTATAGTGGCCAGAATACGCCTGGGATATAGACGTATCTGGCAGCTTTCTCAAAACCCAAATGTAGAGTACACAATGTGTCAACTCTGTGAAGGAGAAAACATGCACTCCCTTGAACATTATATTGTAGAATGTCCCATATTGACTGACTTTCGCCCTCCTGGGCTAAGGTATGCTGAACTCTGTAACTACTATATGAGAACAGAGTGGTAGACGGTTGGAACAAGTTAGGTGAGAAGGTGGTGGAGGCCAAAACCGTAAGTAATTTCAGGGCGTTATATGATAAAGAGTGCTGGGAAGACGGGACACCACGAGCGTAGCTCTCTTAACTACACCTCCCACTGTAGATCTTACAGCAATCGTAACGTTGTTCTTTGATCTTGCACACTAAACCCACCAAGAAACACAGTCAGAGGCGCCTCTAGGAAGACAAGCCTTTTTCTTGGTGGCTGACTCAACAGTTTGTGCAACATTCTCATATATGACCACAGCTGGACGTTGGGCATCTGTGTGTGTGTGAGTGTGTATGTGTGTATGTGTGTGTGTATTCACCTATTCACTCACCTATTTGTGCTTGCGGGGGTTGAGCTTTGGCCCTTTGGTCCCGCCTCTCAACTGTCTGTACAGTTGAGAGGCAACTGGTGTACAGATTCCTGAGCCTACTGGGCTCTATCATATCTACATTTGAGCTGTGTGTGAGTGTGAGTGTGTGTGTGTGTGTGTGTGTGTGTGTGTGTGTGTGTGTGTGTGTGTGTGTGTGTGTGTGTGTGTGTGTGTGTGTGTGTGTGTGTGTGTGTACTCGCCTAGTTGTGCTTGCAGGGGTTGAGCTTATTATAAACATTACATATTTGGGATGCAAGCGATGAGTCACAATAACGTGGCTAAAGTAAGTTGACCAGACCACACACTAAAAGGTGAAGGGACGACGACGTTTCGGTCCGTCCTGGACCATTCTCAAGTCGATTGTGAGTCGACACAATCGACTTGAGAATGGTCCAGGACGGACCGAAACGTCGTCGTCCCTTCACCTTCTAGTGTGTGGTCTGGTCAACGTATATGTGATGTTAATATAACCCTCTATGTAAGCAATGTGCTCAACACTTTAGTGTTCTGACTCTAGTGTTCTGACTCTAGGTTCTGCTCTAGTTATTCTGATTATATAAAGGCACAACCTTTTATGAATAACTAGTACAGACTTTTGATGTTTGAATCAATTCACACACACATCAAAGACATTCTTTATAATACACACAGAAATGACAATTAGCGTGATACATCAAATGAACAAATCCACAAGAGCCGTTATCTTGAGGTTATCTTGAGATGATTTCGGGGCTTTAGTGTCCCCGCGGCCCGGTCCTCGACCAGGCCTCCACCCCCAGGAAGCAGTCCGTGACAGCTGACTAACACCCAGGTACCTATTTTACTGCTAGGTAACAGGGGCATAGGGTGAAAGAAACTCTGCCCATTGTTTCTCGCCGGCGCCTGGGATCGAACCCAGGACCACAGGATCACAAGTCCAGCGTGCTGTCCGCTCGGCCGACCGGCTCCCTACGTGCCGTGATGAGGGTTCGAGCCTACGCCCGGGAATGTTAAGTTCTTTCTAATGTTAATAAATGGACTTCCGGCAGTTGTGTTTTTCTTGTGATTATTAGTTAATTTTGGCCTAATTAAGTTCGGGATTAACCTTCGCAGACTAGGAAAGTTCAAGACGGTAACTTTCTATTGAACTTTCCTGAGTTCAACAGAAAGTTATGAGATCAACGTTTTGATCTCAGGAACTTGGAAGAGTGGGTAGGGAGATAGGTGGGTTGTAGGAGCAGGTGGGTGGGGGGGGGGGAGGGTAGGTGGGTTGTAGGAGCAGGTGGGTGGGGGGGGGGGAGGGTAGGTGGGTTGTAGGAGCAGGTGGGTGGGGGGGGGAGGGTAGGTGGGTTGTAGGAGCAGGTGGGTGGGGGGGGGGGGGGAGATTGGTGGGTTGTAGGAGCAGGTGGGTGGGGGGGGGAGGGTAGGTGGGTTGTAGGAGCAGGTACTTACTTAATTGTGCTTGCGGGGGTTGAGCTTTGGCTCTTCGGTCCCACACAGGTGGGGGGGAGAGGGTAGGTGGGTTGTAGGTGCAGGTGGGTGGGGGGGAGGGTAGGTGCAGGTGGGGGGAGATAGGTGGGTGGGGAGAGAGAAAGCGGGTGGGTGGGAGGGTGTAGAGCGATGATAGTACAGATAAAACACTTGACCTGGTACATAAAAGCCTTGAGGAGAGGCGAAGGGAACTTCCACACGTAGTTGTGAAACCATACCTGGCCAAGTTACACACACACACACACACACACACACACACACACACACACACACACACACACACACACACACACACACACACACACACACACACACACACACACACTAGGCAGTGATGTCGTGGAGGCTGACTCCATACACAATTTCAAATGTAGATATGATAGGGAGCCGGTCGGCCGAGCGGACAGCACGCTGGACTCTTGATCCTGTGGTCCCGGGTTGCTTCCTGGGGGTGGAAGACCGGGCCGCGGGGACACTAAAGCCCCGAAATCATCTCAAGATAACCTCAAGATGATAGCGCTCAAGAACATCGGGAATCTGTACACCAGTAGATTGCCGGTCGAGAGTCGGGAGCCAAGAGCCGAAGCTCAACCCGCGCAAGCACACCTAGATGAGTAGAGGAGGTGGCCCACACCATAAAGCCCCAACCTCCGGGCCTCCATCTCGGGCCACACCACATGAATGACCAGACCCAAGCCATCGGCGCGGACCATCTCCTTACCCAAGAGTTGAAGAGATTGTATCAGCGGTGGGTGTAAGGCAAGACAGAGACGAGGAAATGTGTCAGAGGGAGAGAGGTGAAGGTAATAGTGGGTGCAGGGAACACAAATAGAAATGGGAAGTGAATGGGAAACAATGGGGGGAAAGGGGGAAAACTATGGGTTAGCAAGGCCGCTCCAAGCAACAGCCTGGTGGACCAAACTCTCACAAGTCGAGCCTGGCCTCGGGCCGGGCTTGGGGAGTAGAAGAACTCCCAGAACCCCATCAACCAGGTATATGTAGGCCTGCGGGCCGCTCCAAGCAATAGCCTGGTGGACCAAACTCTCACAAGTCAAGCCTGGCCTCGGGCCGGGCTTGGGGAGTAGAAGAACTCCCAGAACCCCATCAACCAGGTATCGACCAGGTAAGGCCGTTCCTCTCAAGACGACTGACAAGCGTCTAATGCGCGTGACGGAGCATCAACAAGGCGCAGCTTTTCTTGGCTAAAAGTCCCGGAATTTGGGTAACCTGTAGGAGGAGGCTGAGGGACCCCCGCTATATGTGGGGTGAGGTGTACTCACCTAGTTCTCAACCCCCGTGCTTGCAGGGGTTGAGCTCTGGCTCTTTGGTCCCGCCTCTCAACCGTGTGGTCTCCTCTCTAGTCGGGCACTCTCCCTTCTCTCAGACTGATTGCGAGATCTCGCTCAGTTATAAGTATTTGCTTGAAGCTTTTATTTTGTACTTCAGATGATTCCTTGTCATTTTCTGTGTGTGTGTATACGTGTGTATTTGGTGTTTTTGTCTGCCGGATCAAGCTCTTGGGTCCCCGCCTTTCTAACTGTTAGATTTTAATGTACTTCTTATTGTAATTATTTTCTACCACAGACGTGGCCACATATTAACAATGCTAACCAGCATAAATACATTTTCTTCTGTCCTCTGACTCCTCCATAGACAGGAGTTAGAGATCTGTTGAGCACATGTACATTAGTTAAAGTAGGGAGCCGGTCGGCCGAGCGGACAGCTCACTGGATTTGTGATCCTGTGGTCCCGGGTTCGATCCCGGGCACCGAAGAGAAACAATGGGCAGAGTTTCTTTCACCCTATGCCCGTTACCTAGCAGTAAAATAGGTACCTGGGTGTTAGTCAGCTGTCACGGGCTGCTTCCTGGGGGTGGAGGCCTGGTCGAGGACCGGGCCGCGGGGACGCTAAGCCCCGAAATCATCTCAAGATAACCTCAAGATAGTTGAGTGCGTGATGTACTGACGACTCCCATCCCTCCCTGTTCTTACTGTGTCTTCTTATAAAAATCTAAAACTCCACTACGGGCTCACCATAGCCCGTGCTACTTGGAACTTTTTGTTCCAGGCAGCGAATCTTAAACAACATTATAAAAATCATTTGTTATATTAGACTGTACAGTGTCTCCCGCTTGACCATCTCACAATTGCTCACGACCTTTGTGCTAATGGAGTCATTTCTCACACCCTTGGTGATTGGACCGCGTCTTAAGGCGGCCAACCGTCTTGCCTCATTCCATGAGATATTCTCGTTAAAAACATTCGATTTGCCGGTTGAAATTGAAATTGAAATAAGTTTATTGAGGTAAAATACACACAAAGGGATGAGGCAGCTCAAGCTATTCTCACCCCGTTCAGTACATCGTGTTAATACATACATAGACACACATCACAAACAATAAACATATTACCAAACATTCTGAGAGATAAACATCTACATTTCCTCCTTTACACAAGTAGTATGGTACCACTTTGCCGGTTTGTAGAAAACATTGTGGAATTGTTGTGGGACCCTAGCATTAGTTACACGATTGGAGAGGGAGGGAGGGAGAGGCTGAGTGGGGGATTGGAGAGGGAGGGGGGAGTGGATGAGTGGGGGTGGGGTGGGATGGGGTGGAGAGGGATGGGGAGTAGTTTAGAGACTAGTCAGCAAGGCGGACAGTCCTTCTGTTTTCATACCTCTCACTGTATTTCCCACTTCTAAACTTCCCTTCACCTATGCCTCTCCTTCCTCTTTACTCCAAAAAAATAGCTCCCCCACCTTCTCCCCCCTCCCCCCCTTCACTACTTCTCTACGTAAACTACCTCATCACCTCCTTTCTTTTTTCCTAACAGATAACCTTATCAGGGACTGATAGTCTTCTCTTATCTTGTTCTTTCATGTACAGTAAGTACCATCAACACTACCACCACCATCACCACCACCACCACTACCACTACCACCACCACCACTACCACCACCACCACCACCAAGCAGGACGCTCCAACAATCCCAGACCAAACAATACAAAATTGTTCAAGGTAGAACGTAATGGCCAGGAAAGTGGATACAATCCAGGGGATTATGTAGGGACGATGGTGGCGAGGACGTCCCTATCCCCCCCTCCCCCCTTCCCCCCCTCCCCCGTCTCCTATACCTTTTCTGTACCTGGCGGCGGAGATAGGGAAGGGGGGGGGGAAGGGATTAGTCAGGTACTACTGTGGTGGGGTCATAAGGTCATGGGAGGAGATGTGAAGGAGTCTGGAGCTAGAGATGCTGGTATCATCCACCTCCACCAGGAACCTGTACACCAGTTGATCGACAGTTGAGAGGCGGGGCCAAAGAGCCAGAGCTCAATCCCCCCCGCAAGCACAACCAGGTGAGTACAGGATCTGTCTGGAGAAGCAGTTGTCCTCCTGCTGCAGGAGAGGCAGTTTTTTTTATTATTATTTTCTACCACAGACGTGGCCAGACATTTACAATGCTAACCAGCATATATACATTTTCTTCTGTCCTCCATGGACAGGGTTAGAGAAGTGTTAAACATATAGTTCAGGGGTTTATTGAACACTCAACCACAGAAGACATTGTAGGGCAAGCCCCACTAACCCTAACCTGCCCATGCCCGGCCTACCTTGGGAGAAAGGAGAGGAAATGGAATGGGGGGGGGGGAGGGAGGGGGAGGGAGGGGGTGCTCTGGACCACATGGGGCCGGGTCTGGGGGGTGAAGGGAGGTGCTGGTTTAGGCCTAGGTGTGGTATGTGGGGTTTGGCGGGGAAAAATCTTGGCTTAGAGACTGTACTGGTGCTCGAACCCAAATTCAAAATTCAAATGTTTATTCAGGCAGGAACTATCAGGGGGAAAGCGCCAAGCCATTACCACTATATAGAAGGGGGGGTAGAAATAGCCTAAGCTACTCTATCCCTTTGAGATGTATTTCTTTCTTGTCTCAATAAACATACTTGAACTTGAACTTGAACTATATAGCACTTGGAAGGGGCTCAGGATAAGGATTTGGGATGGGACGGGGGGGCAGGAATGGTGCCCCAACCACTTGGACGGTCGGGGATTGAACGCCGACCTGCATGAAGCTAGACCCTCTCTCTACCGTCCAGCCCAAGTTGTTGGACAAATGTTTATTCCAACCCGTTCTCGCAAATTTAATAAGTCAATATTGACTTATTAGTTGCGTGCATAGGTGACATACTAAACATAATAGTTTCCCTTGAAAAGCTTCATAGAAAACACCGACCTTACCTAATCTACTTACTATGTTTTTTTTTTTTTTTTTTTTTTTTTTTTTGAGATATATACAAGAGTTGTTACATTCTTGTACAGCCGCTAGTACGCGTAGCGTTTCGGGCAAGTCCTTAATCCTATGGTCCCTGGAATACGATCCCCTACCGCGAAGAATCGTTTTTTCATCCAAGTACACATTTTACTGTTGCGTTAAACAGAGGCTACAGTTAAGGAATTGCGCCCAGTAAATCCTCCCCGGCCAGGATACGAACCCATGACATAGCGCTCGCGGAACGCCAGGCGAGTGTCTTACCACTACACCACGGAGACTGCTAAAATGCTATGTTAAAATAAGCATCTTATAGCTTCGTAATTACAATTGTGTTTATTCAGGTAAAAGTAGATACAGAGAAGATGAGTTACAAGCATAATACTGGATTTATAGATAGATCTGGTACATACAATATCTAAAGCCACTAATAAGTTTAGATTTAGGAAAGACTTGGGTAAATACTGGTTCGGTAGCAGGGTTGTTGATTTGTGGAACCAATTACCGCGTGGAGGTGGGGTCCCTCGATTGTTTCAAGCGCGGGTTGGACATGTATATGAGTGAGATTGGGTGGTTATAGATAGGAGCTGCCTCGTATGGGCCAATAGGCCTTCTGCAGTTACCTTTGTTCTTATCTTTTTATGTAATACGCACAGCGTTTCGGGCAAAGCTGGACGGTAGAGCGACGGTCTCGCTTCATGCAGGTTGGCGTTCAATCCCCGACCGTCCACAAGTGATTGGGCACCATTCCTTCCCCCCCCCCCCCCGTCCCATCCTAAATCCTTATCCTGACCCCCTTCCCAGTGCTATATAGTCGTAATGGCTTGGCGCTTACCCCTGAAAATTCCTTCCTTCGGGCAAAGCCACTAATAAGTACAGTAAACAGCGCTTCACTACCCATTATCGATATAATAATTAACTAACAACTTTGTAACTAAGCTTATCAACACTGTAACTAACTTGCTTAGCTAAATAAATTATGTGATTCAGTCCCTGAGCCCATTATGTGTCTCTGTAACCCACTACCGCCCACAGGATGGGTATGGGGCGCATAATAAATTAACTCAATTTATATATAATAAAACTAAAGGTAATTGCATTAGGCCTACTGGTAATTACGATATTAGGCTTAAAACCACCGATTTATATAATAAAAATGGCAACATAATTATTTAAGAACACGGTACAAGTGACAGGATGAACAACCCAGCGGGTTTTCTTCCTATTGGGGAGTGTTGTACATGCTGCTATGGCGGTGTGTCCACTCACCTATCAACGGTATAGGTTAAGTAATAATTGTAATTAAGAAGCAATAAGATGCTTATCTAAGAAGTAAGTAAGTACTCATACTAAGAAGGTTAGGTGAGGTCGGTGTTTTCTATGAAGCTTTTCAAGGTAAACTAAAATATTCACAATTAGTATGTCACATATGCACTTATTAAATAACCCAATATTGACTATAAGCAAGTGCGAGAACGGGTTGTGGAGGGGGGGGACGTTGTTGGGGGGGGGGGATAAACCCGGAGGGAAAAATAAGGGTCAGGCTTCCGGATGAAGGGGGGGGGGGAAGGGGCGGCCAGAGGTGGGGGTTGAGGGTGTGTCCACGAGACGCTGTACAGCGACCGAGAGAGGTCACTTGACCTACTTGAGACACCCTGGGGTGTCTCCAGACGCCCCCAGGGTGTCTCCAGACGCCCCCAGGGTGTCTCCAGACGCCCCCAGGGTGTCTCCAGACGCCCCAGGGTGTCTCCAGACGCCCCAGGGTGTCTCCAGACGTCCCAGGGTGTCTCCAGACGCCCCAGGGTGTCTCCAGACGCCCCAGGGTGTCTCCAGACGCCCCAGGGTGTCTCCAGACGCCCCAGGGTGTCTCCAGACGTCCCAGGGTGTCTCCAGACGTCCCAGGGTGTCTCCAGACGCCCCAGGGTGTCTCCAGACGCCCCAGGGTGTCTCCAGACGCCCCCAGGGTGTCTCCAGACGCCCCAGGGTGTCTCCAGACGCCCCAGGGTGTCTCCAGACGCCCCAGGGTGTCTCCAGACGCCCCAGGGTGTCTCCAGACGCCCCAGGGTGTCTCCAGACGCCCCCAGGGTGTCTCCAGACGCCCCAGGGTGTCTCCAGACGTCCCAGGGTGTCTCCAGACGTCCCAGGGTGTCTCCAGACGCCCCAGGGTGTCTCCAGACGCCCCAGGGTGTCTGCAGACGCCCCAGGGTGTCTCCAGACGCCCCAGGGTGTCTCCAGACGCCCTAGGGTGTCTCCAGACGCCCCAGGGTGTCTCCAGACGCCCCCAGGGTGTCTCCAGACGCCCCAGGGTGTCTCCAGACGCCCCAGGGTGTCTCCAGACGCCCCAGGGTGTCTCCAGACGCCCCCAGGGTGTCTCCAGACGCCCCAGGGTGTCTCCAGACGCCCCAGGGTGTCTCCAGACGCCCCAGGGTGTCTCCAGACGCCCCCAGGGTGTCTCCAGACGCCCCAGGGTGTCTCCAGACGCCCCAGGGTGTCTCCAGACGCCCCCAGGGTGTCTCCAGACGCCCCCAGGGTGTCTCCAGACGCCCCAGGGTGTCTCCAGACGCCCCAGGGTGTCTCCAGACGCCCCCAGGGTGTCTCCAGACGCCCCAGGGTGTCTCCAGACGCCCCAAGGGTGTCTCAAGACGCCCCCAGGGTGTCTCAAGACGCCCCCAGGGTGTCTCAAGACGCCCCCAGGGTGTCTCAAGACGCCCCAGGGTGTCTTCCTGGGGTGCTTTACTTCTCGACTCTCTTATGAGCATAGTCCTCCCCTTTCCCGCTCGTCTTTTGTTTACATAAATGCCGCTGTTGAGGAGCATCATGGTGACTCTTGTAGCAGGCAGGAGATGGCGGAACTTGATACTCCAAGATCAGTAAAAATAGAAAGAAAAAGACAAGAAAAGTTGGAATCATGGTAGAAGGAGATGGGGATTCTTATGGGGGGGAGGGAGGGGGTGATTTAGGACCGAGGGGTGGGTGGGATGGGACGGGGGGGAGGGGAGAGGACAGAGGGTGTTGGGCTGCTGCCTGTCTGGCCTTGAGCACCTCTCCCACATCCACCACTCCACACTAGCCACCACCACACTACCACGCTGCCACTACCACCACTATCACCACACCACGCCGCCACCACCACCACCACCCTAGCTACCACCATCACCACTACCACCTCAGCCAACACCACCACACCACCATCACCACCACCACCCCAGCCACCACCACCATCACCACCAACCAACCACCACCACCAACCACACCAACCACCACCACCAACCACATCGCGCGGAAACAAACAAAGTCACTGTCTGAGATCCACGCCTCCTCAACTCAAGAGCTCAATGCTGCTTTATGGGTTTACTTGCTCAAGAGCGGAGCACAGAGGGAGCGGTGCTCTACACCGACTCACGAGCCTCACCTCACAACTCTGCAGGAAACGTGAACAAATCCACAAGGGCCGTGACGAGGATTCGAACCTGCGTCCGGGAGCATCCCAGACACTGCCTTGTCTGCAGGAAACAGATGGATGGAAACAACAGAGCCACGCTGCAGAGTCTGAAGCACATCGATATCAGTTACGGATATCACACACACATATATATATATATATATATATATATATATATATATATATATATATATATATATATATATATATATATATGTATATATATATGTATATATATATGTATATATATATATATATATATATATATAATCAAGATATATAACTGAGTTATTCAAACTAATGGTTACAGATGTGGCTAGATTAAGCAAGTGTCCATCTTGAATGTGGTGATCATGTCCCCCCTGTACTCACCTAATTGTGTTCGCGGGGGTTGAGCTCTGGCTCTTTGGTCCCGCCTCTCAACCGTCAATCAACAGGTGTACAGATTCCTGAGCCTACTGGGCTCTGTCATATCTACATTTGAAACTGTGTATGGAGTCAGCCTCCACCACATCACTGCCTAATGCATTCCATTTGTCAACCACTCTGACACTAAAAAAGTTCTTTCTAATATCTCTGTGGCTCATTTGGGCGCTCAGTTTCCACCTGTGTCCCCTAGTGCGTGTGCCCCTTGTGTTAAATAACCTGTCTTTATCTACCCTGTCGATTACCTTGAGAATCTTGAATGTGGTGATCATGTCCCCCCTGTGTGTGTGTGTGTGTGTCAGTGGGTTGTCTGCTCTACAGGGCAGCATTTGTGATTTTTTTTTGTTTTTAAGATTCAGCTACTGGGACCAAAAAGTTCCAAGTAGCACGGGCTATGGTGAGCCCGTAGTGAACTTACCTGGCACAGGAGCGAGGCTGTAACTATGAGCAGCATTTGCCAGTAACTCTTCTCATTCATACTCAGCATCCCCCCCTCCCCCCCCCCTCCCTATCATCCCCTCCTCTCTCACACCCCCTTCCTTCTCTCCATTCATGACTGTACACACCTGTTTCCACACACATATATACACCCGAATCTGTAACGTTATTTACTAGGGGATACAACTGAACATTACGCTCCTGTGGCTGGCGTGAGACACACAGGGGTTTGTACCAGGGGGAAGGTGACTGGGAATAAAAGATGGGAGGGAAATAAAAGGGGGGGAATAAAAGGTGGGGGGGGGGAATAAAAGATGGGGGGGAATAAAAGGTGGGGGGAATAAAAGGGGGGGGGAATAAAAGATGGGAGGGGAATAAAAGGGGGGGAATAAAAGGTGGGGGGGGGGAAGGGGGTAAGTGTGTGTACACACCTGGGGTGGCGGAGCTTAAAAAAAAATAGTAGTAGTAGTTAGTAACGGTTGATTGACAGTTGAGAGGCGTGCCGAAAGAGCAGAGCTCAACCCCCTGCAAGCACAACTAGGTGAATACAACTCTCCTGCCCTTCAAGGCCTGGTCGAGGACCGGGCCGCGGGGATGCTAAGCCCCGGAAGCACCTCAAGATAACCTTCACCAACTCTCGTCTAATAACCCTAACTAGCATCGTAGGGTAACCTAACCAAGATAATATTACCAGCATATACGAAAGTAAGTATACCAGTCACTATGACGGCTGAGAGCCAGGACCCACTGGTTGAAGCTCAACCTCCACTACAACAATTTATGAATATAGCTTTGTAATTTGATTTGATTATCATTAATTATTATTATTATAATTGAATGTGAAGGAAAGACCCAATATGTTCTTATCTATTAACTGGAAAAGTTTATAATTCTTGTAATAAATAAAATGCATTAATAACATAAAACAGCTGAGGTGACAGGAAGGAAAAATGTGTGTTTTTTCCAAAACCAGTTGGACAGCACATCTGTGCCAGGTAAGTCCACCCCGGGCTCACCCTAGCCCGTGCTGCTTGGAACTCTGTTGTTCCCAGTAGCTGAATCTAACACAAGAACATAAGAATATAAGACCAAGGTAATTGCAGAAGGCCTATTGGCCCATACGAGGCAGCTCCTATCTATAACCCCCCAATCCCACTCATATACATGTCCAACCCGCGCTTGAAACAATCGAGGGACCCCACCTCCACCACGTTACGCGGTAATTGGTTCCACAAATCAACAACCCTGTTACCGAACCAGTATTTACCCAAACATAGGATGATAGGCTGCATATCAACACACGACTTAGAGTTCCTTACTCGAGGTTTCTGGGCGTTCTCAAGCCTCGACAACTCCCATCTTCCCGCGTGAATGTGAGGGCCGTGGAACTCTCCAGGGAAAAACTAAGCAAGTGGATGATAACGAGAGATAAGGCTCAATATGCTTGGCATATATAGCCGGATGGCGGCCATCCCGTCACTGGTATGACCCACATATGGTACAGTTCTGAACCCTGCACCTAAGATACAGTTTCCACTGGCTCACATTACCATTGACTCGCGGTACCACTGGCTCCCGGTATCAATGATTTTGCCCGATGAATTGATAGGGTAGAGGTCCACGGTTGTTCAACGTCCTACCAGCGAGCATCAGAAATATTACAGGAACAACCGTGGACACCAGTTTATTGAATGATTATAGGCGTGGACCAAAGAGCCAGAGCTCACCCCCTACCCCCAGCAAATACCACTAAGTACAACTAGGCAAGTACGAACACAAACATTACCCTCCGACTTTCACCAACTCTTGTCTATCTGTGAAAGCATTTCTTCCACCCCCTCAACCCCAACACTCCCCCCTCTCCACCATCCACCGCCCCCACCATACACCTCACCACCACCATACACCTCACCGCCCCCACCATACACCTCACCGCCCCCACCATACACCTCACCACCACCATACACCTCACCGCCCCCACCACACACCTCACCGCCCCCACCACACACCTCACCGCCCCCACCACACACCTCACCGCCCCCACCACACACCTCACCCCCCCACCACACACCTCACCGCCCCCCGTCCACACACCTCACCCCCCCCCCCACCACACACCTCATCAGTACTCATCCCCAGCACCCTGGCAACAGAGACCTTACCCACCAAACACACATCGTGTCAGCTAGGCCATAACAACTCTCACTGTATTTTACACTGATACAGCTTTTCCTTCACCTGTACCTCTTTATCATCTTTACTCCACTACCTCCCTACCCTCCCCCGCCCCTTCCATCTAAAAAAAAAAATCATCCATTCATCCTCCACCCACCCCTCCCCCTGCTTAACCCCCTCTCCACCCTTTCCCATCAGCTCTTCCCCTTCCTTTCCGCTTTTAACTCTAAACAAAAACAGGAGGGAACCGTGAGAAGCATCTTAACACTAGGGACGTGATGGACAGGAAGGGACGGAGGGAAGGAGGGAGGGAAGGAGGGGGGGGAGAGAGGGAGGGAGGGACGGAGGGGGGGGAGAGAGAGGGAGGGAGGGAGGCTGAAGCAGAGACACAGACGAAGGAGGCTGAAAAAGAGGGAGAGAAATAATGAAGACAGAAGAGAGAGAAGAGGGAGAAAGTGAAGGAGAAGTAGGAAGGCTTGGAAGATAGTGAGGGAATTCTCAGTGCTTGTCAGGAGACCAGAGGTAGTGGGGGGCTGGGGTAGGGGGGGTAGACATCATACCCCTCCTCCCCCCGAGGACATTTCCGGAGGGGATAGTTTGAGGGGAAGTTAGTGTGGCGGCGGCGGCGGGGGGGGGGGGGGGGGGGGGGACCAGCTGCAGGTAGCGGAAGCTCTCCGGGGCAGGAAAGGTAACGTTTCGCAGGTTATTAGTGATGTGAGGACAATTATGTGCTCGTTGACCAGACCACACACTAGAATTTGAAGGGACGACGACGTTTCGGTCCGTCCTGGACCATTCTCAAGTCGATTTTGCATCGCCAATTATGTGCTTGGTTCCCCCATGGTCTTGAGCGACGGTCTCGTGTCCTGCAGGTCGGCGTTCAATCCCCGACTGTCCACAAGTGGTTGGGGCACCATTCCTTTCCCCCCCCCCGTCCCATCTCAAATCCTTATCCTGATCCCTTCCAAGTGCTATATAGTCGTAATGGCTCGGTGCTTTCCTCCTGCTAATTCCCTTCCCTTCCCATGGTCTTGAGAGAGAGAGAGAGAGAGAGAGAGAGAATGAGAGAGAGAGAGAGAGAGAGAGAGAGAGTGAGAGAATGAGAGATTACTAATGCATTTATCCAACAAATACACGAAATAACAAGGATTAGTACAAACGTTAACGAATTGCCCCAGAATTGGAGGGCAGAATAAACTACCTCTCTCACAGGTGGTGTCTGGGCTACACATTCAACCAGCAAGCGGCAACAGTCATAGCCTAAGCTAAATAGCTTAGCCTAAATAGCCTAAGCTACTCTATCCCTTTGAGATGTAATTTTTTTCTTGACTCAATAAACATACTTGAACTTGAGACCCAAACAAAGGGAAGACCAAAAGATACATGCCAGGCTGGCCGGTGTTGACGTCATGTCCAGTCTCCCGTTCATTACGACTGCTCGAATCCTGTCCAGGTAATTCCTGCCCCCAAACCCCCCCTCCCTCCCCCCCTCCCTCCCCCCAATCAGTGACGCACCTCCAAGGGGACATGCCAGCTTTGTCTCTCCACTTCACTTATCTCTATGCAACCGGAAGTTAATATAGTTCGAAACATTATAATAAAAATGAGGAAATATAGACTCTAGACCGGTTTATAAAAGACTTGCAAGAGCTGCTTCAAGAGTATCTCTTGGGGGTGCTTTAAACGTGAGGTGTGTGTGTGTTTACTAGTTGTGTTTTTGCGGGGGTTGAGCTTTGCTCTTTCGGCCCGCCTCTCAACTGTCAATCAACTGTTTACTAACTACTTTTTTTTCCACACCACACACACACACACACACACACCCCAGGAAGCAGCCCGTGACAGCTGACTAACTCCCAGGTACCTATTTACTGCTAGGTAACAGGGGCACTTAGGGTGAAAGAAACTTTGCCCATTTGTTTCTGCCTCGTGCGGGAATCGAACCCGCGCAACAGAATTACGAGTCCTGCGCGCTATCCACCAGGCTACGAGACCCCCACTACGAGGGTGTGTGTGTGTGTGTGTGTGTGTGTGTGTGTGTGTGTACTCACCTAGTTGTACTCACCTGGTTGTGTTTGCGGGGGTTGAGCTCTGGCTCTTTGGTCCCGCCTCTCAACCGTCAATCAACAGGTGTACAGATTCCTGAGCCTATTGGGCTCTATCATATCTACACTTGAAACTGTGTATGGAGTCAGCCTCCACCACATCACTTCCTAATGCATTCCATTTGTCAACCACTCTGACACTAAAAAAGTTCTTTCTAATATCTCTGTGGCTCATTTGGGCACTCAGTTTCCACCTGTGTCCCCTTGTGCGTGTTCCCCTTGTGTTAAATAGTCTGTCTTTATCTACCCTATCAATTCCCTTGAGAATCTTGAATGTGGTGATCATGTGTGTGTGTGTGTGTGTGTGTCATAGTTGATATATAACTGACTTTGACGACTTGGTAATGTGGTCTACGACGCTCTTAAGAGCCGTGAGTCAGCTGGTTAACTCATCATCCCCCCCCTCCCCCCCCGGGGGATTTCAATCCCATCTCAATGTCCAATTCATGACTTACAGTTTTACATTTTTTTTGCGGGTTTAATGTGTTTTACATTGCATTTTTGCGTGTTCCGACGATCTATGCAAATTGGGTTAAGTTAGCGCAAAGAGTGTTGACCAATCCACACACTAGAAGGTGAAGTGACGACGACGTTTGGGTCCGTCCTGGACCATTCTTAAGTCGATCGACTTGAGTATGGTCCAGGACGAACCGAAACGTCGTCGTCCCTTCACCTTCTAGTATGTGGTCTGGTCAACATACTTCAGCCACGTTACTGTGACTCCTCGTCTGCACCTAGTGCAAAAAGTATTTCAATGTTGCAATACTCAAGATGGTACAGTGATAGCAATGATTCTTGACAGCGTGGGAATCGTGCAGTTAACGAGGTGTTTGTTTTGACAGCCAATCACGGGGTCAGGAAGGAAGGAAAGCGACTGTTTTGACAGCCAATCAAGGAAGGTGATTGCTTTGACGACCAATCGAAGGCGAATGCGTCTCTGTTGACATCTGAAAGTTGTTAAACGATTTGACTGGGTCTTATTCCGGGGACCATAGGATTAAGGACTTTACAGTAAACTCGTACAGTGTACGTAGACTGAGCAGCGAGGTACACATCCCACGGTACACGTACCAGTAGGGTCTGAAACCTGTCCCTTCGTCATCATTATGACGTCACTGTCACGTCACACATCTCGTCGACACCACATGTGCATCTCATGATGGTGTGGAGGGCCCTAGAATGCTGTGGAGGGCCCTAGGATAGTGTGGGGGGGCGAGGATGGTGTAGGGGGCCCTGAGGATGGTGTGGGAGGCCCTAGGATGGTGTGGGGGCCCTGAGGATGGTGTAGGGGCCCTGACGATGGTGTAGGGGCCCTGAGGATAGTGTGGGACCCCTGAGGATAGTGTGGGACCCCTAAGGATAGTGTGGGGGCCCTGAGGGTGGTGTGGTGGACCTTCAGCTTGGACGGGACTCTGCTGAACAAATACCACATCGTGCCTCACTTGGGCTGGTGGTTGCTCAACCCCTTGTGTTTACTGCGGGGCAACACACACACTCCCACATCCACCCTCCCACCTACATGACGCCCACACTCCCACCAAGAGACGCATACCCACATGTATACATGTGTACCTACACATATAGAACACACACGGGTAAACAACATTGGCTTCCGCACAGCAACACAGATATAGACACACTGGAATGCACACGCAAATAAGAGTGGTAGACGGTTGGAACAAGTTAAGTGAGAAGGTGGTGGAGGCCAAGACCGTCAGTAGTTTCAAAGCGTTATATGACAAAGAGTGCAGGGAAGACGGGACACCACGAGCGTAGCTCTCATCCTGTAACTACACTTAGGTAATTACACTTAGGTAATTAGGTAATTACCAGCATGGCATATGGAAGGCTCAAGGAATTAAATATTACATCACCGGAAGATAGAATACAGTGGAGACATGATCACCACATACTAAATATTGGCTGTAATTAACACAGTACACAAAGGAGTGAAAGATTTAGTCACGCACGAGTCACTGAGACAAAGACAAAATCCCCCCCCACCATGTACCAAGGAGTACCTGGTCGACGACCGGGCCGAGGGGACGCTAAGCCCCGGAAGCACTTCAAGGTAACCTCAAGGTAACCCATATACGACAACACAAGAATAAAGGAAGCTGCAGAAGGCTACTGCGCCAGACGAGGTAGTTACAGATATCTATGTTTAACAAAGCGTCTGGGATGCTCTCGGATGTAAGTTCGAATCCTCGTCACGGCCCTTGTGGATTTGTTCATTTGTTAACAAAGACAGTAATTGGTGAGACGAGCCAGGCCACACGACGACGACGTGAACACCTACACAAGCACACGAGGAGTCACAATAACGTGGCTGAAAATGTTGACCAAATCACACACTAGAAGGTGAAGGGACGACGACGTTTCGGTTCGTCCTGGACCACTATCAAGTCGATTGTGATAATGACGACTTGAGAATGGTCGTGGGTCAACTAGGTGAGTACACACACACACACACACACACACACACACACACACACACACACACACACACACACAACGAGTCTGTGTGAGGGGTGAGGTCTCAGATTGGCGAGACGTCACAAGTGGAGTCCCGCAGGGGTCAGTCCTTGGACCTATACTGTTTCTGGTATATGTAAATGATCTCCCAGAGGGTATAGATTCGTTCCTCTCAATGTTTGCCGACGATGCAAAAATTATGAGGAGGATTGAAACAGAGGATGATAGTAGGAGGCTACAAGATGACCTGGATAGACTGAGTGAATGGTCCAACAAATGGCTGTTGAAGTTCAACCCGAGTAAATGCAAAGTAATGAAACTAGGCAGTGGAAACAGGAGGCCAGGCACAGGATACAGAATAGGAGATGAAGTACTTAATGAAACAGACAGAGAGAAAGATCTAGGAGTTGATATCACACCAAACCTGTCTCCTGAAGCCCACATAAAGAGAATAACGTCTGCGGCATATGCGAGGCTGGCTAACATCAGAACGGCGTTCAGGAACCTGTGTAAGGAATCATTCAGAATCTTGTACACCACATATGTAAGACCAATCCTGGAGTATGCGGCCCCAGCATGGAGCCCGTACCTTGTCAAGCACAAGACGAAGCTGGAAAAAGTCCAAAGGTATGCTACTAGACTAGTCCCAGAACTAAGAGGCATGAGTTATGAGGAAAGGCTGCGGGAAATGCACCTCACGACACTGGAAGACAGAAGAGTAAGGGGGGACATGATCACAACCTACAAAATCCTCAGGGGAATCGACCGGGTAAACAAGGACGAACTTTTCAACACTGGTGGGACGCGAACAAGGGGACACAGGTGGAAGCTGAGTACCCAAATGAGCCACAGAGACGTTAGAAAGAACTTTTTCAGTGTCAGAGTAGTTAGCAAATGGAATGCATTAGGAAGTGATGTGGTGGAGGCTGACTCCATTCACAGTTTCAAATGTAGATATGATAGAGCCCAATAGGCTCAGGAATCTGTACACCAGTTGATTGACGGTTGAGAGGCGGGACCAAAGAGCCAGAGCTCAACCCCCGCAAGCACAATTAGGTAAGTACAATTAGGTAAGTACACACACACACACACACACACACACAGAGGCGGGACCAAAAAGTCGAAGCTCAACCCTCGCAAGCACAAATAGGTGAGTATAAATAGGTGAGTACACATAAACACATGTGTGCAGTGTAGAGTAAGCACACATACACATTATAGACAAATGGAATGCATTAATAAGGGATGTAGTGGAGGCTGACTCCATACACAGTTTCAAGTGTAGATATGATAGAGCCCAGTAGGCTCAGGAACCTGTACACCTGTTGATTGACGATTGAGAGGCGGGACCAAAGAGCCAGAGCTCAACCCCCGCCAGCACAACTAGGTGAGTACATGCACACACACACACATGGTGAATCTTACATCCTTGTTTGTTGACTGCCTCAGTGCTCTCCGTCAACACAATACTCTCTCTCTCTCTCTCTCTCTCTCTCTCTCTCTCTCTCTCTCTCTCTCTCTCTCTCTCTCTCTCTCTCTCTGTCTCTCTGTCTCTCTGTCTCTCTGTCTCTCTGTCTCTCTCTCTCTCTCTCTCTCTCTCTCTCTCTCTCTCTCTCTCTGTCTCTCTCTCTCAACGTCGACGTTAATTTCATTTATATTTAAGAAAATTTCAGTTTTGAATGAGCATCATGTTAAAATTGATGAAATGCGTCTTTGGGGTCGACCGCTGGATGGAATGGACCTGGTCTGAGGACGGGTTGCTCAAAATGTTTCCTCCACGTACTACCAATACAAATAATCGCCAACAGAACCTAAACACCTAACCCAATCTAGGGCCTAACTATACACCAAATTCTATTACAAGATCATTTTTAATTTAGATTTTAGAAAATACTGATTTTTGGAATGCACAGGCTGTTCAGATGGATGCCTGGGGGTAGGGGGGGGGGCCGCGTGCCTGAGTACAGTCAGTGGACAGGTTGCAATTATTATTTCAGATTGCAATGCAATTTTTCAGTGCCTAGTTACATCTGTTTCTAATTTTTTTTAGCGGCTCAAGAAACAGTTGTATGGGGCATAAATTCTCGGTATGTGAGTGCGAGTGACAATTACACGGGGCATTAAGTCCCAGTATGTGGGTTCAGGGACCGCTACACGAGCATAAAGTCCCAATATGTGGGTTCAGGGACCACTACACGAGCATAAAGTCCCAATATGTGGGTTCAGGGATCACTACACGAGCATAAAGTCCCAATATGTGGGTTCAGGGACCACTACACGAGCATAAAGCCCCAATATGTGGGTTCAGGGACCACTACACGAGCATAAAGTCCCAATATGTGGGTTCAGGGACCACTACACGAGCATAAAGTCCCAATATGTGGGTTCAGGGACCACTACACGAGCATAAAGCCCCAATATGTAGGTTCAGGGACCACTACACGAGCATAAAGTCCCAATATGTAGGTTCAGGGACCACTACACGAGCATAAAGTCCCAATATGTGGGTTCAGGGACCACTACACGAGCATAAAGTCCCAATATGTAGGTTCAGGGACCACTACACGAGCATAAAGTCCCAATATGTGGGTTCAGGGACCACTACAGGGGCATAAAGTCCCAATATGTGGGTTCAGGGACCACTACACGAGCATAAAGTCCCAATATGTAGGTTCAGGGACCACTACACGAGCATAAAGCCCCAATATGTAGGTTCAGGGACCACTACACGAGCATAAAGCCCCAATATGTGGGTTCAGGGACCACTACACGAGCATAAAGCCCCAATATGTAGGTTCAGGGACCACTACACGAGCATAAAGCCCCAATATGTGGGTTCAGGGACCACTACAGGGGCATAAAGTCCCAATATGTAGGTTCAGGGACCACTACACGAGCATAAAGTCCCAATATGTGGGTTCAGGGACCACTACACGAGCATAAAGCCCCAATAGGTGGGTTCAGGGACCGCTACATGGGATCAGGGCCCCTGTACTTATTTTCAGCCATGGTCTCGGCGAACACAATGGAAAAATTTATCTTAACCAATTTCCCTTTCCAATTTGCTTTGTACGTCCCTGCTCTCTTGCTGCGACCCCCAAACCACACGATGAAAGTATTCTGCTACGTCTACCACTGTGATTACTACCTGAATTTACCTGAGGGCCTTATCTAGTGGCCTCGACAGGGGGCAAGAAGTCCGCAGATTGTCGAAGGTCATCCCCCATTTTTCTCCAACCAATCACTGCTGTTACTCTATAATAATGACCTGAACTACTATTTTGCTCCTGTTGCTGGAGGTCCTGTTGTCGGTTCCTGTTATTGATGGTTCTGTTGCTACTGTTTTCTTCTATTATTGTTGCTGTTGCTGCTGCTGTTCTTGGCGGTGCTGCTGTTATTCTGTTCTGTATCTTGTAGCTGTTGCTGTCGTTAGTGCTGTTTTCCTGTTCAAGCTGTTTCCGTTTTGTTATGAACAGCTGTTGGTGCTGTTGTTTTTGTCTGTTGTTATTTATGTTATTTTAAGTGTAGTTGTTCTGTTTTGGAATGGGAATGAGTAGAATGGGAGAAGTAGAAGAACTTCTACTTCTAGAAGAAGAAGAAGTAGAGTAGTAGAACACCCATTCTACCCCCATGAGTAGAATGGATGTTAGCAGGAGGCCGGAGTGAGCCTCATCAGAAAAAAAAGAGTTTGAAGTCACCGCATCTGATTGATGAAGATTAAGCCACCCAAAAGGTGGCACGGGCATGAATAGCCCGTAAGTGGTGGCCATTTTGAGCCATTACCAGTATCAAGAGCTGATACTGGAGATCTGTGGAGGTGCGACTGCACCCTGCGTGACGGGAGATGTCTCCCGTGTCACCGCATCAGTGGGCCGACAGCTCGGAAATCCAGGCCCGAGAGATTGCACGTGTGAGGGCAGATGAACTCCCGGTTGCAATTCTTTTTCCGTGTCGTGGCCTAGTCGATCAAGGCGCGTCTGGGATCCTCTCGGACGTAGGTTCGAATCCTCATCACGGTCCCTTGTGGATTTGTTCATTTGATGCATCACGCTATTGTGATTTCTGTGTGTAGAAATAAGCGAGATGGGCGAGGAAAATGACCAAGAAGACGTAAGATGTATGGAGGAAAGGGTAAAGATCCGGGATAGAGAGGAAGGATAGGGAGGGAGGGAAGGATAGGGATGGGCGAAGCGAGAGAGGGAGCGGAGGGAGGTCAGACGAGGAGCCTGTCCCTCCCTGGCTATATTTAGCCCCGACACCAAGACCGTAAGAGACGATGTATTTCGTCGGGGACACCCTCTTGATTTCAGGGCCTTCGTTCAGCACAGCTCCCGTGCCAGGCGAGTACGACGGGCTCACCATAGCCCGTGCTGCTTGGAACCTTGTGTTCCTTGCAGCTGATTCTAAAACAACAATAACCAAGACTGGTCTGAGGCCATATACGAGTGGACCCGGAAAATGTTATATTGGCGGTGTCTTGAGGCGTTGGTGGGTGACCAGTCAAGCATGTCTGGTCCAGCGAGCACCGCTGTCTGCCTCCTTACTCTACATCCCTAGTTATGGCTAGCTAGTATGGCTAGCTAGCTGGCTAGTTGTGGTCTACGGGGGAGCGAGACCCTCCCTCAAAAGTCCCAACTTATCGTTATTGTACTAGAGATAATGTATTTATATTTCTCGACATTCCAGTACTCTGCCAACAGGTATATATATATAACACGATAATCCTATACCATGTATAGAAACTACGTGAGTAGGATCAATTCCGCTAGTATCAAACATGAAGGCGTTTGCCTCCTTACGTCTGACTTAATAAAAGTCCACTACGGGCTCACCATAGCCCGTGCTACTTGGAACTTTTTGTTGTTGTTTCAGATTTAGCTACTCGAACGAAGTGTCCATGTAGCACGGGCTATGGTGAGCCCGTAGAACTTTTTGTTCCAAGTAGCGAATCGTAAACACCGTTTGACTTTAGGGAAGGTGTGTCTGCCACTAGACACAACGCTTAATGCCATTAACCACTAACACCTCACTGTGACGATGTTTCAAGTCCCCGCAACACTCACAGGGAAAACAATGGTCTATTACCCGAATAGCGATAATTATCCTCTTGGAGACATGGTGAAATACCGTTACTCAAGCGGACGTCAAGGGTCCTTGCACGACGGGTGGGGGGGGGGGGAGCGAAACACTTCCCACAACACAAACCCTTGATTGACTCAGATGTGCGCATTGACAGAAATACAAAAACTAAACCACAAAAGTGTTCCATCTGTTTTGGAACTGGTGCCATCTGGTTCGCTCACCGGACGAGCCGCCACTCCAGAGGAGAAAATCACTGAAACTTACACCAAACTTACACCAAACTCAAGTACCAAGCAGTATCCTCCCCCGCGATAGCAGCTTGACGATTAAATGCGACCTCAGAATACTAAACAAAAAATTGTACCACTTACGGGCTATTCATGCCCGTGCCACCTCTTGGGTGGCTTAATCTTCATCAATCAATCAAAGTCACTCAGTATACTGCCTATTTCAACCAGTACACTGCCTTAGGTTGCCTTACAGTTCCTACCTGGCATCGATTTACTCACTGTTATTCTCAAGCCCATTCCTATATAATAACTACGGGCTCACCATAGCCCGTGCTACTTGGAACTTTTTGCTCAAAGTAGCGAATCTTAAACAACAACAACATTCCTATATATCTGCTGTCTTTACTTCTTTGCCTTTCACTCATCAGCTTACCTTTTACATTTTGTTAAGATATGTATTACTTTGCTTATATCAATGCTGAAACTAATTTTTCCCTTTATTAGATAAATTAATTTAGTTACTTCAATAGGTGTACGCTCTCTGACACCCCCCCCCACCTTGTATTCTGTACTAATGACACTTGTTCACTAAGAATTGTAATGTATAATGGCCTTGTAAAACTTATGTATACGTGATTTATATTGTATTTTCTTAAATAAAGATAAAAAAAAAGATTAGTGTCATTAGTGAACTAACATTTAAGGGTTTAAAATTCATGCTCTGTGGTAATGAAACACTAAGAATTATACTACTGTATATGTAATGTAGTATTGCCTTGCAAAAATTTATGTATAATTTATATTGTATTTTATTAAAGATAACAAGAAACTTTCCTAGTGTTGAGTATGACTATTAACGAAGACGGTGTTTACAAGAAGAAAACTGGTCCTTGAGAGTTTTCCTAGTGAAACCCCGCTGGATGAGTCTTTGTCCCTGTGGCATATTTCCGTCCCTGGGTAAAGGATACTTGCGTCACTCTCTGTACGCATCTGTGTACAGTACATGTCGTCTACACCAGCTATCAACAGATGTCGTCTACACCAGCTATCAACAGATGTGTCTGCACCAGCTATCAACAGATGTCGTCTACACCAGCTATCAACAGATGTGTCTGCACCAGCTATCAACAGATGTGTCTACACCAGCTATCAACAGATGTGTCTGCACCAGCTATCAACAGATGTGTCTACACCAGCTATCAACAGATGTGTCTGCACCAGCTATAAACAGATGTCGTCTACACCAGCTGTCAAAAGGTGTAGCTACACCAAACTTCTACACCAGCCATCTTCCAGCCTAGCATTCATCCTTGCACCTGGAGAACCACTGAGACGATCATCCCCCAAGAATTATTGCAAAGATCAAATATTATGGGAAATCCTAACAAAGCAACTTTACCTACAATTGATATTAGTGGTCACTATTTACTGTTTGCTCTCCTCTTTCTCCTCTTATCTTTAATAAACGCACACTTTTCTAAATTCTCCAGTCAATATGAACGCTCCCTCTTAAACACACACAAGTCGAGATATGTATAGCCTATGTATACGGAACCATCTGCGCAGCGAATGAGTCTGTGTTTACGTAAGATATTGTGGCCTCCGAGGTCACAGCAGCAACAACAACAACGGGTTACTTAAGCAGATGGCGTATGTGGCGAAGACAATGATATTGTACCTTCACTACAACTCCCACTGTAGCACACGCACAAGGCTTTAGACGGGTATATATGGAAAATTACAGGACGGGTATATATGGAAAATTACAGGACGGGTATATATGGAAAATTACAGGACGGGTATATATGGAAAATTACAGGAGTATAGGGAAAATAAACCAAAGCAGGGACTAGGCAAGGAGGAAGGGAATACAGAGAGGAGTTGAAGGTAAGGATGATAAGAGTAAAAGGCAGTGTATATAACATAAACTTTCCCAACTTACTAGCAACCTCAAGAGCAATAGTTACAATCAGCTCATGACAGAAAATAATAAATCAGTGCTTACTCCTCCATATCCTCTTAAGAAATCTAAGAACCTCTCAACAACAATCAACCCTTATCTTTTTTACAACTACCCTCCTATATGACTACCCCTTTCACTCACCAATTGTATATATGCTGATTAGCATTGTAACTGTGTGGCCACGTCTGTGGTAGAAAATAATAATAATAATAAAAAACTCACCAATTCCTGTTGTACACCATATCTCCATCATTATCATGTTGTGTATACATATCCATGTTGTACACACATACATACATATATATATATATATATATATATATATATATATATATATATATATATATATATATATATATATATATATATATATATATATATGTATGTATGTGTGTACAACATGGATATATATATATATATATATATATATATATATATATATATATATATATATATATATATATATATATATATATATATATATATATATATATATATATATATATATATATATATTCTTATGCAATGATAAAGCTTTCCATTACATTATATATAAGTTTTTTTCTAATTTGAGTTAAAACTAATGTAGAAATATATATATATATATATATATATATATATATATATATATATATATATATATATAATAATATATTGAAACAACTAGAGACCCTAGAGCTGCCAGTTATTTTTATTAACATCTTAATAATAATAACTGGCAGCTCTAGGGTCTCTAGTTGTTTCAATTAGCTTGGACCCCAACTCCTTCAAAAAGCTAGCAGCACTTTTACCCCAGGCACCAAGTGTCTCTGAGGCAATGGGGCAATACATATAATTTATATGTATATAGTATATACCATCAGTGTCAGTTTCCAGACGATACCTTGCCCGAACCACATATCCTAGCCTGTACATGGGCAGGAGGCATTAATGCCCACACGACTTGCATATGTTGCACCAGCTATTTCATTATTTACATTCAAGGACGTTACACATTAAATTGCAAATAAAATTTTGGTGAGCTCATTATCTGGCGTCCTTTCGTATATATTGAATTGCAATACATTCTGCTGTTTATAGATTATGTTCTGCATGGTACAGGACGTCACTCATCCCAGTACCCAGGATGAGGCTTGCTCCTTGTGTCCTCAACACTGGCCATGGGCGCTGTCTTCTGCATCAGCGTCCATTGAAGATGTTTTCTTAAGTTTTTGTGTCCTCTGCCTCTCTAATTCTGCCCTTTTTATTCTCTGTCTCTTGGGTTTCATCAGTTCTCCTTGACTTGGTTTACATTTACTAAAATCTATTCTTATTTGTATAATATTTTTTAATATACATAGTTCTCTTCCTCTTCATTGTAAATACATTATTTTTGTTTCAATTTCCTCACTACTTTCTCATTTCTAAACTTTGTCATCTTCATTCTCTTGTACACTTCCTCAGTGAACGGCAGAAGAGAGAGTGAGGGGTCAAGGAACGTTAGTAAAACACTAGAGTTTGCCAAGTCTTCGCTGATGTTTGTCGTTCCGTCCTCTGATGGTGGTCTGTATTTAACATTAACCTATTTTATCAAGTTCCAGCTCCTTACAGCTTTGATTAGGCTACTAATGACAATTATCATTATTATTATTATTATTAGTGAAAGTAAACGATGGTAACATAACCAGCTGTGCAGTACTGTTAACTGTGCTGTGCTGTGCAGCTGTGCAGTACTGTTAACTGTGCTGTGCTGTGCAGCTGTGCAGTACTGTTAACTGTGCTGTGCTGTGCAGCTGTGCAGTACTGTTAACTGTGCTGTGCAGCTGTGCAGTACTGTTAACTGTACTGTGCTGTGCAGCTGTGCAGTACTGTTAACTGTGCTGTGCTGTGCAGCTGTGCAGTACTTGTATGATGTTGCAACAGATGGCAGGAAACATTAACTTTTCCTCCAGTGGCTGCGGTGCGCAAGGAAAACAAGTATGGTCGGTAACCAAGAATTTCTCAATCTATACAAGGTTGCCGGTCGGTCGCTGCCTACCACTCGCCAACTTGCACACTCTCGGGACACAATGTTTAGTGCACACACACCCACGGTTAACTGGGTATTTATTTGGGCAGACCTATGACAAGTACAGACTTACAGAAAGCTGTTCTACACAGAAATCTACCTGTTCTACACAGTGAGAGGAACTTGTATATGATAATATACATAAAACTAGTGTTTGGTCAGAAGCAACACGATAAGGCTTTCTCAATTATCACATTAAAATGTTCCCGAGAATTTGCACATTATGTTCAAAAGAAGGCGTTAAGAGGTTCAAAGTGAAGAATACAATTTCATACCTTGCAAGGCGACGGGAGAAAGAGGGCTCGAACGCGTGGACAAAATGTCATCTCGGCGCCATCAGTGCTATCACCGGGAACACGGACCCAATTTAGAAAAAAAAACACTTTCAGGTCAGGAGGAAATGCACTTAATTTCCCAGCACGGTGGGAAAACGTGGCACGTGAGGCACGAGAGGTAGAGCACGGAGGTGAACTATCACGTGCAGGTCAGCACAGGGGGCGAGGCTGACCTAGAGTCGTCGCCCAAGTAACGGCCGCCGCCGCCTGGCCTCTGGCCCACTTTCCCTTGTGCCTTTTACTCCTAACCATCGTTCCTGCTTCTTATTATTGTTATTACGCCAATCCCAGTGTCTGTTTGCCTCCTCTTTGGTCCGTCTGTGTTGGTTCATGTCACGGCTATTGTTCCTCTTCACCAAGGACTAACTAAATTACCCATGGTGCAACTTCTTGATAAAAACATTTGTTGTAATAATTATGCATCTACTCACATTATCACTACCAGACTAGTGAAACAAACAAACAAGCATGTCAAGCTTTAATTCAAAATAGTCTACAATACATGCAAGATTAAATGAACAGCGGAAAGCCTATGTTAACAGATAAACGCAGAAGAAGTAAACACATTGAACTGAAGCTTACACGATAGGATATTTATTGTCGATTAAACAAAAATACCCAACATTAACACAATTAGTTGAGTGTAAACCTCATGTGTTTTGCCTCAGCACACACCAGACAATCTCCAGAGTGTACTAAATTACGGCGCATTATACATTTTAGGAAGAACTCAAGGGGCAGGAGGACATTAATAGGCTTGACATTTTCTAACTCAAAATCTAGAAAATCAATACAGTATATAATTATAATGACCACGTGTTATGCTATTATTATAACTTTCTCTTGGGTAAGTAAGGAATTGTACATGTACTAAATTGACCGATTCTAACCTAACCGAGGACCCACGAATAGAAAATGGGACATTACGTATTTTTTGCTAGCCGCTATAACATCAGTTTTTGGTCAGCACCATCTCCAAACTCCCTATTCTGACCCCTTCCTCTCCAAGAGCTCCCCACTATCACCCCTCTCCCCAGCAGCTCTCAACTGTAACCCTTCCCTCTCCAAGAGCTCCCCACTATCACCCCTCCACTCTCGTGTTCTCACCCACTTATAATACGCCGCTGCAGCCCTCCACCCACTTGACCTCACACTGGAGGTGTCGCTGGGGACAGACGTCCCTTGTGCCTCACCCTCCATTCTTACCTTCCCCCACCACACAACGGCTGCCTCACCTCCCCAACATTATCACTATCCGTTGGCTACCTGCAATAATAAACTTTTTTCCCCTCGTAACAGCAGGTGATTCGCCGCCGTCTAGTCTTGACAAAAAAATAGGCAGGACGAACAGCAATTTCTCTGTGCCTGTGGGTTTCATGACCTTCACGTCAACAACGTTATCTTAAGATCCACATTAAACAAACTGTTGTTCTTAGGAAGTCGCTTTAGGGCCTAGAGGTCGCACAGAAGCCGTCAGAAATCCAACAGAGTGATAGGGGACGCTAATCGGTCCTTGACAACAAGGAACACACACTCTCTCTTCCCCTTCTCTCTGACCAGATAATCTAGGTTGCAGGAACTTCACGGAGCCTACGAAAATCTATCCTGATATTTTCCCAGAATGAGGAACCTCTTCGAACACCAGAGCCTACAAGAACCTAGGAAGATAATCTCCCAGGAGGAGGCAGTAGCCTAACCGAGCATCGAAGCCTACGAGAACTTAACCAAATATTCTCCAAAGCCTCCAAGAACCTAAGCAGATAATCTCACAGGAGGAGGCAGTAGCCTAACCTAGCATCGAAGCCTACGAGAAGTTAACCAAGTATTCTCCAAAGAGGAGGCAGGAGCCTCACCAAGCGAGGAGTGGGCGCCTCACAGCCACGAAAGGGAAGAACCTGTTAGGAGTCGCTTGTCACAATGACCTTGTGATGAATCCTCATCAGTGAGCGACTGTCTCTTACCCAGACTCCTGTCTGACTGTCTAGCGTATACGCCTGTATGAGTTCATACACCCACAACTGTACTTTTCACTGTATAGAGGCTACAATGGCCATTATTATTATTATTATATAAGGCACTCATATTATAATTTGAATAATGAGTGTTATCATTAATTGAACAGAAAAAACCAACACTGTACTACGCGAGGCTGGTCATTGTTTACACCCAAATGCTTTCACTCGTGTGTTCACTCTGTTCTTAATGGCTCCCACGGCGTCTGCTGTTGTAACTTTATTAGCCATTATGTTCCATTCACCCACGACTCCCTCGCTAAACAAACATCATATTTATTTCCATATTATTGTAATAAGAAAAAACACACAGAAATTATTGTTTATAAATATATTAGTGACATTCAGGGGATTAATGGTATGGTCTTTAAAGTTCTAAAAACCCTAATCAATCTTACGACCGTGTTTGATTGTCGTGTCAACGATTAATTGTCGTGTCAGTTATTGACTATCGTATCAACTATTGACTATCGTATCAACGATTGACTGTCGTGTCAACGATTGACTGACATATCTTTGGCTATGCTAATCTTGATCATCAGAGAGTGTACCGCCGTCGTAGTGAGTGACAGGTGGAGGGGCGGTTATATCGTACTCGACTGGTTATCGCTGAGGTGTTAATACCCCTCGGTCCGGAAAGTCGGTTTAGACGGCGCCTTTCTAGGTCATGTGTGATCCGAAGCTTGGGCTAACTGCCGGGTACCCTTTGACTGTTAGAGGCATCAAGTGAAAGGAAATGTAGCCCGGCAATTCGAACCCGGGATTCCGTGTTCCCTGGCAGAATAATGCTCCTAGGTAAGTGATACTTTAGGTACTGCTCACTCACAGGTTTCAAAACAGGATACTTTCACCGGTAGGATATAAGGAAGGATACTATTAACTAGCGTGTTAAAAAGCAGGATAATATCCAGTAGCAGGATGCAAATATGATTCCCTAAACGAAGACACGGCGAACAGACAGGATATTTGCCTCTCAGACAGGATATTGCTTCTCAGACAGGATACAAGGCAGGATAATGCAAGGGAATGAGGTAACAATTAGTGTGTTACGTCATTATGTAGGTACCTTTCCTCCTTCCCTCAAGTGCATAAACACACTTCACCCACTATAATGATATTATCCTCCTGACTGCACCGTTTATTGAGACAATAAGATGCATCTCAAAAGGATAGAGTAGCTTAGGCTATTTCTACCCTCCTCTGCTTCAGATCCGTCGCGGGGCACACAAAACCATACGTTACACAAATCATATTCTACATTACACACTCCAATAGGCATCTTATAGAACTTATTACAAACTGAATTTTAGTGTTACACTCTTGGGGCAAAGTCCATATACCTCCTATAAGAATTCTCTCTATCATTCCATTGTCACATCCAAACAAATTGATGTGGTACACTACTGATTTCTTATTTCTATAGTTACCAAGCAATTTATACACTAATACATGGTGATCTAAGGTGTGAGCGTACAGCATACTACATCTTCTTCACTAACCGTATTACCAAAAATTATTTATATCCTAACGCACTACATATGCACAAATGCCCCACGCCCCACCTCCCCTAAATCCTAGCCCATCACAGCCTATCAACTCATCCTCAATCCCCCCTTCCCCCCAGATATTGCAACATCACTTTCTTGCAAAAATATACTTATATGTTTATTTTACTTTCAACACGTCTGTTGATACTGAGCCGCAAGGAGTCATGGTGAGTTACCATTGATGTTCGACGGGAGACGTTCACAGCGCCGAGAACGTCTTTAGGAAATTGAAATTGAAGTACGTTTATTGAGTTATAAATACACTCAATAGGATGAGGTAGTTCAAGCTATTCTCACCCAATCAAAAACGTATATCTGGTCCACACATCTCTAACGTCGCACAAGAGGTCCACGCCACAGAAACCTCACTCACTCGTCTGACATACTAAAAATAATCGCTTGATAACGAGTATTTTCAACTTAATTTGTGCTGAAGTAAAATACATGTACAAAGCATGTTGGGATGTCTGTGTGCAGGACGAAGGAGTTTAGTGGAACGGGAAAAGGGGGGATTTTGTGAGACGGGAAAAGGAGGGGGGGGATTTAGTGGGAAGGGGGAGAGAGAGAAAGGATTTAGAGAGGTCTTCAACTTGGAGTAAAATGGTCAGGATGCAGGTGCAGGCAGGATAGACTGTTATCACATAAACATACCAAAAGGTTGTACCAGATGCGCATTATATGACACAGTTTACGGCCACAATAGCTAGATTCATCACCCTTATGAAGACTGGTGTGTTAGGAGTTTTTTGTGTGGGAGAGTCGCGCCCCTGAATATCTGCCTACGACTGGTTATGACGTCACGGCGGCCACTTGCCGCAAGGATACCGTTTATCTCCTTGTCTATTTCTCAATATGATGATAGACATTCTAAATTGGCAGTCGAGAATCACATTAATTCCACACAGCGGAATTGTGTTAGCGCTACTCTATTTTTAGAATTGGGAGCATATTTGTTTGTGGTATATTTCTATGAGGCATAGAAATAGGGTAGATGTTTATGATCTGTTTTGTGTTATGTAAACAATTATCATGATTGCGAATGAATTTACATTATCCTTATTATTCAACCAAATAGTTGGGTTATGTTATATTATTATTAAGCTTAAAGGAGATAATTAGTTTTGTGTACTGCAACAAAATCTCGATTGTTAATAGCAATCAGCAAGATTTATTAACAATCCGGATAGTTAAAGGATTTTACCAATTCAACACATCCACCCCACCAAAAACCCACCTATCTACCCAAAATGCCAAAAACCCAATCTATACTCGGCCTTTTGCAGTTTCATCTATATTTATGTGCTTGTGTTCCTATTAAAGACCCCATGGGGGCGGGGGAGGGGAAATTGAGGGGAGAGAGAGTTGCAGAATGGGTATAAAACCAGACAAAAATATTCAGAAATCCTACACTGTGATACAAATAGTAGATTTCCATCACTAACTAGTACATCAAGTTTGTAATGGGTTGTTACACCTTTCACACAAGATATTTTCTGTCTAGTGCGGTTCGATTGTGTTCGCACTCGTTCATGGATTGCATTTTGAGGTATATGGATAACGTACAACATGTCCGTACGACGTGGCAGCCTTTTCTTTTATCATGGGTGGACATTCCAAGCTATTAAACATTAACCACTATGTCAGAAAAACCCACACTAGCTTTGCCAGACGTCTCACAATGCACCTGGTTCCGTTCCCTGCACTGCGTTGGGCAACTTGTCCTTGCTGGCGTAGTATTTTTCTCCTTGTATGCAGTGTTTTCCAACTCGATAGGAGTTCTAACCCAAGCGTTGAGGGTTATAACTCCCTATAACAAAGGCAGAGTACATACGGGTGATGAGTGAAACCCTAAGGACTAGGCGTCAGAGGAAACCTGTAGACCTTTAGAGGATTCAGTTGAGTGTGTGCAGGTTCAAATCCTCCTCATGGCTTCTACTGATTTTCTCATTGATACCTCACGTTAATGTGATTTCTTTGTGCATTATTATTCTTGACAGGAGAAGCATTGGTTTTGATATCTGGAGGGCAGTATGCAATAGTCCTTTCATGTTATAAACTTCGATAGCTAACACACTTCATCAGTCACGATAATAGACCAGTTCTTCTCCCATAAGTCATCTATGCGTACTAGTGGCTTTAGGTATTGTATGTACTAGCTCTATCTATAAATCCAACATTATATTTGTAAATCAACTATGTATGTACTTTCCTGAATAAAATTTACTTTACTTCAGCTTTTTATCCTGCAGATAGCTATCTATAAATATAATAACCCCAAGCCTTTTCCCACAGGAAAACTGCCAGATTTACACAAATACTCACAGACCGCCTATTACAGGTAACGTAGCAGCGTACCTTGGTCAGGATGGTGCTGGTGGAACTGCTGTCGGGGCTGAGCGGTCTAGTGAAGGTGAAGAACTGTGCAGACATCGACAGTGCCGTCTTCAAGCTTCACTACCGCCTTACAGCCACCTTGCTCTTCGGCTTCTGCCTCCTCGTCACCGCCAACAGCCTAGTCGGTGATCCTATAAGGTAGATAGGCTTCTCTTATCTTCTCACTTCTTGTCATTTACCAGTTTCTCTTATCTTCTCTCTTCTTGTCATTTACCAACGACAAATATAATTCTTTTGTTATAAATTAGGATGTGGACATGTAAATAAAATTATTAGTTGAATGCATAAAGCCTAACACATAGTAATTGTTTTACGTATGTATGTATATGGGAAGCAAGGTGATTAATATTAGTCTAGAATCAAGTTTACTGACAATTATACTACTGTAAATGTAATGTAGTATTTTCCTTGTAAATTGATGTATATATGACTTATATTGTACATTATTTAATAAAGATAAAAAAAGAATCAAAACAGTAGCAATAATAGCTAAATGTAAACTAATAACAAGAAAGTAGGTACCGGGAGGTATACCCAGTTGACCTTAATAACCCTCTAGAGTGATTGCCCTATAGCCTAACTACCAAACCAAACAGCAAACATAATAAACATAATAACAGTAGCTTTAACACCGTATTAACATCAATACTAACAGAAACATTGGGATTTAATACAACTATTAACAACAGTAAGTGGTCTAGAACAGGCAGTTCAACACTAGCAATGACTGCACTAAATCCCTCAGAGTAACTAGTAACACCTGTAGTTCTCACTAGCCTGACTAATAGCATGGGTGGTATTGTACCTAGCTGTGTGCACGACGCCCACCCCAAGATGCCAGACAAGGTGGTCAACACCTACTGTTGGATACACACTACTTTCACCCTCCCCAAGTACATCAACAAGGGTTACGGTCGAGGTAAGGACTCATCACCCGGGATCTAATGTGGTTTGCATATTTGAGTCAACTTAAATTAAATCAGATGTTTAGATGAATCTATAGTTCATGTAAGCTTGCTCGTTCCACTATTTATCTTGGATTCATGGATAATATACAGGGACTTTTATTTATCCAATAAATCACAAAAATAGCGGCTATTAGAGTTTCTTATTAGTGAAAAGCTTAATGCAGCCCAAACATATGATTCATGTTATAGGAATTAATGTTACAATATTCTGCCAGGTACAGGAGTAGTGTATCCAGGTGTGGGGCCTCACACACCGTCAGACAACCTCATGTATCACGCCTACTATCAGTGGGTGCCCTTTGTACTCTTTCTTCAGGTGGGTTCATTCATCATCATCCCCCTTCCCATCTATTTTATCCAAGATATATATATATATATATATATATATATATATATATATATATATATATATATATATATATATATATATATATATATATATATATATATATATAATTTTATATTGTTTATATATTTCAGTACATTGTACATGTTTTGTCATAGTGTAAAATTTAAATATAGTGTCAAATAATTTTTTTTACTAGATTTCTAAGTCTGATTGAAAGGGATTTTGTATAGCTTATCTTAAGATATAGTAAACCTTCTTGATATATACTTACCAGCCTTTCAAACATGTCCTAAATATTTCATGCAGCCTGGGACAGCAAACTGTGTAAGTTGCACAACTATGTACTCTGTAGATGATGTAAGGATCTGCAGACAAATCAAAGATTTTATTCGTAAGTCGTTGTATCTTTATCACTGGGTAAGTTTACATGAAAATTACAGTATAATAATTGTCACAATAACAGCATAGAATATGATTAGGTGGTTATCCCTTCGTACATAAGAGATATACACACGTATACATACTTTAAGGAGGCAAAGAACTGTAGTATTCAGTAGGAATTGGGTAGATTTGTCGAGACACAGTATGTGGACCTATATCGTTGGATCAAACCTTTACAAATTGGACACTGTAACATAGTGAGAACGAGCTGTATTTTCGGGTTAGGTAAAGGGTGAGTATCTTACAATGTCATCTTTCTGCGACACGAGTCAAGTGTTCCAGTTCGTGACCATTTGACCCAGTTTTCTGGCAAATTGACCTCACCTATGAGGGGGATTTTAGAGAGATAGGTGTCACTGCAAAAATAAAACAATTGACCAACGAATTTTAAATCCTATCTACCTACAGGTAATTTAAGTTTTAAGGCGTCTGCATGGCCCCTCGACTGCCAGGATACTAACATTTCCATTTACTGTATTTCTAACCTTAAAGTCTAATTTAATCCAAATTAGAGTTCTATATTAAAGTAAAACTGTCAGTGTATATACTGAGTCACACCCTGTGAGAATATACTACATAGACCTTAATGATTGTATTTCATACACTGATAAGATCATGTGATTTATGAGTGCAGGTGTGCAGTGTATATTATAATGCACGTAGTATATAATCCTCTTGGTGACTGATATTGATCCGCTTATCAATGCTAATAATGTTATGATGCGCGTTGCATTGGATCCCTTTGTTGACAAACATTGATCGGCTTGACAAACATTGATCGACTTGTCGGAGACAGGAAGCTTGTTACTTGGGCTGGACGGTAGAGCGACGGTCTCGCTTCATGCAGGTCGGCGTTCAATTCCCGACCGTCCAAGTGGTTGGGGACCATTCCTGTCCCTCCGTCCCATCCCAAATCCTCATCCTGACGATGATGATGAAGATTAAGCCACCCAAAAGGTGGCACGGGCATGAATAGCCCGTAAGTGGTGGCCCTTTTGAGCCATTACCAGTATCAAGAGCTGATACTGGAGATCTGTGGAGGTGCCCTCCAGCTGATTAATAAGCTTAAATTCCAGCACCCAAACCAGTACTAAATGATATTATTTTGAGTTAAGCACTTATCAAGTAAAGGCGGCAAGCCGATAAGAATATAAATATAATTTGAGTTGGGGGTGTTAACTGATTTTGAATTCAAACCTGCAAGTGTATTTGTTTTAAAACTAGCTGTTGAATTTGAATTCAAATCAAATCAAATCAAATATTTATTCAGGTAAAGTACATACATACAAGGTGAGATACAAAACGTTGATGGATTTATAGATAGAGCTAGTACATACAATGCCTAAAGCCACTATTACGCAAAGCGTTTCAGGCAGGAAAAACACTAAGACTAAAACTTAATACTTTCTAAACATAAAACTTTAATACTAATAATAATTCTAATTCTCTCTCATAGGGTCTGATGTTCTACGCACCGCATTGGTTATGGAGGACGTGGGAGGGAGGTAAGCTGGAGTCCATAGTGATGGGCCTCTCCGTACCAGTCATGAACAGAGACGAACGCCGAGAGAAGATATATCTCCTAGCCGAATACCTCCACTCCTCTATACACTACCACAACTTCTACGCCATCAAATTCTTCCTTTGTGAGCTGCTCAACTTAGGCAACTCGCTGTTCAATATGTGGTTTTTGAACAAGTTCCTGGGAGGGACATTCCTCACATACGGTATTGATGTGTTGTATTTCACGGAGACCAACCAGGATGAACGAACAGACCCGATGATTGTGGTTTTTCCCAGAGTGACCAAGTGTAACTTCAACATGTACGGTCCCTCAGGGTCTATCGAGACCCACGACCTCATGTGTGTCCTAGCCCTCAACATCATCAATGAGAAGATATACGTCTTCCTATGGTTCTGGTTCGTCATTCTGGCGATCATTAGCACCTTGGCGCTCATTTACCGACTTCTAGTGTTCTGTGTACCTGCTATCCGGTCAGGCCTCCTGCAGAAGAGGGCGAGACTCCGCTACAAGAATGGCCTCGACATTATTACAAAAAAACTTCAAGTGGGGGACTTCTTTTTGCTTTATCTTCTAAGCAAAAATGTGGAGCTCGTCTCCTTTAGTTCCCTGATGGAAGAGCTGTCGTCTCGCCTAGCAAAGAGACCCGTCCATCCGGACCTAGAAGTCTCGGCGCCACCCCAAATACCCGAACGTTACCCCCTTATAAATGAAAATGCGTGACGTCACTTCTGAGTTTTACTTCAAACAACAAAAAGCTGTATAAACACCACAGACTGTTATCATCTTAAGTTTGATGCTTAGATTGTAGTTGACCTTCAGTAACGGAGTGTTCCACAGTTATCTCCTTATTAGAGTAATGTCTGACGACCATCGCATTTGTCATGCGTGGGATGATTAGTATTAATTGTTAAAAAATGATGATAATTTGGATTAAACTGCTTTGTTTACCGATTTTACATGAATGGGGGCGATATTTACATGGATTTACTGGTGTGGAAGATGTTGGTGAGTACTTACCTAGTTGTACTTACCTAATTGTGCTTGCAGGGGTTGAGCTCTGGCTCTTTGGACCCCGCCTCTCAACTGTCAATCAACTAATGTACAGGTTCCGTACATTAGTTGAGTGTGTGTATGCTAAGTGTGTGATGTAGTGAGTGTTGGTGCTTGTGCTTGACGTGGTGAAAGTTGAAGTGTGGAGTTTAATGTTATGAATGTTACTGCTAGTTTGTGGAGTGACGAGGGATCCCTTTAAACGTTATATATCGAATGAATAAATCAACATTTACTGTTGCAGCTCAGCTGTTCTTGACCAATATTTGAAAACAAGAAAGAAGTTAGTGTTTTGCTTTATCCTATTCCAGCTTAAACATTCTGTTTATTTTATAAGACCGCAGTTAAAACCCATACAATCCCGAATAAAACTATTCAATTTTCTTATTATGTCTTGTCTTTATGAACAAGTTATACACGTAATATTACCCTTAGATTCAATAAAGTACTTAATGTACAAAACAAGGTTATCTTGAGGAGTTGATTTCGGGGCTTTAGTGTCCCCGCGGCCCGGTCCTTGACCAGGCCTCCACCCCCAGGAAGCAGCCCGTGACAGCTGACTAACACCCAGGTACCTATTTACTGCTAGGTAACAGGGGCATTCAGGGTGAAAGAAACTTTGCCCATTTGTTTCTGCCTCGTGCGGGAATCGAACCCGCGCCACAGAATTACGAGTCCTGCGCGCTATCCACCAGGCTACGAGGTGTCTTAAGGATTTACGGCGAGTCAACTGGAAAGGAAATGACAAATTTCCTACTGTAAACATATAAAGACATAACAATACTCCTGGGAGCCAGCCAACCCGTTCTCGCACTTGCTTATAGTCAATATTGGGTTATTTAATAAGTGCATATGTAACATACTAATTGATTGTAAATATTTTAGTTTACCTTGAAAAGCTTCATAGAAAACACCGACCTCACCTAACCTTCTTAGTATGTTAAGATAAGCATCTTATTGCTTCTTAATTACAATTATTACTTAACCTATACCGTTGATACCGTCTGAAGTCTGTCTTAGATGTGAATAATAAGCCGTATAGGTGGTTCTTACGTTAAGATTGGCATCTAGATTACACTTATAAGAGGCGTAATATCGATTATTTTCAATATAATGAAGATTTTAGACTTGACTCCAACCTGTATGTATATTTAATATTTTAAAGTGTGCTGTTATGCACGTAAGAAAAAAAGAGTATGAAGCAGCAGAGTTTATTAAACGTTCTGCTCGGATGTATTTCCTCAGGAATAATGAGAAATGATTGCACGCGTCAACCCACATCGTGCTGTTCTCCACATCATCTGCATATTTAGTGTGAAGAAAAAGACAAAGTTCATACTCAGAGCTTGGGTGTTATCTTTCTCTCTAAAACTTACTGTACTCTGTGATAAGGAACGGAAGCTGGTAGTCCAGCCTGTAGGAGATTAGAAATAGCACAAGCTGGCGAGGAGTTACAATAACGTGGCTGAAGTATGTTGACCAATCCACACACTAGAAAATGAAGGGACGACTACGTTTCGGTTCGTCCTGGACCATTCTCAAGTCGATTGAGAATGGTCCAGGACGGACCGAAACGTCGTCGTCCCTTCACCTTCTAGTGTGTGGATTGGTCAACAATAGCACAAGCTACTCTAGCCTGTGTGTAACAGTAGGATAGCTACTCTATCCTTTTGTAATGCTTTTTTAATATTATTATCTTAATAAACTTCAACTTCACCCTCAAGCGTGCAAGCTTGCTCTTGACCAGGGGCCAGATTCACGAAAGCACTTACGAGCCTGTACATCTTTTCTCAATTTTTGGCGGCTTTGTTTCCAATTATTAAACAGTTAATGAGCTCCGAAGCACCAGGAGGCTGTTTATAACAATAACAACAGTTGATTGGTAAGTTTTCATGCTTGTAAACTGTTTAATAAATGTAACCAAAGTCGTCAAAGATTGAGGAAAGATGTACACGTTCGTAAGTACTTGCGTAAGTGCTTTCGTGAATCTGGCCCCAGGTCCTAGATTAAAAGCTTATTTGGGTTAGCAGGCCATACAACTTATGAACAAATAGAGGGTGAGAGAGCTGCCAGGCTTGCCACACTCTTAAGTTCCCAGAAGACTAGCATCATTGTTCTTGTAGGTCGTGACTGGAAGGTGTAAAACACACTTCAGTCATTATGCATTGTAAATGTCAAACTTTATGTCTTACAAAAAGCTATAGTGAGCCAATGGTAGCCTGTAATTAGCTTCTGTTACCAGGTATAGCCTATTAAGTTGATGAAATACAGTTCCTAAACTGATAAAAACTCCTTTGATTCCTAAAATAACAAAATACATAGGACACCTAAAATAATGATACCAAGGTTACCTAAATTAATAAAATAGTTATTGTACCTAAACAAACAAAATATCCCAGCAAAACAATAACACAGAAAATCGAAACAAATCAAATTCCTAAGATACTTAAAATAACAAAATATTTAAGAACAAACATATCGTAAGAATTAAGGAACCTGCAGAAGGCCTACGAGGCAGTTCTTATTTATATCCACCCAAACTCATTTATATATGTCTAACCTATGTCTATGTACTTAAGTAGTACAGTATTTCAACTAATTTGAGGAGTGCCACAGATTCCTGGGAGACTAGATTTCATTTAGTATTATATGATTTATTTTGTATTATATTAAATAAAGATAAAAGAAAGTATTAGCGTGACAATCTACAGAGGCAATAGATCAAGGCTTCTCAACCAGGGGATGGGGTTTATATAGGGTTTCAGTGGCGAATTGAATAAAAATATCACAAGTAAATATATACCAATATCGAAAATATATATATATAAATAATTTCAATAGTATATGCATTTTAATTGGAATGCAAGTTTTGAGTCAGGCGATCTTAGGAAAGGGGGGGGGGGAGGGGGAGGATGACATTCTAACATATTGTGAAAAGGGGGAAAAGTTTGAGAACCACTGCTATAGATTTTTCCTCTGAAGAAAGATGAGTCAATCAAGTGTTTACACTTGATTGACTCATACACATGGAGTATACACAACCACTTAAATGGTTGATGAAGCCTCTCCCAGAAGCCTAGGCATATGTCTTTGTCTGCTGGGAGAAAACTGACAGGAGTTTACTTGAATAAGATAAGAAGAATTCCAAGAAAACAAGAATTCTTAAAAACAGCAAAATGATATGAATCCCTTTAATTTTTTTTATAACAAGCCATTTTTTATTAACACTGCCAATCAAATATGTAACAACATCCATAATAACACATCCCATATTATCTTAAGCAATAAGTGATAAAGTTATAAACAATAACTGGAAAGATTCACAGTTACAAGTTACCACTGGAAATAAACCACATGATATCAAGACGACTTACTCTCATGCCGTCCTTCATATTATTGGAAAGGGAAATGTGAAACTTCATTAACCCAATTATGTCTTGGACAATATAAGAATATCCCATGGAAATATGAGGAACGACGTAAGAATATCCCATGGAAATATGAGGAACGACATAAGAATATCCCATGGAAATATGAGGAACGACGTAAGAATGTCCCATGGAAATATGAGGAACGACATAAGAATATCCCATGGAAATATGAGGAACGACATAAGAATATCCCATGGAAATATGAGGAACGACGTAAGAATATCCCATGGAAATATGAGGAACGACGTAAGAATATCCCATTGAAATATGAGGAACGACGTAAGAATATCCCATTGAAATATGAGGAACGACGTAAGAATATCCCATGGAAATATGAGGAACGACGTAAGAATATCCCATGGAAATATGAGGAACGACGTAAGAATATCCCATGGAAATATGAGGAACGACGTAAGAATATCCCATGGAAATATGAGGAACGACGTAAGAATATCCCATGGAAATATGAGGAACGACATAAGAATACCTCATGGACACTTCATGGACAAATCATGAGAGTACCACAATGGTACTCAAAGGACAAGACTCAAGTAAGTAATTATCTAAAGAATGCACAAGCCGGGGAGACTATGTAACACCATCAGTCGCTGGATATTAAAAAGACGCTAAGTATCACCAGGGATCCCAAAATGAGAACAAAAACACATAAGGACAAGACACAAGCACCTTGCGCCATCTTATGAATAATAGAAGAAAAACAAATCCAGACAATTCCCTTTCACTAAATGCCACTCGACAAATTACTCAGTAAATCACTCCTATGTAAGCTGCTATTTACTGAATGTCCAGTCATTATACCCTTCAGTAAATCACTCCTATGTAAGCTGCTATTTACTGAATGTCCAGTCATTATACCCTTCAGTAAATCACTCCTATGTAAGCTGCTATTTACTGAATGTCCAGTCATTATACCCTTCAGTAAATCACTCCTATGTAAGCTGCTATTTACTGAATGTCCAGTCATTATACCCTTCAGTAAATCACTCCTATGTAAGCTGCTATTTACTGAATGTCCAGTCATTATACCCTTCAGTAAATCACTCCTATGTAAGCTGCTATTTACTGAATGTCCAGTCATTATACCCTTCAGACCTACCGGCGTAAGGCACCTGGAGTTTTGAAATCACTTTATTAATTCTGGCAGTCTAGAGGATATCCTCATAATGCTCCCAGAATTTGCCAGTGCAGGCTACTGATCACATGGCCCTGTACGACTAGCCATTCTGTGTGATGGGGATCTTTTAGCATCACTCTTGATGTACTGTGTACTTTATTCATATAGTACTTTATTCATATGATTCATATAGTCTAGGCCCTAGACTATATTTCCTATTATCAGAGTCAAGAAGCATGTGAGGCTTATTGAAGTTCCCCGAGATCAAGGACTGGCATGCCCCGGGATACTACCCACAATAGTTGCATAACTCCTAGGAACGTGTTTACTACTAAGTGAACATAGGCAACAGGTATAAGAAAGCATGCCTAACATTGCGCCCTTCTCGGGCATCAACGTGAGCCCAATCGGTTGCACGCCAACAGGTCAATATTTCAGCCACAACAATAGCTGCCTGATCAGCATACGTGCGTTAATCCTAGACATCATTCATATACAATATAAGCTCGACGAATAACATAAAAACGTACTCCATTCAGTAGTTGGTTGGTTTGGTGTTGGGCTTTAGACCAATCAACCTCTGGAGATTTATCGAGGTCTCTACAATTCCTTAGTGACCAATCAACAAGAACGTATTAATCCTCAACATAGTCAAGCATTACAGTAAGCTCTCAGTGAACTTAAACCGAAAAACGGGATATTCCTGTTGCTATTGGCGGTATACTGCTCTGCTGAGACCAGCAGGACGCGACTGCTGACGCTGCTTCCGGTCGCGGCCAGCAGAACACTAGCACAACGCTTCTCTTTACGAGTGTTTAAGATTTGTCAAGTCTAAGACAAGCCTCGAGGAATCTCAGGCTGGGATATAATATATTATATTTTTACGTCAATACACTGAGGATATTATCTAATTAAATTAGTAAGGCATGTGATATCAACTAATAGTAACAATAATACTGAATTATATATATAATTGAGAGTCTTAGAGAAATTTTCAAAGTCTCTTTCAAAGTAGTTATTTTTTATCATTAATACCTCACATTTATGATCCCCCAAAAGCGAATAGAACGATATGAGTTTCAGTGGAAAAAAAATTATTTTAGAATAATGGTTAACGATTTTTTAAAGATATTGGTTAATTATTTCTTCCTCCCAGCGGAACACTTGTCAATGCTAGACACAGCTGCGTTTCGTCCTGAGGTTTTGACGTGGTGGCTGTGCACTTAATTGTCTTCTTACATTTACCACCCTATTTTTGGAGGACGGGCTGGGTGATTACGAGGTTTGACGTGGTGATACGACGTTTGACGTGGTGATACGACGTTTGACGTGGTGATACGACGTTTGACGTGGTGATACGACGTGCATCGTTTTGTGGGTGATTGAGTCATGATGTAACGCAATGAGTGACTCGTTTACGCATCCGGGAGTTTCTGTATGTTGGTGGTAGACAGACAGTCTGTGGTAAGTTGGTAGAGACTCTGTGGTAAGTTGGTAGACAGTTGGTAGCTATTGAGAACATGGGGGACGTGGTGCTTGAGCTGTGTGTTCCATCGTTAGGAGCAACGCACTGACCATTGCCAGGATACAACCCTCAATTGCTGAGCAGTTCCCGGCTACCTGTTTACTGCTAGGTGAACACAGGCATCAGGTGAACGCAGGAAACATGCCCAAACGTTTTGTCCTGACACGGAATCCAACACGAATTATATTAAATCATCCTGTTGTTTATTTCTTTGACCGTAATTGGTATTTTTTTTTTAACCATGCCGTTATTTAAAGAATAATTTGTCATCTGTAGTGACAATATTTTGTGACATTCCCTGGAGGAGAAATACAATTAATACAATTGTATATCTTATGTTGATTATTGTATTATATTCTTGTATTTGTACTTTAGGGGAGCTATTACACAATAAAAATAATTATATCCCGTGTAAGTGCCTAAGGAAGAGGTACAGTAGCTTCGATATTTGGTCTTAACCAAACAATTTACCATTTTTGTGGGGTTAACTCCCACGTAACTAATCCTCGACAAATGGTTTAAAGCTGACCAGAATTATATTTTACCATTATAAATGCACATTAATGCATTCATAAATCTATGTACCTATGTATTTAGGTATGTAGCTTAGCCTAACATTTTAAAAGCACTACGATCACCTTCTGTGGTTGTTCAATAAATCTCTGAACTGTATGTTTGACAAATCTTTCACCCTGTTCATGGAGGACAGAAGAAAATGTATATATGATGGTTAGCATTGTAAATGTGTGGCCACGTCTGTGGTAGAAAATAATAATAATAAAAAAAGGTTGTCGATATATTTACCATGACCTAATTTGCATAAGATAGCAACTATTAACCTCAAATACAATTATAATTGCTTATCTGTACCACAGTCTATAAAAGTTTTAGGTTCACAAATAATGTGTGCGTACTATGTGAACTGGAAACTCCCGAGTGAACAGGATATGACATCAACGATATTTTGTAGCGCCTTAGGCTAGAATTATATTTCTAATGGACAATATTCCTACCGTATGATCGCTTTCCCTTCAACGGAAACTTGAAGACACCTCATAAAACCAGCCATCTGCCCGTAATCACAATTATTTCACCCTAATCCAATCCCCAGTTAATTCCTTTCAAATATTGCAAGTAAAAGTTGTCACCAGGTTCTGGGAAAGCATGGACGTCCTGTCGGAGGTGGGGACTTATGAAGGTTGACAGCTGAGCACTGTCAGAACTACCCAGGACTCTCAGCCAGACGGTTCATCTGTAAGCCTTGAGCCTGAAGACTGGCTCTTATACACTCACTTATCGTCTACTGAGTTTGTATCAAGGTTACTCCTAGAATAAGGTACGTTACTGGCGCGATAATATATATATGGAAATTTGATTGTTTACAAATTTTTGTTATTAGGTCATGGTTATAGTATTGCATTATTCACTGTCATGTAATATTGTGTTTTAAATAAAGTCAAGTTATAATAGTGGTGATTGCTATACCTTAGTGTGGTACTATGGTACACCATGGTTACAGTACTGTTACAGTACTGCGATACCACCCGCCCGTGGCGCAGTAGGCTACGCGGCCACCATACACGCCTCGCCACCTATATCACCGAGGATTCGAGTCCTGAGATGAAAGGGTCAACTGGGGCACCGATCATTAACTACTCATTCAGCACGAGTTGGGGACCTGGTTCCCAATCAATTATTCTAGGGAATAATAACTGAATAAAGCTCAATCTGAACTGTGGAAAGAGTGACTCTAAGCCTACTGACAGGAGTTTGAAGGTATATGCTCCTATATTCAACAAACAGGAATAGCACTACAACACCCTACCCATGTAGTGAGCTGCTGTGGTTGGGACATCATCAGACGGCAGCACAAGTCTAGCTTTCGCTAGATTTTAATTCTTTCACATTATTGTGAAGTTCTGTCATGGATAAGAGCGGTTGGGATGTGTTAGATCTTGTTCAACCGGATTTCCTGTGAACGATAAAAGTTTTATTGGTATAGTATCTGCTCCCTGACACTCATAGCACTGACGATGTCTGCCCCCTGGCACTCATAGCACTGAGGAAAAGGAGGTAGAATAACTAATAGAATGACTAAACAGAATGACTATAGATATACGAGAACAGGAGAGGAATTGAACGTCGCCTTGCAAGAAGCAAGATCGTCACTGCTCCCACCAGTCCATGTGGATCAATAATACATTAACATTTCTTATTGCACAAAAGAATCGTGCAGTGTAGAGACTATGTCACAATAACGTTGCTGAAACAAATAGATCAACCCGTTAAATTGACTTGTTTTATTTATTGCAGTGAAATTTATTATTGCTTTTTAACCATTACCTGTCCACTGACCAACACACCTCCGTTCACTTCAGAATGGTTTTGAGTATCGTCGGATCTCTGGTTGGACTGGTCAAGGTCCGTAGCCTGCACACCAACATCGATAATTATGTCTTCCGACTGCACTACCGCTGGACAACCTCCTTCTGCTACTTAGCGTGCGCTCTGGTGGCCGCAGCTGACTTTATCGGGCAGGCGATCCAGTGCTACGATGGCTCCGGGAACCCAGTGGCCAAGCCTATCAACACCTACTGCTGGATCATGTCTACCTTCACCATCAACAGCAGCAGCAGTGAGTGTCTCACCTGAGAGAGAGAGAGAGAGAGAGAGAGAGAGAGAGAGTGTGTGTGTGTGTGTGTGTGTGTGTGTGTGTGTGTGTGTGTGTGTGTGTGTGTGTGTGTGTGTGTGTGTGTGTGTGTGTGTGTGTGTGTGTGTGTGTGTGTGTGTGTGTGTGTGTGTGTGTGTGTGTGTGTGTGTGTGTGTGTGTGTGTGAAGTGTTCGAACGTCATCAGTTGTGAATCGTGTGTGTGTGTGTGTGTAAAGCGTTCTTCGCTCATAAACAAGGGGTTTCGCAAGCATTTGGCCTTTGTCGATGAAGACAGGTTGCGAACAAGGGATCCCTGTATCATATCTCTTGAGTTAGGACTTGAACTCGCATCGTTCCTTTGAAAGAGGACTCGAGTTGGAGATTACTGTATTCTTCAACATTTTTATTTTTCTCATTAAATTTGGCATTGTATTTGCTGTACATCAAGAGGGAATTTAGTGTTCTGTATTAAATATTTATCTCTTGATTTAATTATGCTGTAGTCCTTGTGACCAGACTTCAATGTTCACTGTCCGACAGCCGATGGCTCTCACTACTCCAGTCAAGGCAGCAACTACGACGGCACTGGCACCTTCAACCCCAAAGTTCACACCAAAACCTACCACGCCTACTATCAGTGGGTTCCGTTCGTCCTGTTCTTCCAGGTAAGATAACAATCCTTCATTATCTTTCAATCGGACAGATATCATCTATTGTTCACTCCCGTGCTAGATATTACCCTTTCAGACAGCTCAAACACCCCATGAATATTTGACCGAAGCGTAAACCAAATCTCTTGTTGTTTTTGCATCTCTGCCTTCGGCCCCTCTCTCCCCTTTTCTCTCTCTCCATATAAGCACCTTTCGTCTGACATGTCTCTTGGGAACTTTTGTCAGGGATGCCTATTCTACCTGCCTCACCTTATGTGGAAGGCCAATGAAGGGAAGACAGCAGATACCCTTCTTCAGGGACTTCAGTACAACTCTATGGATGATGACCGCGAACAGAAGCGAAATAACATTATCAGGTAGGTTCCTTGCGTCCTCTTGTCTCCTGCTGGCTCAGAAGGGATCTGATAGATTGAGTGATTGGTGAAGATTAAGCCACCCAAGAGGTGGCACGGGCATGAATTGCCCGTAATTGGTAGATATGTTGGAGTGAATGTGATCTTTGGTCGTGAAGGTCTGATAGTTTGTTCCTATGTGTATGTAATGGGGTAGGAAAGGTGACGAGTCATAGGCTGTATAAGCGACTTGTTTGTTTCAGGCAATGTTGCAAAGGCATATTATAAGTGGTTGTTATCACGTCAAGTGTTTTAAATCATGTTACATGCGTCACAGATCTCATTTCCCTGCCTCCTACAGGTATCTACAGTCGTCGTGGGGTCGTAACGGCCGCTACTCGGCCGTGTTTATCCTCTGTGAGGCCCTCAACTTAGTCAACGTTATCGGACAAATGTTTTTACTCGACAGTTTCTTCGGCGGAGTCTTTATGACCTACGGGACCAAGGTATGAACTTTAGCTTCAATTAATTAACAAATATAAAGTACGTTATTCGTTATAAGTAAATAGATATAATGATAATGCTGATCATTATAATTATACATTGTGTGTGCAACTCAAAAAATATGGTTCTGCTAGCCGAGCATTCATAAAGATTCGTGTTATTTCTTCGTGCCTTGGGAAAAAGATACTTTGCCGAGTCTACCTACATGTTTGTGTCAATGCTTGCGTGTGAATAATAAATCAGCTTACACCTAAATTTCAAGTGAAGGTGTAACATCAAGTCAGACTGGTGGTTCTAACAGTAGGCTTACAGCCGTTCAAACTAAAAATGGCCGTTGAAACGTGTTTGCTCACCACTAAATTTTCCGCAGGTGTTGAACTTTGTGGTGGACGACGACGTGGAGGGAATGCATGACCCCTTGATAACCACCTTCCCTAGGGTGACCAAGTGTAACTTCCACAAGTTTGGTCCCTCGGGAACCCTGGAGCTAAAGGACGCCGCCTGCATCCTCCCCCAGAACATGCTCAATGAGAAAGTCTTCATTGTCATGTGGTTTTGGTTCGTCATCCTCGCCACCATCACCTCTATCCAGGTGAGAAAGAGAGATAGAGAAAGGGAGAAGGGGTCGGGAAAAGAGTAAGAGAAAGAGGTCTCGGACTCAGGTTCGAATCCTCGTCACGGCCCTTGTGGATTTGTTCGGTAAGAGAAAGGTTTACTTAAAATTGGATGGACAGCAACTTACACCAAAGAACTGCCAGCACTATTGAATTCTTTAACATGGTTTTTAGCAAATAATAATATTCCTAAATAACAGTACTAACTTTATAATTCTTGTATACCGAGAACCTGAACCTAAATATTGTCAGAGAATAAAGAATAACTGCGGACTTAACGACCCTTAGAGTAAATAGGTCTTAAGTCTTAACGCAGCCTAGCTTTGGGGCTCTGGCATCAGTATTTCATTAATTAAATGACTGCATGAATTTCTCTAAAGTGCCAATTATTTACCCCAGCTGGTGTGGCGCATAGTGATCGCCTTCAGCCCGGTCCTCAGAGTTCGAGTACTGGAACGCCGTGGGAAGGTCACTGCTACACCCAAACTGGAACAAGCTGTCCGCCACCTACACCTCGGCGATTACTTTCTCCTGGACATCATCGGCCGCAATTTGGACGCCTACAACTTCAATGAGATCCTTCTTAAATCAACGAATTGCGATGAGGGCGACCTCGGTCACAATACCTATCACCCCTTCAACGAGATTGATGACGATGACCCAACGGCTCTGAAACGGCAGATGGAGAACGAAGATATAACCGCAGTGTAGAGCAACAGATATATCCACAAGTGCATAGTTGGCGGAGCGACGCCTCCCTGGTGGATATTCAGAGGTATAACAGAATTATTTGGTTTCGCGAAGAAATCATGCATGTAAATATATATTATACTTAATTTATTTACATGTTATGCTGTGATACGGTAACGCTTACAGTCGTAACCTTGATCTGGTATGAGGCCAGCATCGAGGGTGGGTGAGATATATTGCTCGGGCGGCGCCTGGCCTCTCTGGCTTTCTGATTCAGGCAGCAACAATAACCACCTGATGATTGGTTCCATGTTCTTGCTACGAATCTTAAAGGGCAGTTACGTCTATCCTCATGTTCCCGCCCCCTGCAATGGGGCAGGAGCAAGCACTCAACACTCGACAATCACCATCACTCCCACACAGAAACATATATATATATATAACCATTTAACCAAATGCACACGAACCATATTGTTATAATACGGAAAAAGGGCAACTTTTACTTGTAACGTTAGGTCTTGATAGTGAAGTCTCCAAAAAAGCAAGGAATGGGAAGAGCTTAGCAAGAGATCAGAGCGGGATCGAGATACTGGTATCTTGTCTTATCGGGAAACAAGAAGGCTTAGTCTGTTCTCCATTGAGTTGATGGATGAGCTAATCGAGTGATAGGCTTCCAGGTGCCGAAGATTGTGGTATATACGTACTTGTGGTATATACGTACTTGTGGTATATACGTACTTGTGGTATATACGTACTTGTGGTATATACGTACTTGTGGTATATACGTACTTGTGGTATATACGTGCGTGGTAAGTATTGTAAATATTTTTGTACTCACCTAATTGTGCTTGCGGGGGTTGAGCTTTGGCTCTTTGGTCCCTTTTGTACGGGTGTGTCAGCGATGGCAGTGTCTGTGTATTATGTAAAAATCTTATCTGTGATGAATTTATATTTTAGACAGTATTTTGTACAAATACCATTTAAATCAATAAAGCTACTAAATGAAAGTTATTTTAAAGTTATTTTCCTCCTAATAATCTACATATTCAGTCGATATACTATGAATATACTTTATTTCCTGTAAATAAAGAGAGAGAGAATGTATGTACTTAGCCCCTTGTTATGGAACGTCTTTTCCAAAAACCTAAGTCCCTGTACCTGTCGTTCAAGCCAATAATCCCTTTAATTTAATATAAATATAATCTCCAATTTTGTAAATCATTTAAAGAAAAATAAGTATAACATTTAGGGGATTTACAGATCATGTTCTGTGATGATGAAACACTTGTTCACTGAGAATTATGCTACTGTATATGTAATGTAGTATTGCCTTGTAAAACTTATGTATATATGATTTATATTGTATTTTCTTAAAGATAAAAAAAATCCTTGCTACAGTCTAATCCTTACTTATACAAGTATGGGTTCATTAACCACTAACTTGCAAGGAATATTTGAATGGGATAGTCGTTGATACAGCCCGTCCTCCTAAGGTTTCTTAATGTCAAGAAACGGTTAATTTAAAGTGTCCCCTTCTAACCTACCAGAGGACCCAAAACAGAAAACGGAACAGTACGTCACTTTCGTCAGCCGCTTCCATTTTCTAGTACAATTTTTGTCCTTATGTAACGCATACAAGCGAAAAGCAACGTTCATTATAAGAGGATAAGTTGGTTGATAGGCTACATTCGCTGTCAACAAATACAGGCGATTATCATAAGTAAACCACGTGATATTCTGAATGGGACAAACATAATGATGAGTATTCAGTGATGAAGTTGACTTCTAATGGATGACGTTTGATTCAACGATCATGAGAAACCACGTCCTGAACCTAGCAAGGCAGATAGGGAGAGAAATTGACACCACTAAAGGACGTGTCTCACCTACTCGACAGTAGTGGTTACAAAACACTGTATGAAATACAAATGTGCTTTCATCATGAGTAGTCACCGCTCTACTGGATGTTCTAACCCCCAGTCCTTTCTCAGACTTCTGGACAATTGTAGAGACTTACGCAAGACGACTCATCTGCCCTGACCAGTCCTGATTGGACATCATTTCTATACACAACCAATCACCAATGATACCCTGACCAACAGTACATTATAATAATAATCGCAGTAGGGGGGTAGAAATAGCTTAAGCTACTCTATCCCTTTGAGATGTATTTTTTCATGTCTCAATAAACATACTTGAACTTGAATAATAATTGACAAACACAGCGACAACATGAGATTAGACACAGGAAAGGATCTATAATAACCAGCGCTTATTAGGCCTAGGATGGTTAGGTTACGTTAGATTTAATTAACAACATAAATCTGACATCTTTTCCGGTTTGTCCAAATTCAATATTACCAAATTCTACTTTCAATTTGTCCATTACGTTAATATATGAACGATGGTCCATAGCTACTATAAATACTTTACTGTGTAAACAGGAGGATGTGCTGCCAGCTTACACTGAGGGGAGTATCTCTCCAGCTTACACTGAGGGGAGTATCTCCCCAGCTTACACTGAGGGGAGTATCTCTCCAGCTTACACTGAGGGAGTATCTCTCCAGCTTACACTGAGGGGAGTATCTTTCCAGCTTACACTGAGGGGAGTATCTCCCCAGCTTACACTGAGGGGAGTATCTCTCCAGCTTACACTGAGGGGAGTATCTCAACCTTACACTGAGGGGAGTATCTCCCCAGCTTACACTGAGGGGAGTATCTCTCCAGCTTACACTGAGGGGAGTATCTCCCCAGCTTACACTGAGGGGAGTATCTCTCAACCTAACACTACGTGCGTGGATCAGGAAATTACGCAGACACATGTAAGTACACATGTGACGTCATTCACTTTCTAGATAACAAAAAAAAAGAATGTTCACAGTCGACACTGGGGTGCCTCCGGTAGTTTTCCTAATGTTGGTGAACTCTATCACCTATGGAGAATTAGCCTGGACCAAGCATATGGATGTAGCCTGGTCCTACTATATGGAGATGTAGCCTAACCCTAGTATATGGAAATGTAGCCTAGTCCTAGTTTCTGGAGATGTAAGCTAACGCCACAATATATGGAGATGCAGCCTAGCCTCATTAAATAGAGATGTAACCTAGTTCTAATATATGATGATGTAGTCTAGTCCTGTGCATATGATGCCGTAACCTAGCTCCATTAAATGTAATTGAAAGCTAGTCCTAGTATATGGTGATGTAGCCTAGCTCTAGTATAGACCATATCTTCATACACTGAGACTAGGCTCTAACTCCATCGTGCTGGGGGTTATCCCGCAAGTGTCTGAGCATACCTGCATTTTTTGGCACTAATAAAGGGGCTCTTACTCCGAAAGAAGTCAACCTTTACATATCTTAAGTTGCCATGAAGGGTAGTCCAAGTAGCAAATTGTGGGTGTAGGTGATGAATAACTTACTCCTTTAAGATTAAACATTAGGTACCCTAATAAGAGACCTGGTCGAGGACCGGGCTGCAAGGGACGCTAAGACCCAAAATCATCGCAAGGTAAGGTAACCCTTGATACCTTAGAAAAACAATCATATTTACATTTTATTACAACACAACTACGATATAATTGCGTCCAAAGATAATGCCAGCAGTTCACAATCACTGAATTAGCCTATTACCACAATCTGTTAAGTAATTAGCATTATGCAGAGGTTTTCTGTAAAGAGAGAGAGGAGATGGTCTAGGGAAGACCAGCATAATCACTCAGGATATGACGTTTATGCTCGCTTCACACGTTGCCGTACGGTGCTAATTAAGTTATTTCTCAGTTAAACCATGTATAATATTCTTGAGATCTCTTGGATACCTGAACATTGAGGAAATTCGCGCGAGAAAACTAAATGAAACTGTAGCTTCTTTGTACACAGCTTCTCAAACAGAGATCCGGAGGCTCATGGGAAAAGTGGTTCTGTCCCAACATGGTTTCCCGTTTTCATGGAAATTTATGACGTAGGACTCGGGGGCCACTGGTCGCCTGTGTGGTGCCATCCAGTGCCACTTCTCCTGACACTAGACAAAGACCCTCCAGAAACGGTGAAGTGCTATAGACCCTTTCAACATCCCGTTTCCATCCGTGGACTCTCAAAAAGACATCAAGGTAGGCCAGTGTTGACAAATTATATATATCAATTGTCAAATTTAGATTATTTGGCATACCTTTGTTCGGGACAGGAAGCCTGCTAAACTTATCGAGGTCCACCACTGCCAGCGTCTGACCTTCGGCAGGCTGCAAGCCACAACAAATGACTAACTCCCAGGTGCCTGTTTATTGTTAGGTGAACAGAAACATAGGGTGTAAGAGAACGGGTCTAGACGTCTCTGTTAGACCGGGAATCAAACCCAGGATAATTACGGTTGTGAGCCGACAGTAGTGAGAACTACGCTACAAATCTTATACCAGACAGACAGATTTTACATTTATTGTGCTGGATAACGCATAAATCCATGGGTCTCGAATTCAGTATCAATTTCAACGATATACAGTTTATAGAGCGAGTTGGAACGGGACCTCCAGAATAAGTTGCAGATGATTTAGAAGGCGAATTACAGCACCTGCCCGGTGGAGTCATAATCACTAAGGAGTCTGTTGCTGCTACCGAGTAATATCTAAACGTTTAAGGACGATCAAACTGCGGGGAGGAGAGGGAGAGGATGATCATTTCGTACATACGACGATTAGACAAAACTCGTTTTCTGTGTGTTAAAACCATATGAATAATTAGGCTAAGATGGGCTTATCCTAGGTTAAACTGTATTGGGCTAAGGTGGGTTAGGTTAGGTTGAATTAGGTTAGGCAGATTTCAGAATCCGTAGGCCAATCGTTGTGTGTACGAAGCGACTAGTATCCGCGCAGGTCCCCCAGCAGCAGTAGACAACCCACGCTGATCCTAGGAGCAGGAATTTCACTTACTCTCCGGAATACTAGGGGATTAGGACCCAGCCGTTGACCAGACCTCGCTGGTCAACACATCAATCGCCTTTGGGGCCACCAGAGAGAAGATCCCAAATTCAAGGTGAGGATTCCTTGCATATATTATTCTTCATACCTTAACCCAGTAGCGGCGACGCCATTGTGTGGTAATGGCGTCTTGTGGCTCCCGATAGTACAGTTGGGTTCGTTCTCGACTCACAATCGAGAATTCCGTGTTCGAATCCCGGGCGGCACAGAAATGGTTGGGCGCGTTTCCTTTTACCTCATGCTCCTCTCCGTCTAGCAGTAAATTAGGTACCTAGGAGTTAAGTCAGTTTGTTATGGGGTTACATCTTGAGCGGGGTCAGTAATTCGACCCTGGGCGAACTGTATATATATCCTGGGTTCCTGTCCCCCCGACACAATGAATGAATTATTATATTGACGCAGTGAGAACGCTGTTATCTGAGTAAACGTGGGTTGTCCACCATTCCTCTCCTCCGGCCTAGCCTAGTTCCTTATTCTCATATCCCTTCCAAGTGTTATACAGTTGTAATGGCTTAGTGCTTTCGCCTGATCATTTATCTTACCTTATCTGCCCCCTACGGGGCAGCACAGTGGCGTCCCTGCACAGGAGTCTGGCCAAATTCTTGAGAGGCAAGAATCTGTCTTGAATCTTGTACTATGATCCACAGGAGGCAGTACTCCCGCCGGCGGGCTCTTCAATGCGGTAAATAAGTACCTGGGAATTGCTCGAATGGCGCGAATTGCGTCGATGGGAAAACTCCCCTTGATAAGCCTTACAGTATAAACTTGCTGTATTGACAATAGGTAAACGATTAAAATGAATATATTTTAAGATATGTACTGTGTATGACTCCCGCATGAGTGATAGTGAGATGGTTGATGGTGTCGCTAACCACCTTCCAGTCAACATAGTGATTTGATCATTGTTATTGTACTTTATACAGGTTTTGATGGTTTGTTTATTTATTAATTTAGAAGGCTGTATAGTCTGGCAATTTTTTTTTTTATTTTATTTGGGAAGCTCTTGACCAGCAGCTAACATGCTAAGCAAGCGCTTGCAAGAAGAGCCTTCCTTCTTTCTTTCTTTTGTTTCAATATTTAAAGTATGACACAACTAAACAACTCGCTGTCGTCGTTCATGTTCGTTGTCATATCCTACAAGTAAAATAAATTAGTGCGAACTTCCGTCAATGATTCCTTAGTGCTGTGTTCAAGAACTTAGTGAGCTTGTTGAAGAGCTCAATAGCTGTGTTCAAAAGCTCAATAGGCGTGTTCAAGAGTTCATTAAGCATGTTCAAGATTTCAGAATGTTTGTTCAAAAGCTCAGTAAACTTGTTCAAGAGCTCAATAAGCTTGTTAAAGTGCTGAATAAAGCTTGTTCAAGGGCTCAATAAGTGTTGAAGATGCTACGAAGCTTGAAAGTTGAGGTGTCTGTAATCTTTAAGGCTCTTACACCTTCAGGATGGTTCTACCGGTGTTGGGGGCTCTGGCTGGGCTGGTGAAGGTGCGGTACTCCCGCACCCTCGTCGACAGCCAGGTCTTCCGCCTCCACTACCACTGGACGACCGCCTTCCTCTTCATCAGCTGCGCTCTAGTCGTCGCTTCCGATTACATAGGAGACGCCATCCAGTGTTTGGTCGGGCAGGAAGACGCGCCCAAGCCCATCACCACTTACTGCTGGATCTCCTCCACCTTCACCATTAATTCCACCGGCCGTAAGTATACTTGATTACAAATTAATGACTCTCACACACAGAGATCATAATAACGTGATGCATCAAATGAACAAATCCACAAGGGCCGTTACGAGGATTCGGATTCTGGGATGCTCCCGGACGCAGGTTCGAATCCTCGTCACGGCCCTTGTGGATTTGTTCATTTAACGACTCTTTCACATTAATCAGCTTCTTTATCTTTCAATTATTCATATAACGTGCCATATTTCTTTCTGTTTTTCTTTCCTCAATTTATATTTCTCACAACATTTCGAAGAATACCATAGCCAATCTGAGGATAGCGTTATCAATAAGCAAGACTCCGAACTGGATCGAACAAGTACATTTTGCATAGGCCTAATATAATATGTATTATGTAACATTCATTCATATCTTCAATTAAGTTAGTATTGTTAATTTTTTCTCTGCAGCACTTATGGGATTAGGAACTTACAAGCCTAAATTTCACCAGAGGCGGTTTCACGCCTACTACCAGTGGGTTCCAGTAGTCCTTTTCCTCCAGGTCTGTTGTCAAGGTGTTCAAATGTTCACTTTAAAAATAAATAATTTAAAAATAAATATTTACTTAAAATATATCACCACTGAACTCATTAGGAGCTCTATGACGTAAATACATTACGACAATTACCACAGCCACCTCAGTGCATGTTCAATAGAATTACTCCGACATTAGTATGTGTTCAGTTCATGAATATATTTTCAAGACTCAAATTATTTTACCACAACTGCTGTTATATCACTCCAGAGGATGACAGGCCTTAAGATCAGCACAAAACAATGGTTTAAGAATGTATCTTAAAAAAATTAATGTTACTTAAATTAATATCGCTCTGCGCATACTAAGTAATTAGATGCTAAAATAGTTATACATTTTAATTATTTAAATGGGTTCTAAAACACTTTATTGCGTGACTGGTGTACAGGGGTGCCTCTTCTACCTGCCTCACCTCATATGGAAGAACTGGGAGGGCAAGCAGGTGGACCTCCTGCTTCAGGATCTTAACAAGAGCCTCTTTGACGAAGATGCCGCCAAGAAGAAAGTTAATATTATCAAGTAAGCAATCATATATAATTGAAGCAATTGAAGTAAGCAGAATATTGAAATGTAAGGTAATTATGAGTAAAATTAGAAATAAAATCATTTGCCTCGTTTAAGTGAAAACAATCGCTTTAAACCTTAAAGCCAGTTTCCAGAGATAATATGTAGATGGCGAGTCACAATAACCTGGTTGAAGATTAGGCAACCAGCCAACAAATATAAAAATGAAGAATTTTTCTTTATCTTTATTTAATAAAATACAGTATAAATCATATATAATAAATTTACAAAGCGATACTACATTACATATACAGTAGTATAATTATCAGTAAACAAGTGTTTCATATTATCACAGAGTATGAACTTTAAACCCCTAAATGTTATACTTATTTTCCTTTACATGATTTACAATTTTGGATTATATTTACAATAATTATTATATTTACATTATAAAAATATGATTATATTTACATATACATTATACAAATATGATTATATTTACAATACATGGGGAAATTATTAAATTTATATATATCCGTCTTGGATCATAATAAAGTTGTGTGGGACTTTATAATGGTCCAGGATGGACTGAAAAGCTCTTAATTTTCGACTTTCCAGTGAGATTAAAATTCCTGTTTAAGCTAGTGATGAATTCCACCGCCTATCTAGTTAAGCCACAAAGCTTTCTTACCTACAAGAACTTGCTTGTTTAGTTTTACTTCAAAACTTTATTTAGTTAAGAAGATACTTTTCCGTTGTGCAGGAATTTTGATGGAAATACATGTTTGGAATGTTTGCGACAACCTTGATATTGCTAAATCCAAGTCTCCAGTATGAGTTTTGTGGAAAGTTTCACATCATAATTACTTTACAGCTTTTCTATTTTATTATATATTTTTTTTAATTTAGCTTTTCGGCCATTTTTGTGGAACTAAAAATACTATCTTAATGTTTGACGTTAATATGTTGTCTCTGCTCCTGCACCCTCAGATACCTGAAGGACTCATGGGGCCTCAATATGAGGTACTCCGTCTTGTACTTCGTGTGTGAGGTGCTCAACCTGGTGAATGTGGTGGGACAGATGTTCCTCATGAACCGGTTCCTTGGGGGATTCTTCATGAAGTACGGGATTAAGGTGAGTTCAGATGGCGTGTTTAGAGTATCAGACGGCGACCTTTTGAATTTTCGAAGCCTCAACTATCAGAATAAAACTCTTAAGATGGAGCCTAATGTAAACTTTATGGGTAAGCTGTTTCTCTTCCTTAGCATTCATTATATGTCATTCTTTGCTTGCCTGCTCTTTAGTACTGGTTATTTCTGAAGTGCTTATGGTTGACTTTGAAGGTTTTTTTTTGCTACATAAACGGACGATGGATATATATATATTTTTGGTTTTGTCTTTAACGAAATTATGTTGAATTTGGCTTTCAGGTGATCTCGTTCTTGACCTCCGACGACACCAAAAGGAACGACGCTCTCATGGAGACATTCCCAAGGATGACCAAGTGCATCTTCCACCTCTTCGGGGCCTCTGGGGAAATTGAGAAGAAGGATGTTCTCTGCGTCCTCCCCCAGAACATTATCAACGAGAAGATCTACCTGGTGATGTGGTTCTGGTTCATCATTTTGACAATCATCACTATCCTCCAGGTAAGAGAGAGCTTACAAGCTTTCTTGAGCTTGTTGGCGCTTTTATTCTGCATTTGTTTTCAGTTAATCTAAATACAAAAAGTGTATATAAACCGGTGAGTGTATTCTGTACTTTGTATATAAAATGTTTACTCGCCTTGAGCTTTGTTCAGGACCAAAGTAAACTCGTAGCTTGATCAGTAACCAGTGGTGGCTCTTAAGAACCTGTGAGGTTGACAGTCTTGAGGCCAGCACCTAAACTAAAATAAATATAGAAATAATGAACAAATCCCCAAGGGCCGTGACGAGGATTCGAACCCTTGTGGATTTGTTCATTTGATGCATCACGTTAGTGTGATCTCTGTGTGATAGAAATAATTTTTACAACATTTCAAATTAATATTCGTCGACATCCATGGTGCATCTTCCCGTATTTCCTACCAACTCCCTTATCAAGCACCTCGGTATTATAACATCTTCCTCCTCAACAGGTGGTGTGGCAGCTAGTCATATTTAACAGCCCAACAGTGCGGGTTCGCCTGCTGCAACGCTTGGCCCAGAAGAATTTCTGCCCGCGGATGGAGAATGCCATCCGCAACATGCACTTGGGTGACTTCTGCCTCGTCCTTAGCATCGGAAAAAACCTAGACATCTTCAGTTTCAGGGACGTGATGCAGGGCGTAGTCGAGGCCTCGGAGGAGGCTTACACCCCTAGCGCCCCGCCACTACTAAACTATCGCACCAATAACTTCTCCAATAATCCAGATATGATCACCCGCAAACGTCATATTGGGCTAGCAGCGGACTCCAATCAGTAGGAACCAGTGCTGGAAATTTCATGTAGCCTCGCATACCAGTATTCTTAACCTCGCAGAATTCAGAGGAAATATTTCGGAAGGTTTAAGATTCTTCACTTTCAGGGATCCCAGATGGAAGGGATGGTACTCATCTAACGGTGATTACCTAACAGTGACGACGAGGAATGAGACCTAGCTGTTAAGACCCGCCTACTAACTAGCCTAGTCGTACCTGGAGCATTTCACTTTTTTTAAGATATGGATGGAAATGGCTTCTACTCCTCCTTTCGGTACAATCCACTTGTTGAACACCTGTACAAGGTAAGAGAATTTTCTCACATTTCTTGGACTTGATAAGTTTCCAATTTCCACCTGTCTGTTTGTCCTGTTGCCTCATTTTTAAGAGGTTGTTCTTGTTCCTCTTGTCCATTGCTGTCAGTAACGTGATATGACATGAAAGGTGGCATAGAACAGTTGTGTGTCAACAGGGACACTAGCATCTTGGTACTTCGTGTCTGTAAAGACTGGCAATAGAAGTCCTATGCGTATCCACAATATCATATGTAACCCAACCTAAGTGTTACGATCCCTGGAGCACTGGCGATAATGCGTCACACGTTAAATGATCATGAACTGCAATCCATAACATTTTAAGTATAAATATTTAGTTTGCTTAAGCCATCGGAGTTAAAAGACCGAGTCCGCAAGATACGAGGCCGTCGTTTTTCCAGCCAGATAACAGAAGACCTCCTTAGAGAAGGCGCATGATAATAACCAGTCTGTTACCTAAGTTGTAAACAGTTCCTGGAGCGCGACAACGGGAACTTGTGGTTGTCAATCTGGTTTCTTTTGTAATGTGAGCAGACTGGCTTGGTGGATAAAGTGATGCACTTACATCTTCCAGCGACGGAGTTCGCGCCCTGATACTCGAAGTGGTTGAAGTATTTACGTTCACAATATTGTGGATTGCGGATTATTTGACATGGACATCGGACAAATTTATTTGTATATATATATTGAGTTATTAAAAATTAAAAAAAATGTTATTTACTCAAAACAGCACATGAATTTTCACAAATTGTTGTTTTAGTTAGTTTTACATATCAAAACAAAATTTGTATCTTGAAAATAGCTATTCTGTCAAGTACTACCATTCATTCAAAAATCCAAATAACATTTTTTTATTTGAAATATTGAGTGTATAAATGAATGTAAATACAACATGAAATGTATATTATTTGTATTTAAATGTTTACTGTAAATCAAACTACAAATTATACATCAGAACGTGGCAAACCACCCTACAAAATAATAGTACATATGGCGACTGTAGTCAAATAAGATTATTGCACCAATAATAGGCCCCATTATGTACTTTTAAATTGTGGCTTTCCGATTGTCGTCGAAATTAATAGAGAATGTTGACTTAATTTGGTACAACTGTGCAGAATGTGAATACATAACCACCCCCTTATTTCCTATATACAGTATATACAATAGTTTTGGAGGATGGGTTGCTACAGGTGTATAGATACCACATGATACCACATGTATAGATACTACAGGTGTATAGATACCACATGATACCACATGTATAGATACTACAGGTGTATAGATACCATATGATACCACATGTAAAGATACTACAGGTGTATAGATACCACATGTACCTATACAAGCAATACTTAACGTTAGTATTACAATATGTTACGAAAGAATAACATGCAGTTAGAACAGGTTTTGTTCATTTTCTTACATTCTTAAGTTAGGAGAGCAACATTATTTTGTTAATATTGATTATTAAAAAATAATAACCATTTTTTTTTAAGTTTATTAATCTCTTGTCCCCTCAACGATCACCAGCTTTGTTTATTATTAGACATAATGGAGCATTTATAAAGCTTTATTAGAAACAGAAAGAATAAGCCTGGCTACCAAACTAAGGTAATAATATGAAGCATGTAGGTAAATGTTTGGGACTGTGTCAAGTGGGGATAGCCAGAGTAGGTAGGAAGGGGAGGACACAGTTGAAAAACGCGCAGCAATGTTAGATAAACATAACGCAACATGCTAAATGTAGCACACACACACACACACACACACACACACACATGGGGAACCTCTGTAAGCACGATATGATCACGTGCATACACATGAGATCTGGGTATTGTCATGGCTGAATGTGGTAACAGTGGCGAGAAGATAAGAGTTTGACTTGGTAGCACTTGCTCTGGAGATAATTTAGCCATGGGACAAGCTGTCAACATAAAAATGATACATACCTCAACAGTTAAATTGTTGTATGGAGTATCTTAATTGGTATTCACTTGATTGTAAGAACTTTCATTATTTGTTTATCTGGAACTTTGCATTTTTGAACCAGAAGTGTGGTTGGTAACTACATCGAACAAATCGCTTCTTATGTATGGTCATGACGTCTTCCAGGTCTCAAAACGTAACTTACAGGCTTTGTAACACGTAACTTTGTAAAAATGTAACTGTGTAACTACCACGCAAAAGACACCTCGGGCCAGATTCACGAAAGCACTTACACAAGCACTTACGAACCTGTACATCTTTTCTCAATCTTTGGCGGCTTTGTTTCCAATTATTAAACAGTTAATGAGCTCCGAAGCACCAGGAGGCTGTTTATAACAATAACAACAGTTGAGTGGGAAGTTTTCATGCTTGTAAACTGTTTAATAAATGTAACCAAAGCCGTCAAAGATTGAGGAAAGATGTACACGTTCGTAATTGCTTGCGTAAGTGCTTTCGTGAATCTGGCCCAAGGCATCGTAGGCACAATGGCAGACCAACGGAACAGAAATGGCATGTTATATTTTAGGCCGAGAGCAATAAAATAACTGTTTAATTAGGTGATATGTAATACAATATAATAACGCCACAAATACTTCAGAGCCTTTCTGCATATAATTGATCTCTCCTGGAAAAAAAAATATAAGATGGGTGGCCAAAAATGATGTGTGTTTACGCGCGAATGTTAGTCACGGAAATGTCTTATTTTGATGGTGTTGATTTGAATAATATTCGTCAATTATCTTACCTTTCCCAGAGCGCGTATTTTTGTTTTGATCGCATTGCGTAATATCTCTTCTAAAATTAATTTTCGTAATATTTACTAGCGTTCAAATTTCTAAATTAAAATTTTGCTCTGTAACAACTGTTTGTTTAACAATTTGTTAAACAATTTGTTTAAGAGCGGTTAAAAAAAACATTTAAGTACTCACAGTAGCTTTATAAACAGAATTCCTTTATTGGAGAACAGGTCGTATGCACACTGATAACATTGATAAGGACGATAACAGGAATGGTCTTAGTGATAACATGAGCCACTATATAACTGCTCTAACTACAAGTCGTATCTTCCATAACAAAAAATATAAATATGCAGAACATAAAAACCTACGAATATAATCGCAAGTACTAAAGTACTATCCTTGTTACTAGATGAGAAACATGGAAAACAAAACATACCACGTGAAGGAATATATATTGCAAAGGGAACCATCTTACATTATTTTTAACGATTAATTTTAATTAATGGTATTCCCCAGAGGTACATCAGCTCGCCTTGATCCCATATAGACGAGTCTCGTACGCAACTGTGAATCTTTGTACACACTCGACTTCTGTTTCTCTATCATTTGTCATCAGTACTTGACACCAAAAAAAGAGACTCTTATTATCAGCAGACAAACAGATAGTTTTAAATACTACGTGTCCTTGGCATCTGTATACTACAGCTAGCTTACTTAAAATTGACGTTAACATTTAGTAACGAGATATAAAGCCTAAGCTATGAACAGTATCTCAGTAAACTGATAATATTTGTAAACATTTTCTTCGAATTTAATGTTGATGAAAGTATTTTTATCAAATTGTTATATGACAAGGAATATACGTAGAGTATATCCCCAACATAATTAACTTGAGTCATTAAGACGCATAAATCCGTAAACAATACAGCATCATCAGTAAAAAATAAGGCAATATTTGTCACAAGAAAAAAAGCGTAGTCTATAATACAGTTCATGCATTCGTAAACACTCGCTATAGCGAAGCGAATGAGAAACTTCCTGAAGACGCTATTTCAATTTCAAGACTCCTCGCTGTTGCGGAGGATTTTAGGGTTGGAGGATGTTTCCAGCTCGTTATCGAAGTGGATGAGGAACTCGCTGAAGATGCTGGACTCCATGTTATGAGCCAGACTGAGGAGGAGGAACCACTGGCTGAGGGAGACCTCCTTCATCACGCGACTAACTTGTACTCTCGCTGCCTCGTTCGTGTGCATCTACCACCACCGCAAGGTACAGAAGGGAAATAAATTAACACTGAGAATGCAACATAAACAGAACAAATACGGCGTTGCTCAGGTTGAAACATGAGAGAAAATGAGTTAATTTACTGGATTGAAAACTTTTTTACTTAAAGGCTCTTCCAGGAGAAAGTATATGAGAAGCACCAGCCACCCAACGTTCAGGAGAAAGTGTATGAGGAACAAGTCACCTTACCTCCGTGAGGAAACACTTGAGAAACAAGAGTCGCCTTACCCTCAAGATAAAATATCTGAGCCATGGAATGAAGATGGTGAGGAGGCGGAAGACCAGCCAGAGAGAGGTGACGGTGGTCAGCAGCACCAGCCACACCCACAGGAAGATGTAGATCTACCAGGGACATGGGAATGAGTCATGCATTCACACTTGAAGACAGCTGCTTGACGTCACGTGCTCTTATCAGAGACACCTGATGGTCTCAACTTCAGACATGAAATCGACGCAAGATGAATACGTTGGACAGTTGCCAGCATAAATAACTCGGTTGGTAACTGATAAAACTGCAAATATTCTTAAGGTAAGCTGAATTTTGGGTATTCTACGTTAGGTTAGATGGGTCTTAATATAAAATATGTTGGTGAACCCTTTTATGCACAAAATTACCTGTATCCATTCAACGCATTCTTTTTAAATAATTATTTAGAGCATTTGAAGAGACATTTACTTAGTAATATATTTACTTAATGATTTTATTCCAGCTTCCAGGATTTTTTTTAAGTTTTAGGGACGACGATATATGATTGGATAAAAACTATGTAGGTTATATGTGTAGAAAAAGTCAATGAACATCGAAAGGCGAAGAATGGCGGAATGTTCTTCCTGTCTAAATCACATTTGAAGGGGCGTTGGTTACGGTTAGAAGATAGCAATGTAGAATTAATATAAACACAAAGTGAAATTAATAAATCCTGATATGAAAAGCTTTAATGAAAGTTTTTTTTTGTAGAAGATTAAGTAAGGATACATTTTAAAAGGCACAACATGTATATGTAGTGTGCAGACGAGGAGTCACAATAACGTGGCTGAAATATGTTGACCAAACCACACACTAGAAAGTGAAGGGACGACGACGTTTCGGTCCGTCCTGGACCATTCACAATCGATTTGAGAATAGTCCAGGACGGATCGAAACGTCGTCATCCCTTCACTTTCTAGTGTGTGGTTTGGTCAACATGTATGTACTGTACTCTGAGCATTTCAAATATAGATCCAGTGACAGAAATACGGTTCACATAGGGATAAACTATCAGAGCATAAGGCTTAAGAATACGTTACTAGGTCCTAGATACCTATCAAGACGTATTATGAACAAGAAATGTGAAGGAGTGGTGACTGACCTTCTCGTTGATGATGTTAGTAGCGATGAGACACATGACGTCTCGCACCTGGATGGTTCCTGAAGCTCCGAAGCTCCTGAAGGTGCATTTAGCCATCTTGGGGAAGACGAAGGACATCGGGTCCGTCCGGTTCTCTGGGTCCATCCCAGATACAGCAAACACCTGTCCACGAAAAAAAGGCGAAAATTTGGTTTGGATTTCCATGGACAGGGGACAAGAAGCCTTGTAGGCTTATGTTAGTCCCTAGATAAGCCTAAAGACTGTTCTTACCTAGGATGTAACCCACAACAGTCGCCTAACTCCAAGTACCTATTTATTTATTTATTTATTTATTTATATACAAGAAGGTACATTGGGATTATGAGGATAAATAGGATAGTATTTACAATCTTCTAAAGCCACTAGTACGCACAGCGTTTCGGGCAGAACCTATTTACTGAAGGGTGGATTGTTCCCTTAATAGAGAGAATCTCATTGTTTTCTTTAAATATATGAATCAAACAGTTAATTGTATAATTCACTTGATATTTATATTTATATCGAGCTGAAGATCATGGAAAACTACGAGTTGGTTTTACATCTGTTGTCAGGGAAAGCACATGATGCTTTCATTTGACCACCAACACATGACTGCTTAACGATTCCTTCTGCGACACCTGACACAAGTTGAAGCTAAATTTTTTATAGAAAACATCTAATGAGACAATTTTTTTTTGCCTGGAGAATCTGTAGAAGTCCCGAGTCTACAGTAAGAGTGAGACAAACAGTTCGATGTCACAACCTATTATCCCAGACATTAGTAATGGATCACAGCAATATACGTAAGACGTTAAATAAACTAACTACAAGGGAAAAACTTACGTTGGAGCCGTATGTGAGAAACTCGCCGCCCAGGAACCAGTCAGTGAAGAAGAGAGTCGCTATCACCACGCCCAGGTTGAGGAATTCACAGAAGAAGAACTTGTGCGCCCATGTTGTGTGTCTGTCCATGTGGTGAATCACGTACTTCGACAAGGTGCGAAACCTTCAGAATAATAACGAAAAATCTCCAAGTGTTCCATGGATAAATGCTGAAGTATGTGACAATTGATGATTGACGAAAATATATTAAAAAATAGTAGTGAACACTTATTAATGAAATTTTCTTACATATCTTTCCGATTGACGTAGTTTTTGAGGTTTTTTCCCAGATAGTCTCGGATAGCGAGGTCCTGAATAGCCTGTTTGAAGAGGCCGCCCTCCCAAGCCTTCCACAGCCAGTGGGGCAGGTAGAACATCACGCCCTGGGTATAAAACACAGTCCCAAGAAGCCATGGAAATACTAAAACCAATGTAAGATTTTTAATATGAACATTATTTGTCATCAGGAATGGAAGAAATGTTTTCGGAAATAAATGACAATTTAATAAATGGACTACAAATAAATTGAATAAATAGATAAATAAATGGCAAATCTGTATTTCCACCATAAATGATTGACAAAAATATAAAGAACATGGTAGTATTATCAGAGGTTCCACTAACTATATGGTAGACCAGACCACACACTAGAAATTGAAGAGACGACGACGTTTCGGTCCGTCCTGGACCATTCTCAAGTCGATTGGTCCAGGACGGACCGAAACGTCGTCGTCTCTTCAATTTCTAGTGTGTGGTCTGGTCAACATACTTCAGCCACGTTATTGTGACTCATCGCCTGCATAACTATATGGTAGTCACGATCTTATCTACCAGCATGTGCAAATGCATATTGTCTCGAGTACAGCAAGAAATATGAAAATTATTTACTATAGTGATCCATTGTTATAAATAAACAAACTATTCTTAGAAGACTTCTGACTTGTTTGCAGCTTTAGAAATCCCACAGCTCAGTTTTACAACTCAGCAGGGGGCATTGTGTTTTTTCTATGTGCCAGGCAATGTAGGTTTAGGCACGACTTGTAACATACATAAAGTATACACTAATTCACGTAGGAGATACAAAACATTCTCGCATACAAAATATGCGAGAATGAAGCCATTGTCAAGCTACATATTTAAAATTTGAAACATTTACAAACAGAATATTATACAGGATACGATACTACATATATATATATATCTCCATTAGATGGAGTTAAATCAGTTACATATTTGGTTACAGGTAATACATATCTTTAACAAGTAATTACCTGGAAAAAGAGCACGAAAGGTACCCATTGATAATAAGTGTGGAAGGTGATTGCTTCTTCTGATTTGTGGGGTCCCACGCCGGGATGGGGGGCGTCGACCCCCACCTTGACCCCATGGAGCCGGTCCACGGTGAAAGTACCCATGATGAAGCAGTAGTTGTTGACCACCTTCCCGAAGGACGGCGAAGGTACCCCACTCATACAGTCAATCTTCTTGCCTTTGGATGATACGGTGGAGGAATCTGTTAGCATTTTCTCCCCTGCTTCTGGCATTCAGAATTTGTATCAAATTTCGAAGCTTTCAGAGAACAGAACATATTTATACTCTTTGAGACTTTCCGAAGTGGAAGAGGCTATAGTGATCAGGTATTTTTCTTGAGATAATAAACGGAGAAGACATGTGAGGAAGGTGAAATATGGCATTTATTAACCAGGAGAAAGGTATGATTCAGTGATTATTGAGGTCTTCAATATTAGGATTGGGACCGTAACCCCAATATTGGGGTTAAGAGTGAAGACTGTGCTGTTAGAGGTTAGTCTTTCTTTCTAATAACGTCACATAATTTATTTGGCTAATATTCACGTAAGATTGGCTAGTGATCTCAGTATTATTAAACATACAGTAAACATTCACTTCCCACAATAGCGGAACTGCATATAAAGACACGACATTAACTTACCAACGGTGTCATACAAGGAAGAGAAGAGCAACTTACCAACGGTGTCACACAAGGAAGAGAAGAGCAACCAACCAACGGTGTCATACAACTAAGAGAAGAGCAACTTACCAACGGTGTCATACAAGGAAGACAGAAGGGTTGCTAGCATGTATAAAAGATAAGTGTAGCGGTAGTGGAGACGGAAGGCTAGGCTCTCCACCACTGGCTTCACTTCCACTTTCACTTTAATAATCGATACTGCTCTGAAAACCATTGTCGTGTCCTGACTTTAGAGAACTAACACTTTGCCACAGAACCACTTTTTTCAAGATCTACCAGTTGCTTCGGGTAGGTTAGATATAGTCACTATCTCGTTCAGAGTACTTTAAGATCTTGTTTGGTTCCCTTAGGTGAGACAATCACTAACAGAGCACAAGCTCCCCAGTCTGCTAGCTGAGACTAAACTTACTCGCTAAATTGTAATGTGTCAAGAATATAAAATTATTTATCTTATCGATTTTAATTTAAAAATCAACACTACCCCGATGGATTAGGCTACAGAGTTTTATTGCGCTTGCTCTTATCTAGACGGAAAGGACTTAAGTTGGTGAATAATGCGATGTTATCTACTGAAAATCCATGAGTGCTTATGTATAATACCAAAGATACAGCTTTACTGAATTGGGTAAAAACAAATTGGAAACTGAAGTTTATTCCATAGTGGTAACACCCAGCCAAGAAGGTAACCAAAATGTACATATGTACAAGAAAATATTGATAAACCTTTGGTTTATAAGCCCGCTTCACCTGAAGAATCACCACACACGCCCACTCTACCTGCAGAATCAACACAAAGTCCGCTCCATTTTGGTAAATGAAACCTGAGGGACGATGTCCAATCTTGGAGTCATCGGTGTATGTGCTGGTAGCTGAGATATCAGTGTCGGATATCATTAAAGTGCTGCTTGACTTCCTCCTCCGGTGTGACTCATTTCCGGACTGAGACTAAGAATGTGCAGACTTTGATGAGCAAAGGCTACCAGGGCACGATTTTTTTTAATCGTCAGATTAAAAAAATAAACTTGTGTCCAGTCAGGAGCAGTCGTGATAGAACTGATGGTTCTTCTAGGTGGTTGTGCAAGGGAAGGAGTGAAAGTTTTATTTTTCTTGGTCACCAGTAAATTGTATCGAAGCGTCAGGTGGTTGCGGCGAATTCGGAGGGAGGCACTTTTACTTAAAATTCCAGTCTCTGCACTCAAGTACAATGTAACGCTCAAAGACACTAAAACAAGCATTCTATAACTCATTTAGTCTCATCAGGGTCGTCTCACTCTGCATAGCTTACACTTGGAAGACATAGTCCAATTTAGACCAAGTTTTGTTGGCCTAATCAACTGGAAGAAACACCACAACACGCAATAATCAGCATACAGCCTGAATTTAAGGTTGCTGGATAAAGAAGTTGTACGATATCTCTATGAGAAACAAAGTTGGGTTTAGCATTGACCTGTGGCACCCCATTTTTTTGGACAAATGTGCCAGAGGTTACTTGGTGAGCATGAAGAACGGAGAGGGCTCTTGTTTTTGAAGAATTCATAATTGTGTATACTAACATCAGCGGGAAAACAGAATCAATATTCTACTTACCAAGATAAGTGGTATATTTACACCGAGGGGTGTATTGAGTTTAATTACTATGATCAAGACTAAAGTATACTTGCTGGATTATCATAGGCTACTGTGGTGGCCCGAATAACACTTCAGAGGTTGATAAGCCCAAACCTCAGCACCAAATCAAAGCCACTTACCAATAATACCGTGTAAGGTGGAGAGCACCACGGACGTCATGTATATGAGGTAGGTGTAGCGGTAGTGGAGACGGAACACCAAGTTCTCCATAACCGGCTTCACGTCCACCTTCACTCTTACTTTCGTCAAAGCTTTGAAAGCCATCGTGATGATGTCTCTGGTGGTGAGGAAGCAACTCGCAACAGCACAGTAATCCTGAAACTTTCTCTGTTTTCTTAGGTCTTACTTCTCAAGTTAAGCAAAACATGATGAACGAAGTAACGTCTTCTTAGAATAATGTTGAGTTTTAGTTTTAAGTGAGACCAAAGTAATAGAAAAGTACGATAGGCTCCTGCGTGGCGCTAAGAAATAGTTTATCTTAAGTTTCTGTGTGGCATTAGGCAGGATCACGAGTAAACTAGGCTGGGATTTTGCTAGGCGTGACTAACTCTCTTTCTCTCTCCGCTGATGTACCGAAACTGTCCATATCACTTCATCACCGGCACATCTCCAGGTCTATTATCTCAAGTGTAGTGATGACTGGATCACCAGGTAAGGATTATTTTCAGTACTATTGTACAGGTAATCAGACACTTAGCGACATGATTTCACTATGGTAACCTCTGCACTGATTTCTCTTATGTTTATTCCGTTTGTATTTTTTTCTTTCGTGTCTGTTTTCTACATTGGCCACTTACTCGGTTATTATTATTATTATTATTATAGTTATTAGTTTGTTTTATTATTTACTAGCGAATATAGAGTAATATGTTGATTGTAAACCATTCCACCAGCTCTTTTTGCTGAAGGCAACACCTCTTTATGGGACAAAATTATGATGATAATGTATTACTGTGGTTAGCTTTTTCAGGTCTGATGAAAAACTTAATTTGTTTTCTTTTAGCATAAATTAAAACGTTTAAACAAGGAAATGTTCCCTTGATAAAGCTGTGATGGAAAAGGAGAGGAATTAATGCATAAATTAAGATCAAAACATTCGAGAGTATTGAGTCATTGTGGTAGATAACTTAGGCTATTTCAATTGTAACTTCAGAAGATTGTTAATGGATTGTTAGCGTGTTTCTCCCAAGTATATTTGTAAAATGTTTTACAAATAAAAAATGTAAAATTTTTCAAATGTATATTTGTAAAATTTGTTTTACAAGTATATTTGTAAAATGGTTGTGTGGTGACCTGCAGGTAATGAGAGGTCATTACATCGTGGCCTTTCTTAAGGTCACCGTGGTTAGTGTGAATTCTATCTGATGTGAGCAAAAGGTGATTGTGCAGCACTACTAAGTTTTATTACTTGGGGGGATTGCTTGAAGACGTTTTAGGTATTTTGAAGTTTTCCACCAATTATTGCCCTGTTACAAGCCGAGCAGAAAGCAGCTTGCTTATGTCTGGTCTCCAGATGACAAGCTGTTGACTCCTGAAGCTACATCACAGTCTCAAGCCGTAACATCCTTCTAGCGTGGCATTCGTAATTTTGTATTAAGAACGATCCGGCCTTTCCATATCAAATAATAAAAAAAAATTACCTAACATAGGATAAACACAGATAAACCCAGGTAAATATAACCTGGTCGAAGAACCGCGCGTTTCTTCCAGTCGCGAGTTATAATAATACATTTTGGGGAGTTTCAGACGCCATCATTTGCTAAAGAACATTTTATTAGCCATACATAACTGAACACAATCGTTTTGAACAAATCCACAAGGGCCGTGATGAGGGTTCGAACCTACGCATCAAGGCTCTTGTGGATTTGTTCATTTGATATATCACGCTAATTGTGATTTCTGAGTGTATACAATAGTTTTGTTACTGGCTGCAGCGCCACTAATTGGATACAATGCCACTTATCCTCTCCCTATTACACCCTCTACACATGTCACATAAATATCTTTGCGTGCAATATCATCATTGTTGATTATAAGCAGCCTACACCTATCTCTGCATATTTATGTGGATTTTTCTTATATGAAAATATTTTCTTTTGTAAAAAAAATCACATACTTTTTATATATTTACATGAAATGTTAAATTATTATGCAAATTCGTGATAAATCTTCCATAGACATTACAGACCTATATATATATAAGTGTGTATACAATATATATATATATATATATATATATATATATATATATATATATATATATATATATATATATATATATATATATATATATATATATATATATATATATATATATATATATATTTATTTATTTATTTATTTCTACATTAAGTTATGAAGTTGTGAGTGATCATAGTGTTTTTTAATATATCTTGAATTTTCTTTTTAATGAAAAAGGCAAAAAGAAGTTAAGACATAACGTTGAGATTTATAATGTTTACATATTTCCTCAGACACTTGTGTGTGTCCTTCCACCGCCATCACTCAAATAATGTCATATGAAATTATCACTTAATATTACTGCTAATATTACATAGATTCTGGTAACATGTCATCCCACGACATGATAGGGTCGTGTGTCGCCCTGAGGCCAGTTAGCACCATGTGTCACTTCATCTCACATGCTAAGTGTCATGTGTCATTCAAAGACAAGTTGGAGTTGTCACCCTGCGACAACTTACAGCATGTGTCACTGCACACGATAAGAAGTGTTACATGTCACCTATAGACAATTAGTTAGCATGTCACTCTACGACTATAGTGCCATGTTATCCTACGAGAAGTGTGTGTCATGTGTCTCCCTACGAAAAGTGTGTCATGTGTCACTATTATGACACTAGCGGACACGGGCTCAACACAAGAAAACAGCAAAGAAAAAAGCTTCAAATATGCATTGATTAAAAATTCTTCAACCCAATGAGTTCTGCATAGAATTTATTCATTAACATTAACATTTTGACATCTGTGAATAATTCAATGACTGCTACATTGCTTCCAATGTTATACCTAACTGAAACTAACCCTAGATAACCTAACCTAACCTAATCTAACTATCCTGATCGAAACTAACTAGCCTGACCGAAACTAACCCTAGACATCCAAGATTGACCCTAATTACACGACCTGAACATAAGGCTTTAACAGTAAGTTTATCTATAATCTACGTATTGAACAAAGTCGAGGTCCTACACTGAACAAACTCACAACCCTGTACTGAACGTCGAGGTCCTGCATTGAACATACTCAAAACCCTGTTCTGAACGTCGAGGTTCTACACTGAACATACTGAAGACCTTGTACTGAACATCCAGGTCCTACACTGAACAGATGCTGGGTTCTCATCAGTTTATATCCAGGACAATTTTGGCCTCATTATAATTTCATCCAATTTATTTTTTTTATCTAGTTGAAATCTACCAATTTCTTCATCTATATCTTTATCATTCGATATTCCCTTGTCAGTTAGTTTGTCTCATCTCTATGTTGTCTACAACTTTCTTGGTTCATAGATGAAGCTTAGTTTGGTGTTGCTTCTTAGTTATATGTCGTGGTTCATCACAAGAGGGACATTTATCCCTCGAGCGTCGTCCTCTACACCACTTGTAAATATTTCTTCACATCCAGTTTTTTGGGTACATGTTTTTGTTTAGTTTTTAATATTTTGTTGTAATTTCCAAGGATGATTCTATTAGCTTCGTGGCCATATTGAACACTGGCACCCATGGCTACTTCATGATTGGTACCTCAAGGTTGGTGCCTTACTATTGGTACCTCAAGGTTGGTGCCTTACTATTGGCACCTCAAGGTTGGTGCCTTACTATTGGTACCTCAAGGTTGGTGCCTTACTATTGGTACCTCATGATTAATATTTTAACGACTGGTACCTCACGATTGATGAATCAAGATTTGTGTCTTATAACTCGCTCCTCACGACTGGTACCTCAAGAGTTCGTACTTTAAGATTGGTATCTCGATTAGTTCCTTATGATTGGTACCTAAAAACTGGCCCCTCACAACTGTTACCTTAAGATTGGTACCTCAAGGATGATGTCTCACGATTAGTACCTTAAGGCTGGCACCCCAAGATTGGAAACCCCTTTACAGCAGTCTTCAACTCAGTGTATCCCCAGCACCTCCCACGCCTCATAATGGCATTATCTTGTCCTCGTCCATGGGTAGGGTGTCGGTGGAGTTCGAGAGATCTCCTGCGAAGTAGTGGATGAACTCGCTGAAGACATTCGTCTCCATATTCCTGCCCAGGTTGTATATGAGGAACCAGTCACTGAGGGAGGTCTGCTGCATCACCGTCGCCACATCAGCTTGCATTTGAGGCTTTACCAACAACTGAAATTCAAGTGACTTTATCAAATTTACATAAGACAAGTTCAGATCACATTAAAAGTATGCAAGTTGCGTTTTAGTAATATTAAACTTGAAGCAAATGTAAGTGAATTGAAGGTTAATTTTTTCAGTAATGTAATTCATAATATAGAGTTAATTTTTGTTAAAGGTTGTGTTGGAAGAGAAGATCGTGTCACTCTTATGCCATCAGGATGGCTTCCTGATGGTCACCATCAGGAAGCCTCTGTTCTGATCTGATCACAAAATGGCTCGAAGTAGCATTTATATTTTAATCACATCTCTTCCCTTTGTATATAATATAAAATCAAAAGTATTTAACCACGTTTAGTATCTTCGACATTTGAAGATTCGAGGTCCCTTGATGTTTCACGAAGACGTTGTATATCATTACCAAAAACAAGGAAATCATTTGTTGAAGGAGTTAAACAAAGTAGGTGAGTCTACCTGCAGGAGGAACCGTCTGAAGGCGGGTACGAGGAGTGTGAGGAGGCGGAACACCAGGTACATGGAGGTGGCGGTGGTCAGCAGCACCAGCCACACCCACAGGAAGACGTAGATCTGCATCAGGAGAGAGATACCTTGGTCAGCTTGCTCTCAGATGCAAGATCCAGGGAATAATAGTCATTACGATTTGTGTGCTGCGAGTTAAGTGATGAGAATTGCAATGTGACGATGATGGTAGCAGCAGGTGTGACATTGGTTACAGAAAATAGCAGGTGTGGTTCCACCAGGAGCAGTAAAGGTGATGATAACGATGTCAGTACAAGCCCCAGCAGTAACACGAACAGTGGAGTTGTCAGCTATAGCAATACTGTACCCCTGTTGCCACCCCAGGGCAATATTACAGCCACTCAGTCAACAACAATTGAGATTACATGCCTCTCTAATCTGAGTGGCCAAACTTTGATACTATGTATCAAGATCTCTGTCTCCTCAATTACAAAGTTCTTTTATCATGTTTGATTATCGGTCTTATATTCGAGAAAATACTCCTTAATATGTTAATTTCAAAGTATTGTATACCAACTTTAAATTCTAGTGGTTTAAAAGGTTCAAAGCTATAAAATTACAGACTTAAATGTTATTGTGACTCATCGTCTGCATACAGACTTTAATGACCTTTACAATATTAATATTTAAATATACCCGCTAAATTCTCTAGTGTCATGGTCGTTCATCTTCAAGAGGAAACTAGATTGTTTCCTTCAAGGAGTGCCGGACCAACCGGGTTGTGGTGGGTATGTGGGCCTGCGGGCCGCTCCAAGCAACAGCCTGTTGAACCAAACTCTCACAAGTCAAGTCTGGCCTCGGGCCGGGCTTGGGGGAGTAGAAGAACTCCCAGAACCCTATCAACCAGGTATCAACCAGGTTCACCCCCCCCCCCGCTCCCCCAGCACCTTCCCCTCAATCACTCTGTATCAAACTTAACAAATATCAATAATAAGGTTCGCGAGTAGCGAACGGGTTCACAGATTATCGATACACAAGGCGCATTCCACAACCATTTGGTGGAAAAAAAAATGCACCCTTTGCCTTTCGTGGCAATTTTACATTTGACTGAAATATGCCAAAAAAATATTGTTATCAGAAATGTAAGAGTGGTGACTGACCTTCTCGTTGATGATGTTAGTAGCGATGAGACACATGACGTCTCGGATCTGGATAGTTCCTGAAGCTCCGAAGCTCCTGAAGGTGCATTTAGCCATCCTGGGGAAGACGTAAGACATCGGGTCCGTCCGGTTCTCCGGGTCCATCCCAATCATCCCAAATACCTGCGTATGGCCATAATATTTATTATCATTCAGATATATGTAATTCAAGATCAAGTATGTTTATTGAGACAAGAAAAAAATACATCTCAAAGGGATAGAATAGTTTAGGCTATTTCTACCCCACCATATATATAATAACCTCATCTGATGTTAATAGTTTTGGTTTTGCCTCAAACATTATTAGATGAAGATATATATAACTTTTAAAGACAAATTTTTAACATTATTGTTCTGAAATGTTACATTATATGGAAATTAAATTTGAGACGATTGTAATAATGTGTAGATGGGCTTACTTTGACGCCGTATGTAAGGAACTCGTCACCAAGAAACCAGTCAGTGAAGAAGAGAGTGGAGATCACTACGGCCAGGTTGAGGAACTCGCAGAAGAAGAAGGAATAAGCCCAGTTCTTGTGACTGTCCATGTGGTGGTTGATGTATTTGGACAGTGCCTCGAACCTTTCAAAAAATCATATGGTTTATGTTTATTACTGTATGATGATAATAAGACAAGTGAGATAAGATATCTTGATATATTGATTTGATCAACACGATAAATGTCAACAAATATTTTTGACACAAGGAACTGCTTACCCCTTTTCACGGTTGAAATAATTATCGAGGTTGTGGCCGAGATAATCACGAACAGAGAGATCTTGAATTACTTGTTTAAAGAGTCCTCCTTCTCTGCTCTTCCACAGCCAGTGAGGAACATAGAACATTACACCCTGAAAGTAAACAAAGAATACTCCTTAAATGAAGGAAATGAAGTCAATATACATCTCGTAAATTTAAATCACTGCGCATATATAAGATTTTAATCGATATGTATCATACTAATGATTGATAACAATACTCATAAACAAGAACAATTACCTGGACAAAGAGGACAAAAGGGACCCACTGGTAGTAGGTGTGGAAGGTGATTGGTTCTTCTGACTGCTGGGGTCCCACGCCCGGATGGGGGGCGTCCACCCCCATCTTGACCCCGTGGAGCCGGTCCACCGTGAAGGTACCCATGATGAAGCAGTAGTTGTTGACCACGTCATTAAAGGCATCGGAGTCGATTCCCGATATGCAGTTAATTTTGTCGCCTGTGGAAGGAGAACGATAAGTTGGGAATTCCACGAAGTGTCAACAGATTACTTGATAGTTTCAATTCATATATGAATGAATTTGGGTGGGTATAAACTGAAGCTGCCTCGTATGAGTCAGTAGGTCTTCTGCAGTTTCCCTTCTTCACATGTTCTCATGTTTATTAATATGTAGATTTCTTCAGAAGAAAGATGGTAGAAGATTTCTTCTGCTCGCAATCTAGTTATGTTAGTCATTCTTATGTTTTGAAGAGATTATCTTCATATTTAATTAAAGAAGCCTAGGCTTAATATGCTCATTTTTAGGCCTAACACAGTACATATATATATGCTATACTAGGCCTAGGAATGTTTACGTTTGGGTTTGGCCTTTTTCGGCGCCCTTTACAAAATTAATACTATAAAACGTGAACATTGTTGGCTGCAACAGTACATTTTGTACGTTCGACCAAATAGTTGTTTTAAGTACAATAATTTTAGGAAGATAGGTTGAATAAACTGTTCCTAAATTTTTTAGGAACTCTGGCATTTGTCAGGAACGAATTTTATGTTACAATATTATCCCAGCGGGTAAAATATGTTTGAGTAACATTTAATCAAAGTTGGATCGACGTTTTCAGCATTAATGTTACATTATTAACGTCATTTACCCGGGGAGGTTAGGCTACATGTTTAAGGCAAATCAACAATTAAATTTCCTTTTAATTTCAATATATTATACCAAATAATTGAAAACAATCAGCAATTTTAATTGCGTACAATTGTTATTGCTCAAGTTTAGCGTTGATCTGATTTTCAGGGCTGCAGGCGGCGCTTCCCACGTTGGGTCTGATAGCATTAGTCATGTGTCCCACGCTGGGATGGGAGGCGTCGACCCCCATGTCTCCAACTGTCCCCATTACAAATTTGTTGCGACATAGAGGTGTAGCATATGTCAAGGGTCGTTTTGCAGTGCGCGGTGCGGCCGTCAGTGAAATACACTTAATCTGTCGACCAAACCACACATTTAAAAGTGAAGGGACGACGACGTTTCGTTACGTTGTCGACTTAAGACTTTAGCCATTCTCAATAGACTTGAGAATGGTCCAGGACGGACCGAAACGTCGTCGTCCCTTCACTTTCTAGTATGTGGTTTGGTCAACATATTTCAGCCACGTTATTGTGACTCCTCGTCTGCACAATTAATCTGTCTCTACTTGGCGAGACGAACTTGGAGAGTTCCCACGTGGAAGTATACAAGGCAGACATGAATAAACATTGCAAAGTTTTAGAGACACTGGAAAATAACCTGTTCAACTGTTTCAGGTATCATAGTACCAAAATCAATTTTTAATAAAAAAGTGATCACTTTTAAAGTGCCTTTCGACATCCAACACATATTAGAGGAAGGAGACCTCTCACTACATATAAAATACCAAACAATCAAAACATTGACTAAACCTCTCCAGTCTACCAATAAATTTAGCCACAAACAACCTATTTTAGCAATTCAAATCACCCCGCTAAACCAAACATAGAAAACGTAAAAATTGAAATGTTGGGACAAGCGATCAGCTGACCATCACTACCACCATCGTTGTTGTTGTAGTTGAAGATTCGCTCCTTGGAACAAAAAGTTCCAAGTAGCATGGGCTATGGTGAGCCCGTAATACCGCCACGATCGTCGTCGCCCCTCAATTAACAACAACAGCACTCATCACCGCCAAGTGTTCACATCAAGTCTAACCACAGGAAGCATGATCTCCACTGCTTGAGGGATCAGGAAGCCTGAATCGGTTGGACTGAAGCTCTGTACTCAAACAAGAACTCATCACCATATATTTTAGCTGAAGACAAACAAAATTGGTTTCCACTAGAGATAGTTTAACAGGTAAGGTACCATAGTCAATTTTATATTTCGCACTTGTCTACAATCCGTAATACGTAACTTAGTTCTCTGACACCAGGTAGATTTAAAAGTGCTAAAGCTCTTGTAGACGGGAATGCATGGCTATAACACTTATCTTGAGAGGATTTCGGGGCTTAGCGTCCCCGCGGCCCGGTCCTCGACAGGCCTTTTTGTTACACATCCCCCAGGAAGCAGCCCGTAGCAGCTGACTAACTCCCAGGTACCTATTTACTGTTAGGGAACCTATTCACCTGGAGCCAGAGACGAACTACATGGCTCTATAAATTAATTTCTTGTGGGAACACACAACCCTCCTTAGCATATTCCCCATTATTTGCTTAGGTCAGAGATGCCACAAGGGAACAAACAGGTGACCCATCTTCAGTACACACACCACCGGGGAGAAGGAGGGTGGAGGCCTGATAACAGAGACTGCGACTATGCTTCTGTGTGCTCCCAGGCAGATTTAGACGAACACGACCAAGCAGAAGTAAGTGTGAACACTGTGGGCTACCAAATGGACATTCCAACAGCCCAAACTTACTCAACATGCCCGAAACGCTTTGCGTAATAGTGGCTTTAGGCATTGTATGTACTAGCTCCTATCTATAAAGCCAACAAACTTTGTAAAATCTCTTTATGTATGTACCTTTGCCTAAATAAAAATTATTATTATATATTATTATTATTATTATAACATAAATCAATTCCAGCAGCTAAAGGGTCACTTGAAAATTATAATCCTTTGTATGTCGTTCATTAACGGCTGAAGTCCTTTCCTTATACTTACAACTAAACACTACCCTTAGGCCTGGTTATGTACAAAACTATAATATAATACTGGTTTATATTTGAGAAAATAAAAACTTATAACAAAGTACGGTAACATTTACAAATGTGTCTGGGAATGACATGAGCGCACACAGTCTCTGATGCTGTCTAAGAGGAGTTCCTTTAATACCTTAAATACCTTAAATACGATATATTTCTCAACAAAATAATTACAATTATAAACCGCTTTGTATCCTAAAACCATCCCCGGGCCAAATGATACCATAAAATGTTAGGTCTTAGGTCAGACTAGGTTCAGAGGTGTAAGAATGTTTAATATGTAATATCCAAATTAAATTTATAGAACCACATAAAGTTGCAAAATTTACCTTGTTAGTGCCTAGTGAAAAGCCCATTCAATAGCTACTCATAAATAATAGCCTAGTCATTATAATCCTCATGGGAGAAGTGCATTAAAGACTCACCTATAGCATCATAGAGCGTACATAGCAGCATGCATACCATGTATATTGTGTATGTATATCGGTAGTGGAGGCGGAAAATAGTGTTATCCACCACGGGCTTCACTTCGACCTTTATTTTTATGGTCGAAATTGCCTTGAAAACCATTGTTGCTTCCTTTTGACAACACGATTAAACAATCAAATAATTGCAGCCACTTTAGGCTAGAGTCAGAGTGAACACAAATTTGAAGACACTGGGCGAGGTGGTAAGGCCAAGAGCTATGGTGAGTTACTGAGGATTCATCGCCGGCCCTGAATTACACACTGGAAATAACATATCTAATCTACATTTCTTATCTGACAACGCTGATATCTTTTCGAAGAGCTTCTTGTAAATTCTTACCAATGGAGTCAGTATAAACTGACGTTTGGGCAGAAACTAAGAAGAGTAGCGATAAAGAAGGAAAATAGGCAATATACTCCCAAGGTAGGAAGGCATACCTTGGGCTCCGTTGTCAATCCCTGGAAAATGTTGCGTCAATTGTTAAGCATTTCCGAGCACTGGCGTACTTCCTACCGTATTCAACATTTATTTGTCATTTAATGTGGCTGAGCCACTTGCTTTTACTAGCATTGTGTGGGGAAAGTGTGTGGGTAACAGTGCACAACCACCTGACTGTCATTTCCTTTAGTTAGACATGCTGTTCACCCGTTAATTTAAATTATTTCCACACTTTGTGGGGGAGGGGGGGTTAAGGGGCAGAATGGGGGGAGGGGGAAGATTAAGACGATAAAGTCATTCTCTAACATAACCATTTTTCCCCTGACGATGTCACAGGAAGTGACATTATATGTAATCTTTTTCATTGGAAATATATCCATCTGCCTTTCATCCAGCCAGGTGATATTATTTTTTATCAATGAGATTAGGAAGCTGTAACTCATATGAGTATAGGAACACTGGTGTTAGACATAACATGTGCTCTGTTGTAAAATATTACTAAGAAGGTGTTACGATATCACAATCAAGCATACCATTACTCAGTCTTGTGTGAATCATACTCACGTTCAGCATGAGTATGATTCACCTATGAATCATACCTATGAGCATGAGTATGATTCACCTATGACTATGATTTCAGACTGCCAGAAATATTTGATGTGTGTTAGGATGATAAATTGTTGTAGTGAGGTTGATATTAGCTTTTATCGACGCGTTCTTGTATTATTTTGGACAAACAAAATGGCCCTTGACTCAATTGGTGACACTTTTGACCCAAGTTGGGAGACCTCTGACCCAAGTTGTGACACTCCTGACCTAACTAAATATCATTCAAGAATAATTACGCCAATGTTCAATTCCTTCGTCATTCAGAAACACCACAATAATTACCGATCGTCAATCACCTGCTCAACAGGTTCATGTAATTAATCTTTGCTCTCACATGATAGCCTAATGATCTCGTCATTAGTGCAATTAATCTTTGCTCTCACATGATAGCCTAATGATCTCGCCATCAGTGCTACATGAATTACTTATCATTTAATACCTCCTTCCCAACTACACGATACTTGCACCTACTTGATTTCATGCACGACATTGACACCAGTTGACTTGTAAATTTGGAAGTTCCCTCCACTTAAGTATCAAGGTCAGTATGTGGAGATCAAACTGGCTGATTCACATCAAGGATGTGCATCTCGCCTCGTCATTTTGGTTGTAAATGTGTAAGTATATACAATTAATGTTTCCATACAGGGTTACACAAGCTTGTCCTTCGCATAATGGTGATGCGCTGTCATGATGGACCGGCCCGCTTATGCGTCTTGCGCAAGTCTTGTCTTGTCTCCACAGTTCTACAGTTTAAGTCTCGTGGGAGACACCGGCGGGAATTAAAATAAAATCAAATCAAATGTTTATTCAGGTAAAGTATATACATACAAGGTGAGATACAAAACATTGATGGCTTTATAGATAGAGCTAGTACATACATTGATGGCTTTATAGTTAGAGCTAGTATATACAATGTCTAAAGCCACTATTACGCAAAGCGTTTCGAGCAGCGGTAATTTGTCGCCGCTGTGGCCAGGAGGTTTGTCGATTTGCCGTTTTCTATTCGTTGGTCCTCGGGTAGGTTAGGTTGGGCCAATTTAGTACATCATTTTAGTGACGTCGTGAACGTTTGAGAAGACTGGTTGCTTAGGCTGTATTCTGCTTCTCTGTTTATATAGAGTGAGATTATATACATTGCCTGTATATACTCTAAGTTAGTGCTGGACCATGTTAAGGATTAGAGTAAATTGGTTGGACAGTGAGCAGTTGTGGTAGCCTTAATGGCACTCAGGGAGTTGATAGGTGTTTAGTTCAACACAAAGGAATGGCTGCGATTTATCAATGTCCTCTCGGCCACTTCTCTGATATTCCCACCAAGACTGATGCGAGAACATGAGCGTCAGACGGCTGGCAGCCTACACACCCAGAGACAATTAACCTAACAAGACCCGACCATGGACAGGCTACATCAGAAAAGGACGGCACAAATCAAGCAATCACACATTAAGGGGCTCAAACAACTAAATTGCAAGGGAGGAGGCGAGGCAGAGCTGAGGGTATGTTGCATGCGGGTGTCGGGTGTTGCTCCTCTGTCCCTTCTCGTCTTGTTGTAACATCCACGGCACTCCCTTGTGCAACACCATCCACATGTATCAGGTTGGTGTTGCTCCCGCATTCCCATAACAATCACTAGTCGCAACTACAATCACTATGTAGTCGCAACACCCTACTTCAGTCCCTACACTGCCTTACGCAACACCCTACTTCAGCCGCTACACTGCCTTACGCAACACCCTACTTCAGTCCCTACACTGCCTTACGCATCACCCTACTTCAGTCCCTACACCGCCTTACGCAACACCCTACTCCAGCCGCTACTCTTCTGTACTGGGGAATAAATTTCATAATTATCCTATTATGGCAAGCCTTTTTGCTGAGTCCCATGATGCCCTTTTACCCTGGTGCAGCAGAGATGTGACACATAAGGTCTGCAGAATGTATGATGTGCAAAACTACACATATTAGACCTATATTGGCACTATATGTTGCGATAATTCTGATTGGCAGGTGGCATTGTTTATGTGGGGAATGATGCTCATATTGTAGCCCCAATTTCCACTCATTCGTTTTAACTAATATATAGTTGTTTCTGTTATTTGTTTAGTGACTGAAACAATTACTTCAGTAACTGTTATATACACCAAGCCCTGTACCCCTGTTCTGGGTGTATATACACTGACAGTATACTTTAGTCGTGGACTCTGAACAGGACTAAAATATGGCCTTAGTAAGTCTCGCGGCTGATGGACCTCAAGCCTAATACTGTACCAAATTTTCAGTAATATTAATAGGTCGTTGGTTTTTCTCGTCAATAACTCAAATGCTGAAGTAGTATTTACCTACGGTTTTAACATAAATATGTCCCAATTTGGTTTCCTGTGGTCAGCGACAGGTAACCTGTGATATCGAGGAATATCACAGGTTATAGGGATATCGAGGTTTCCCTTGCTAAAGGACTGGCGTTCCTCAGGATGCAACCTACAACAGTTGCCTAACTCCCCAGTACCTATTGTACAGCTAGACAAACCGAGGGATCTGGTATACGGACAGTGCCTGGGTTAAAGAGCAACTACGCAGTGGCAGAGGCTACCAGAGTGTCAAGTCATCAGTGAGGGTGGGGGAGCAGCTGGTATTATTGGGCAAGTGTGGTTCATGCGGGCTGCTGCTGCTAGGTCCTAGCTCCTAGCTCTCTCCCTCATTGGTCAACTCGGGCAGTGGGACATGTGTGATGCTGGTGTGATAATCAACCTCACTTGTCGCGGTTTACACAACAATTGTTTTTAAATTAGAGCGCTAGGGTATTTTATTGAAATATATTCAATTTTCGGGATATACATGCATTAGATCAGCCATCTTCCTCAATACTTTGTAGCTGGTTTATATATATACTAATTTAGCATAATATATCCAGTGAAATATATCCCCACAAGGAAGCAAATTACAGTTCCACTATATTTTACGTCAGTCACTCACCTCACAAACTTTCCACCCAGAGGAGTCATCAGTCTCCATCACAGATGTACTCAACTCACCTCCCCCAGTGATACTGCCTCCTGGTTCTTAACTAAGAATATTATACTCTATCTTTCTGGTGAAGATCACAGTCAGAGCTGAAGTGAATACAATATGACGGGGGACCTGGGAGAGATAGATGGTATGTACAAATGTCAGAATATCAACATTTTATCACTGGCACCATAACACATTGAAGAGTCTGATATATAGTCACTTCTATACCTAATATCTCTTACTAATCAGCTCGCCCTCTTAAGATTTCCCAGCGTCAAGAAACTGTCGTAGTAAATTGCCCTTATCCTAACCTACCCAAAACAGAAAACGGGACAATACGTCAGTTTCGCGAGCCACTACCATTTTCTAGTATGGCAGTTTTTGGTCTTAGGTAGAGTATATGTCAAAATACAACGTTCTATTAGGAGGACGGGTTTGTACTAGTAATGTATGTAAAGACTCGGGCATATGGTGACACTGAAAACGTTTATCTGCTTGAAAATCACCAGGAAAACCTCGGTAAAGAGCTGAATACTGATGATCTGTATGTCAGAGCGCATCTTACCCACACATGAGCTGAACTCTGAATCATAATATTATTCTTACTATCTGGTTTTGACTTTTTGCTACTGTAGTTTGGCCTCGTATGATAACGGAACACTGACTTGTGTTCTTACATTAACATTCATCAAGTAACAAGACCGTTCTTATTATAATCTAATGAGCTCATCTAGCTACGGGGCCTCGTAGCCTGGTGGATAGCGCGCAGGACTCGTAATTCTGTGGCGCGGGTTCGATTCCCGCACGAGGCAGAAACAAATGGGCAAAGTTTCTTTCACCCTGAATGCCCCTGTTACCTAGCAGTAAATAGGTACCTGGGTGTTAGTCAGCTGTCACGGGCTGCTTCCTGGGGGTGGAGGCCTGGTCGAGGACCGGGCCGCGGGGACACTAAAGCCCCGAAATCATCTCAAGATAACCTCAAGATAACCTAGCTATGTAAAACCTCCATATTCCTTTTTTTTCATAGTTGTGATCTAAAAACACATTTTTTGTCTATAATAATTGATATTAGTGCCAATATACCGTAGCATAATTTCGGAACTCAGTGGAGTTCTGAGCAGAGTTTCAAATGGGCAGAGTTTCTTTCATCCTGATGCATCTGTTCACCTAGCAGTTGTGTTGGTGAGGCACTTGGGAGGCCCGACCACCCGAGGTCACCATATGTGGCACCAGTGTTTTGTAACGTGGAGGACAGTGTGTGTGTGTGTGTGTGTGTGTGTGTGTGTGTGTGTGTGTGTGTGTGTGTGTGTGTGTGTGTGTGTGTGTGTGTGTGTGTGTGTGTTGCCAACCCGCAGCAGCTCAAGTATCTCCTTACTGACTACGGGCTCACCATAGCCCGTGCTACTTGGAACTTTTTGTTCCAGGTAGCGAATCTTAAACAACAACTCCTTACTGAGGCCAGGGTGTAAATGTAAGCGTGTTATTGATCCTCGTTTCCAAGTGGTGGGGACTGGAAGCCTGCTAGACATACGATGTCCCCTTTACTCAACGGCTTGGCGGGGAGGGGGGGGGGGAATATATATAAATATATAGTGTTAAGTATGAGATAGTGATATTATCTCAAAAGATGTTACTTTTATCGTGCAGTAGTGATAAGATTGAGTGTGTCTGGCCTCATAGTCTGACCCAGGCCGGGACCGCTATGTAAAGCATGTTGTATCATTCGACTCATCTGATGAATCTGAGATGCTCTGCTAAATTTAACTTGTCCTAAGCTAAACAAGCTGTATCTCTTTCAGATTAGCCAGACCCACCCTACTATTTCTAATTATAATCGTACAAAATTAGGATTCGTATATACAGAACAGGACACGCTAGGATTTCTTTGGCTCAAATCATTCTTGGTTTGGTGTTTAAGTGAAGCCTTATCGACCTGTGGAGGGTTACTAAACGTTACAAAAGCCTCCTGGCTAACCAGCAAGAATATGTTAATCGTGAACATAATCTAGGACTAACGTATTATATAAGGAATCATTTTTAGCTTTTGATTATTTTACATATTGGCTCGATTAGTTTTTTTCAGATTAAAGAGGAACTTTGATTTAATTATTTAGGGATTACTGGACTAATATTTAAACAATTATAACACAACTTCAAGAGAAAACTAGATAGTTTTCTTCAAGGAGTGCCAGACCAACCGGGCTGTGGTGGATATGTGGGCTTGCGGGCCGCTCCAAGCAACAGCCTGTTGAACCAAACTCTCACAAGTCATGCCTGGCCTCGGGCCGGACTTGGGGAGTAGAAGAACTCCCAGAACCCCATCCAGCAGGTATCAAGCAGGTGTCAAGCGCCGATATCAAAAGTAATCTCTAGGACAACTCGACCGCTGCAGGCGCCTTGCGAGAAGTCAATGACTGGAGGAGCTGGCCTTGAAGGGCCGCTGGTAAGTCCACACTATCCTCATGCAACTGCAATTGCTGCCTCACCGCTACTCTGCTCTATCGCACGCCTTCACACACACACACACACACACATACACATTAGTTGAGTGACGGTTGAGAGGCGAGACCAAAGAGCCGAAGTTCAGAACCCCCGCCAGCACAACTAGGTGAGTACGCAGCTCACCACAAGAGGTCAACCCACCGGACGTACCACCACCGCTGCCAAGGCTAGTCGGGCTCCCAGGCATTTCTCATGTTTCCAGACCTTGTGTCTCGCTCTCGCACCTTCATTAAGGTCCCAGACTCAGGGTATGCATAAAAACAAAATACCAATGTGAATGCAGCGCAAACATTCCTGCGATATCGCAAACACATTTGTGAATCCACCACAGTAGCTACCGTGTACACACCATGTATTTTATGAAGACGACCTTATATACTAATGATCCAAATACTCAAGAAGCAACATGACACCTTGCAACACAACTCGATACAAAGATTAATCTCCAGTCAGGTTGACGTGATCGACATTAATTGTAGATAGGTTTAATGTTAGGCTTTAAGGAACGTGAGATTACTGACGCTACAGCAAGCTTTCTTACACTAGCCTAACAAGTATATGTAGTCCTGAACTGCATACAAGCGCATTTAATATGGCACATGTGCCCAAGATGTTTCAGGACATTCCTAAATTAGCCTCAGACTGGTAGACCAAATACAAACAAACTCACACTCTCACCTATATACGCCAGCTCTCATTCTGGAACATAGGTCTCTCACTAGGAACCGGTAAAAGCCTCATGCCTCAACACTTGAAATTGTTTCAATCTCAGGTGTTCCAGGGCCGGAAGTCGCCAGTCACTCGCACACAGGAATGTTGCAAGACGGAAATTCCAAACTTTCCTTCCTAGAAGTTGTAACCCTGGCGAGAGCACCGCAGCTCACCGTCGCTATTGTCACTATACCCGCCGTCAGAAAATATAGGTACTATTATAAGGAAATTCAGGATATAAAATTTGAAATGAATTTAGATGTGGGAAAATATAAGTTTATGTGAAATCAATGCGATATGCTGTTTCCAGTTTATATCAGCAGTGTGGTATAACTGTACGGTTTTGTTACTTGCTGTACAAGTAACAAGTTGTATACAAGCTGCATACAACTTGTTTGTACTACTGACATGTTTATATTATTAACATGTGTGTATTATTAGTTTGTCTTCATGTTATTACTATTTTTTATCTTTAATAAAATTCAATATAAATCATATATACATCAATTATGAACACTTGTTTAATGAGAATTATACTACTGTATATGTAATGAAATATTTCCTTGTAAAATTTGTTATTACTAAGTAGATGATGTATTTTAAGCGGTAAGGCTTCACAACTCATAATTCTTCGTCTTGCTGTGTAAATGACTCCTTTAAATATCTTCATAAGAGAGGTTTCTAATTCGTGGAATTAACTTGTGTATCCATCCCTTAGTCCTGGTCTGACGACTACATCCCTCTTGGAAACTAATTCACATCAGAACATTGTCTTTCTGAAGCCCAGCCACAAAACAAGGGGCACAAACCCCATTCCGTGAAGTAGCTTTCTCCTCTACCGTCATGTAAAATGAATGACTGTGTAGCCAAACCGGCCCGAGTTTAAGCCATGGGCAAGGAGGGAGGGCCAGTTAGGCACTGATCTCAGACTATTTGTCCCTGTTCACATGCCAGTAATTCGGGAACATGGTTGTAAAGCGATTAGAGGATCGTGTTCCATGGAAGGCTAATATGGCAGGTTTAGATAGGCGTTGAGAGAAGCTACCTTGAGGCTACCTTGAGGTGCTTCCGGGGCTTAGTGTCCCCGCGGCCCGGTCGTCGACCAGGCCTCCTGGTTGCTGGACTGATCAACCAGGGACAGAGAGAAGAGACATCTCTTAGCCTGTATGCACGACGGAAGCTTGTGCATACAAGTCGCCAGCTTGTGTGCCTTCAGTGTAAATTAAACAAAAAAAGTGTTTTACACAATTGTGTTTGAGCATTTCTCGAAAGTGATTTACACACGACACAATTGATTACAATGGAGTTTTCTCGAAAACATGCTTCACTCTCATCCTGTATATGACGAGCACTTTTCGAAATGTTTCATTCGCGTTCTTAAATCATAAATTGACATTCGTTGAAGAAGCAAAATATCCACAGAATAGTGGCGAAAAGTTTTGATGGGCAGAGTGAACGTAAATAAAAATGACTGAATGGATTATAAACAAAAGCTGCCTCGTATGATTACTGCAGTTTCTTTTATTATTATGTTTAGTGGAAACAGCCTCATGAATCTGAGATGGTACAGCATAAATCATGAAAACAAATCCTTTGAGAAGTTGACGTGATTAAGCAAATACCTGCTAACCTGACCTAATCATCTAATCCGAGCCTAATCACATACAAACCATAATATATAATAATATTAATTTGTGTTCGAGATTATATCGTGGTTGATATGACTTTTGAGGCAGCCCGTCCTCTCAAGTTGTCACAACGCCGCCAAAATGGTGTACTAAATTGCCCGAACCTAACCTAACCTAACCCACGCATAGAAAACATGGTTGTTTGTGAGCCGTAGTGATCTATAGTATGTCATATTTTAACGAGCGTGGGTTATGTATGGGTTACTTTCCGTGTTAGCGGAATGAATCATTTATATCACTTAATAACCATAATTCAGTCGTTTCAAGTTATATTACCATTCTAAATACTTGTAATTTAGCTTTTAAACGAAAAAAGCATTAGTTAAAAAACAAGACAACTCATCTTGTGACATTCTCCGCCTCTGGGAGTTCATTAAAATAATTACCAAGTCTTTAACAACCTGTATACCGCTATCATAAACATCTTCCTCCACACCCGCGTTGAAGGTCAGGTCGTACAGGCGTATACTCTTGTTGTAATAGCAGAGAATAGGTCAATAACAGGGGCTGAAGCAGCAAAGTAAACAAAGGGAACCTCAGCACATAACGATGGACCTTGTAACACATTGATGGACTGTGTTGGGGGGGAGAGAGAATCACGAATTATGTTGCTCAATGGGACCCCTATAGAAATCCTTGTACGTGGTATATCATTGAGAGTTCAAAGGTTGCAAATTGTAGAAAGCAAGATTTAAGTGGTTGCGGGTTCCATGGACACAAAGCCGTGGAATGTTTATGCGAGTCATCAGCACTTCCCCATTGTTTGTTTTTATCTTTATTTAATAAAATACAATATAAAATACATAAATTTTACAAGGCAATACTACATTATATATATAGTAGTGTAATTCTCAATACACAAGTATTTCATTATCACAGAACTCCTCCATTGTGGCCAAAATATGATATATATTTTTAAGCAATTTAATGGATATGAACGCAACATTGCTTAAATGATAATGTTCATATACTCGTCATCTATTTTAAGTATTGGGGCCTGTCGGCTGAGTGGACAGCGCTCGGGGTTCGTAGTCCTAAGGATCTGGGTTCGATCCCCCGGCAGAGGCGGAGACAAATGGGCAGTCTCATATAATCTCTAAAATTGTAAATCATTTAAGGAAAAAAGTATACACTTTTTGTTTACATTTGTACTATGGAGTTGCGCCCTACATTTGTTTACTAAGAATTATACTACTGTATACGTATTATTTCCTTGAAAATTTGATGTATATATGATTGATATTGTATATTATTTAATAAAGATAAAGGAGAATGTGCTAGAAGTGAAGAAATGGCGTACTAGGCTACTGGTGTATATGCAGGCGAGGAGTCACAATAACGTGGCTGATGTTGACCAGACCACACACTAGAAGTTGAAGGGACGACGACGACGTTTCGGTCCGTCCTGGACCATTCTCAAGTCGATGGAGAATGGTCAAAGCACTGGTGTATAGCCAGTGCTGGTGGGAGTGAGCGGGGAGACGGCTCTCCACCTCCACTACCAGTCACTTCCCTAAATTGCATACAATGACGGGCAATTTTCAGGCTTCATTGGCTGGTGGTGGTTGGCCCCTTTGTGTTGGGTATTATGAAGGTGGTGTTGAGTTGCTGTGAGGCGTGTTTGTGTTGCTTGCTGAAGAGTTGCGTTACTTGGTCTGTTGCGCGCTATAGTGCTTCCTTCGCTACTGTTGGATACTTTCGTGCGTTCCAATGGTCTACGGGCTCACCATAGCCCGTGCTACTTGGAACTTTTTGTTCCAAGTAGCGAATCTTAAACAACAATAACAGTTCCAATGGTTGTTGGTCACTTAATGTTGTGGTCCGATTGTTGTTGGTCACTTGCTATGGTGTCCGATGGTTGTTGAACCCTTAGTGTTGTGGACCAACGATCATTGGAAAGCACTTACACAAGCACTTACGAACGTGTACACCTTTCCTCAATCTTTGACGGCTTTGGTTACATTTATTAAACAGTTTACAAGCATGAAAACTTCCCAATCAACTGTTGTTATTGTTATAAACAGCCTCCTGGTGCTTCGGAGCTCATTAACTGTTTAATTATTGGAAACAAAGCCGCCAAAGATTGAGAAAAGATGTACCAGGTTCGTAAGTGCTTTCGTGAATCTGGCCCCAGAGGACCCCAAGAACAGAAAACGGGACATTATGTCAATTTTATGAGCCGCTACCATTTTCTAGTGCGATAGTTTTTGACCTTAGGTAACATATACGTCAAAATACGTCGTGCTATTAGAAGGACGGGTTGGTATGAGAGCATGTTGATTAGGTCACGACACATCACGCTCCACTATGGTCTGGGAGGGAGATTTACAAGTACAAAGAGCTTTAGATAGTGTCGGTTATGGGGACATGTTATCGCGCGCGTCACCGGCATGTCTTAGACTGTTTAGAGGGTGGAAATCAATTAATATATGCATTACATAAAGGAACCAGCGTTAAAGATGTCGAATATCCTTCAAGCAAGGGTTGATTGATTGATTTTGTTCATTGTGTATGCTGTACCCATCCCGTGGGCGGTGGGGGACCCCACATTCATCCCGTGGGCGGTGGTGGACCCCACACCCATCCCGTGGGCGGTGGTGGACCCCACACCCATCCCGTGGGCGGTGGTGGACCCCAAATCCATCCCGTGGGAGGTGGTGGACCCCACACCCATCCCGTGGGCGGTGGTGGACCCCACACCCATCCCGTGGGCGGTGGTGGACCCCAAATCCATCCCGTGGGCGGTGGTGGACCCCAAATCCATCCCGAGGGCGGTGGTGGACCCCAAATCCATCCCGTGGGCGGTGGTGGACCCCAAATCCATCCCGTGGGCGGTGGTGGACCCCAAATCCATCCCGTGGGCGGTGGTGGACCCCAAATCCATCCCGTGGGCGGTGGTGGACCCCACACCCATCCCGTGGGCGGTGGTGGACCCCACACCCATCCCGTGGGTGGCATTAGAAAAGGTCGATTACACTGTATATTACCAAACGTGTTGATATATACAACACGTTTGCCAATGAGTTTGAGGAGGTGGGGAATGGAAAGTATATTTGTATCTATTGAAGTTATTATATTTGAAAGGCTAAGCCACCTCTCGGATAATGCACAGTATATCATGTTTCCAGGATACGCGACCAGGATCTATTTATAATGACCCAGGAATTTCCTTTTATAATAACGTGAACGAGAGCATCCCAGGCATACAAACTTTGAAGGGGATTACATGATAATGTTGTCAAACCAGATTGCGTTGTGCGACTGATAACTGTGTTGGTACCCCTGGGTATTGAGCAAGCACAAGTCCTGTAACAGTAGTGAAGGTACTCACAGAGCAGCCAATTGATGGACTTGAGTGGTGACGTCACGGAGGCACTTGAGCGAGTGCGAGTGTATCCGGGGAGATTGAGGGGGCCGTTGAGGACCCCAGCTGTGGTCGCCCCTCTCAAGTGGGGGTCTTTATTAATGAATACACACGCGCGTGTGCACAGTTTCACGGGCTCGCCATAGCCCGTGCTACATGGATACTTCGTCCTCAGTAGCTAAATCTTTAACAACAGCGTGTGCACGCGATTCACGTCCGTCATCCTGTGATGATGGGTATCACCCGCCACATCTTTCATCCTAGGATGCTGTGAGCTCGTCTCATCTCTGTTACCCAGGGATGCTGTGAGCTCGTCTCATCTCTGTTACCCAGGGATGCTGTGAGCATGTCTCATCTCTGTTACCCATGGATGCTGTGAACTCGTCTCATCTCTGTTACCAGGGATGCTGTGAGCCCGTCTCATCTCTGTTACCCATGGATGCTGTGGGCTCGATCCACGTTTATAATATCCAACATTTACTCTCCAGTATTCATCAAGCGTTTCCGCAACCACTTACGAACCCCTGTAAATCTTTCCCAAATCATGACGGCTTTGTTGACATGTATTATATAGTTAACATTTAAAAAAGTTCCTTCCAAACGTCACACAATCCAAGGTTATAAACAACCAGGTAGGGCTTAGGAGCTCAGAAACTGTTTAGTGAGTGTAAACACAGCCGCCATACTTGAGGAAAGATGGACAGGTTTCGTAAATGGCTGGGTAAATTGGCGCAGATCTATACCAGGTATCTCTTCAGCCTCTACTGTGTCCCTGGCCTCCCGCGAGGAGGCCTGGTCGAGGACCGGGCCGCAGGGACGCTAAGCCCCGAAACCATCTCAAAGTAACCACCCCGCACCTTTATCCGTGCGGTAGTTTTACTAAATGACTACAACTTACCTGAATTTACCCGAGGTTACCATCTCTCTAGCGGACTCCAAGGGGGCAGGAAGCCAACGACTTGTCAAATGCCACCCCTCCCCCCCCAACTATATTTCCTGAAGGGGCGGGGGGCCTAAATTCTAATCCATATAATGTTTATAACACAGTTGTATGTATATATTGATCGTAAATTGCTTCAGCAAGGAGGCTGAAGGGTAAGACTGAGGAAGTCTACATGAGAACACTTCTAGAATTACAGTCTTGCTTTGTAAGCCATAACTTATCACTTGGCTAGAGGAAGGGAACTATCAGCAGAAAACACCAAGCCATTATTACGACTATATAGCATTTGGAACGGGGTCAGGATAAGGATTTTGGATAGGAAGGGGGGAAAGGAATGGTGGTCAACCACTTGCACGGTCGGGGATTGAACGCCGACCTGCATGAAGCGAGGCCGTCATTCTACCGTCGAGCCCAAGTGGTTGGGCACCAGAGTAACTTATCACTTAGTGAGAATAACTTATCAGTTATTGAGAAGTGAACACTGCGCAGTTAGATTAGACGCAAGCCGATCCGTGTATGTGTTTCTGTTCTGCCTGTCATCTTATCTTAACTATATAAGAAAGTGTTTCATATAGCACTATAGAGGCATATGAAATTATATCCGAGGCTTTCAACCATAACTTTATTCTTAATCTTAAGCGGTTAATTGTAAGTCTTAAACAGTTAACACCTTTTATCTTGTCTTCTGATTGTAGATGTTAAAGATATAAATGACATCTTAAGTTAGATAAATCGCTTCCTATTGGCGGACTGTTGGACCTGGTGATACGGCGGTGTGTCCACTCACAGGATGAGTGACGCTGCCCAAAACTGACCCTATGGCGGTGTGTTCACTCACAGGATGAGTGACGCTGCCCAAAACTGACCCTATGGCGGTGTGTCCACTCACAGGATGAGTGACGCTGCCCAAAACTGACCCTATGGCGGTGTGTCCACTCACAGGATGAGTGACGCTGCCCAATACTGTCACTATGGCGGTGTGTCCACTCACAGGATGAGTGACGCTGCCCAAAACTGACTCTATGGCGGTGTGTCCACTCACAGGATGAGTGACGCTGCCCAAAACTGACTCTATGGCGGTGTGTCCACTCACAGGATGAGTGACGCTGCCCAATAAACTCACCCATTGGCGCCAAAATTTCAACAAATGTCAATTGAGCATATAGAATCCTGGAGCCGTTTGAGGGTAGCCAGAGCGAGCACCAGACTGGTGTTGAGTTACTCACAGCACACGCCCTGTCTGCCCTCCACGGGGGTATGATACTATATATATGACCACACGGGAATTTAGTTACCCCGGCAAATCTTACGCAACCCAAATTAGTCTTATTGTCAATTTAACGGTCAAGTGCCCGTTTTCTGTTTTATTGGCGGGGCAAACTTGTCCCCCTTGGAAACTGGAACTAAGATGTAGGGACGACGACATTTCGGTCCGTCCTGGACCAGTCTCAAGTCGATTGTGAGATTGTAAGACCATTCACAATCGTCTTGAGAATGGCCCAGGACGGACCGAAACGTCGTCGTCCCTTCACTTTCTAGTGTGTGGTCTGGTCAACATATTTCAACCACGTTATTGTGACTCCTCGTCTGCATATGGAACTAGGATGTATATAGGTTATCACAATATGCCAAATAAAACATAAGTATGGGGGGCAAGTAGCAAAATCATCAGATTAACAGACGTTGTCACAGCTCGAATACGACTTGGCTACAGGTATGTCTGGCAGTTCAGCTTGTATAAGTGATCTGGATGAATTAAGTGTAAAGTGTGTGGACAAAGACCCGGATACATTAAAGCATTACATCATAGACTGATAAAATTGAGAGATCTTACACTGCATGAAATGTAAGAAAATCTAAACTTATTTTAGACTTAAAATCTAAAATCTAAACATTAGAAAATCTAAACTTAATTTAGACTTAAAATCTAAAATCTAAACATTAGAAAATCTAAACTTACACTGCATGAAATGGGAATTATAATGAGTCATTCCAAACCCCATTCTCCAGGTGGCTTGTTAAGCCAACTGTCATTAATGGGTGTTGAGAGATCACAGGAGTGCTGCCAGTACTCGTCCTTAACTACCCTATTATTATTATTATTATTATTATTATTATTATTATTATTATTATTATTATTATTAATCCCGCTTCTCAGCTTATACACACATTGAGTTTACTGTAATCCAGAAAAAAGTTCTAGACTAAATAGTCTTGATTGTCACAAAACAATTGTGGCGGCCTTAATAAAGTCCATCAACCTATCCTTATCCCACTCTTTTAAGACATCAGTTCCCTTTCATTTTTAAGACATCAGACTCCACCTCATACATAGGTGTATATGTGGGTGCGCAATATCTTTCAATGCAAAACATAATACGGCATATACATAATTGAGCGCGCACTAATATGTAAGCAGACATACATCTTACAGTGATGCCACCCCTGCCAGCCTCCACTGGGATATTGTGTGTCTGTTATTGGACCCAGCCTCTCTCTCTCTCTCTCTCTCTCTCTCTCTCTCTCTCTCTCTCTCTCTCTCTCTCTCTCTCTTCTCTCTCTTTCTCTCTCTTCTCTCTCTCTCTCTCTCTCTCTCTCTCTCTCTCTCTCTCTCTCTCTCTCTCTCTCTCTCTCTCTCTCTCTCTCTCTCTCTCTCTCTCTCTCTCTCTCTCTCTCTCTCTCTCTTTCTCTCTCTTTCTCTCTCTTCTCTCTCTCTCTCTCTCTCTCTCTCTCTCTCTCTCTCTCTCTCTCTCTCTCTCTCTCTCTCTCTCTCTCTCTCTCTCTCTCTCTCTCTCTCTCTCTCTCTCTCTCTCTTTCTCTCTCTTTCTCTCTCTTCTCTCTCTCTCTCTCTCTCTCTCTCTCTCTCTCTCTCTCTCTCTCTCTCTCTCTCTCTCTCTCTCTCTCTCTCTCTCTCTCTCTCTCTCTCTCTCTCTCTCTCTTCTCTCTCTCTCTCTCTCTCTCTCTCTCTCTCTCTCTCTCTCTCTCTCTCTCTCTCTCTCTCTCTCTCTCTCTCTCTCTCTCTCTCTCTCTCTCTCTCTCTCTCTCTCTCTCTCTCTCTCTCTCTCTCTCTCTCTCTCTCTCTCTCTCTCTCTCTCTCTCTCTCTCTCTCTCTCTCTCTCTCTCTCTCTCTCTCTCTCTCTCTCTCTCTCTCTTTCTCTCTCTTTCTCTCTCTTCTCTCTCTCTCTCTCTCTCTCTCTCTCTCTCTCTCTCTTCTCTCTCTCTCTCCTTCCTTCCTAGTGTTAGGGCCTGAGAACCACCACCGCCAGCGTCACCAGTAAGAGGCCGGCTACCAGGAAACAGGTTTTTCCTGCTCGTGGTTCCCCGCCATGCGCCGGGCGGACGCGGGTCTCACCACGTCGTCCACATGCAGATTTTTATCACCCTCTCTCTCCCCTTCTCTCTCTTACCGTATCCTTTACTTTTCCTCCTTGTGTCGACTGGCTACATTTATTTTGTATCGTGTTCTAGTAGTATATTGTCATCATTACTTGTAATGTTGATTGTGTGATCAGGTCTGTGTACTCGCTTGGAGGGTTTTACTGTCTATTGTTTTGTTTCATGTGTACATTGAGAGTTTTCTTTTAAGTAGGTTACGGGTTATTCATGCCCGTGCCACCTCTTGGGTGGCTTAATCTCTATCACTTGATTGATGAAGATTAAGCTACCTAAGAGGAGGCATGACTAACCCGTAAAATCTCTATCAGTCAATCACTCTTTGAAGTATACTTGCTGGATGGTCATTAAGCTATTGTGGTGTCTTAAGAACCCTCCTGAGGTTGATAGGTTTTACCGATTCCTTTCAAGATGAATAAGAACCCAAATTAACAAGGTATAGCCTCCAGCGCGCGAGAGAGGCTAATGCATTAATCTATTAATGCATTCATAAATCTGTATATCTTAGCCCAACATTTTAAAAGCACTACGATCACCTTCTGTGGTTGTTCAATAAATCTCTGAACTGTATGTTTGATAAATCTCTCACCCTGTCCATGGAGGACAGAAGAAAATGTATATATGCTGGTTAGCATTGTAAATGTGTGGCCACGTCTGTGGTAGAAAATAATAATAATAATAATAATAAAAGCCTTCCAGGAAGGAATCACAAGCATCCTCTGAGATAATATGCAACACGGAGAAAAGTACTTCCCTCTCGCAAGCTTTCCAGGAAGGAATCACCCGAGATGCTCTGAGATAATATGTGATCTTTGACAATAATTGAGTGTTGTGATGGCAGCCTAAATATATGAGCAGTAATCTACTCCAGTTACGTTCTCAAGTGTTGAGAGCCATAAACAGCGGATAATTGGTTTTTAGGTCAAATTATGGATGCTTTGTGTTGTATTGTACACGGCTTCTGTACTATTATGAAAGAGTTGATAAAGATGAACGTGTCTCATATTATGTGAACGCGATGTTCGACTTTTTATTTATTGTTTTTTCTTAGCATCCCACAAGATGTTTACCGTTTCTGTTAATCATGTTCATTAGCAGAAAACATTTGTTAAAAACGTTAAATTTTCTATATTGATGTATTTTCTATATGATGTATTCTGTAATGATGTATTCTATATTTTCTATTAGTTGATGATAGGCTTGTCAGCAGTAGCCTCTCTTCCTCTTGTGGGTGTTTTCTAACAATTTATTTACAATAGTTTCTGGTTATATTGAGATGAATATTTGCTATCAGTAAATAGTAAGTTAGTCGACTGTTGTGGGTTGCAGCCTGGGGATTATCAGTTTTATCAGAATTTCCCCCTAGGCTTAGGGGAACTTCGCTAAGCCTAACAGGCTTTTTGTCCCTGACATTGGGAGAGGAAAACTGCACGTGCTGAAAATCGTTCATAATATGAACGATTAGTGACGTGAGTAGGTAATGTAGTGGAGAAAATAACTGGTAATGGGTGTAATTCGTGGGTTGGGAAAGACTAGCACTTGAGACAGCAGCAAGGTGGTAGTTGCCCTACACTTGGGGTAACCTTCTTACCCTCAAGGTCACTAGCTAAACAAGGTAGGGAAGGGAACTGTCAGGGGAAAGTGCTAAGCCATTACTATTATATAAGCACTGGGAAGGGATCAGGATACGCGCAGGGTGCAGTCGCACCTCCACAGATCTCCAGTATCAGCTCTTGATACTGGTAATGGCTCAAAAGGGCCACCACTTACGGGCTATTCATGCCCGTGCCACCTTTTGGGTGGCTTAATCTTCATCAATCAATCATCAGGATAAGGATTTGGGATGGGTTAAGTATTGCCTACAATATGTGCGATCTTAGACCCTGCCAAGTATGCAACCCCACAACAAGCTGACTTAACTCCTGAGTACCTACTCACTGCTAGGTGAACAGCAGCATTAGGTGAAAGGAAATATGCCCAACCATTTCTGTCCCGCCCGGGATTCGAACCCGAAATTCTCGATTGTGGGTAGAGAACGAACCCGACTGGACTACCGGTTAAATGTAAATGTTTCTAGACATTCGTGAAGAAAATGCCCAAACTGTGAACCTTGATATAATCTTCTTGACTCGTGCTTAATACAAGGCTTGACGCTAGGCTTGACGCAAGGCTTGACGCAAGGCTTTACGCGAGGCTTGTGATATGAAATTTGAAGCGAGGTTTCACGCAAAGCTTGACGTGGAAGCCGTTGTGAAAGCTGATCACGCCATTCTATACAAAATAACCTTTATTTTGAGCAATTTTCTGACCTTGGAAAATGAGAGATGTCACGAAACTTTTAAGTATTTTCGAGGCCAAAAACAGCACACGGAAAAAGTTTGTCAAGTCACTTGGTGTCTTGAAGGTCAGGAGACAATGGTTAGAGGGCAGAGCCAAGCCCACACCATCCATGCAACCCTCCGCTGGCACCCAGAGACTGATCTTTTACATCACCCAAACATTAGGATATGTTTGGAAACGTCGAAAAAAAACATTAGAGAACTTCGTCGTCTCTTCACTTTCTAGTGTGTGGTTTGGTCAACATTTTTTAGCCACGTTATTGTGACTCCTTATCTGCATTAGGCTATAACACGCCCATGGTACTTGACTAACACCAAACACCTAACAGTGACTACTGGAAGGTAAGGTCTAGCTCTTCATATCCCGCCTCCTAGCCTCGTTATGCCTATTGTGTTATAATTTAACTTTCATAATGTTTAGAATTTTTTATATTAAAGCTACAAGCCTATCGACTTCCAGGGTTGTTCTTGCTCTCAGCCTACAAGTATTGTCTGTTATCTAGGGAAGTTAAGGATTAAAGTAAATAGTTAATACAACCAAACTTTGTAAGGGAAGATAGTTTCTCTCCATACTTTTAATTCTTTACCCAAAAATATTACATTATTGTATATTATAGATAAGAATCACGTTTGAAGATAATTATCGTGTTTTTTCTCGTTGACCATAGAGAAATGATTTATACATTCAGAATTTCAAAGAGTGAGCTAGGAGGAAAGGTGACGGGTCCTCAGGGCCATAGCTTGCTCCAAGCTGTGTCTAGACCTGTGTGTGGAGCTTTTAAGTCAACAGTTGGCCCGCGAGTTGTATCTCAAGGATGCAATCTTTCATTTTTCTCTCTGAGATGACGGCGAGTTCTGCTTGTTGCACACCAACTCTGCTGTTCATGTTTGGCACTCCATCTGGTCTCGTCACTTGGTGCTGGTTTTTGTTTATAGATAGGCGCCGCGCCTCCTGCTCTATCGAAATCTCTGGTATTTCCTTGTTTCCATCATCTTTTGCTTTGTCATATACAGTTCCAGGTATATGTTAAACCATTCTGTATCGAGTTCACGAAATCTTGCACTTGTTAAGTATCAGTGGATCACCCAGTGCAGGTATCAGTGGGTGTTTGCAGGTATCAGAGGGTTTCATGCAGGTGTCAGTGGGTGTCTCGCATGATCACCCACTAAGAACACTTCACCATGGGAGTCGGCGAGTCCACGTGCAAGGAAAATCAGGTGTAGTGAAGGCTCGACCGGCTAGCCTTGACGGGATGCATCTGAACACTGCGGAATTTCTAAGCATTGGCTGTATCGAGCTCCTTATATGATACGAGTGCACAACGCAGCAGACTGCTGTGTTGTAAGCTTTGAAGAGAGGCTCCTCTAGTGGTGTGAGAACGAGATCTTCTCCCCTAATGCGCACTTACGACATAAAGTCCTTTGGTGTGATCTTTGGACACAACAAAAAACGCACCCATTGTCACGAATTGTTTACACCTAGTTACATTGTGTCGTAGATCTTAAAGCCTCAGTATGTCATGAAATTTTACGATTATTAGCTAAAAAGGTCAGTAGTATGTAATTGTATATATTCTGAGTTAAGTTTAATAATGATTTTAGCACGAAACATTTATATGCAAAGCATTTCAGGCAGGGCTAAAACAAACATTGCTGAGGTTTCCTCAATTGAAACGTTTTTGAGTATAATTAATATTAGTCTGGTGACCTAGAGTTAAGTCTTAACTGTCCGACAAGAGCCACGTATTCAGCTGTGTTCTACCCACACGTCTTCAGTTGGGAGACAAAGAAGAAAGTGGTCGAAGCGGCCAGTCACGTCTTGAGTTTCCCGTTACATCTCCCATTCTCCAAAACTATTTTTAAATTTTTGTCTTATTTTTTTGTTAGAAATTGCGGTCGAATTTGCACTTGCACTTCTTCTTAATTCAAAAATATTTACAGCCATATATATATATTTACATTTCCTCTAGGGGTAAAGTTACTCCATCGAAGAAATCTCGAACTTTAAAGCTATACATCGCGACTTGAATTTCTATTTGATTTGTGCGTTTTCCTAACACGATAACACCTCGACTTGGTGGGCCTAATGTATCCAGCTCGACTTCTTCTGATTATAATAACATTTCTGAACAACAGTTCAGCTTTAGCCTTCAGTGAACAAAAAAATATATATGCAGTAGTTTAAAAGACCGTAAATTCTAAATTGATCTTTGATTAACGTCAGAGGTTGTCACAGTCATTGATCTCAACCACTCATTGAGTTTTTTGACATGCTTCAGCTGGTGACACAGGGGGAGGGGGGGGGGAAGTTGCTCTAACTGGTTTAACTTATTCACTAAGTGACCCATTCAATGCCCTGGTGTGTTTTTTTTAAGCAGGACAGCTGTGGACGTACCTAGTGAGGTTATCTTGAGGTTATCTTGAGATGATTTCGGGGCTTTTTAGTGTCCCCGCGGCCCGGTCCTCGACCAGGCCTCCACCCCTAGGAAGCAGCCCGTGACTGTTGACTAACACCCAGGTACCTATTTTACTGCTAGGTAACAGGGGCATAGGGTGAAAGAAACTCTGCCCATTGTTTCTCGCCGGCGCCTGGGATCGAACCCAGGACCACAGGATCACAAGTCCAGCATGCTGTCCGCTCGGCCGACCGGTGAAGCCCAGTACGCGGAAATAGTTGCTGCCATAGGCCGCTTCCTGCTTGAAGATATGCTCACCACATGAAAACACACTCACCACTTGAACACATACTCATCGCATGAACAACATACTTACCAGCTAGGTAAACTATTCTAAAAAAAAAAAACTACTATACATCAATTAAATCAACGAACATTTTAGGTTCTGCACGAAGCGGTAATCAAGCATGTCCAGCAATCAAACATGTTCCAGCTATCACTCACATCCAGCAAGCAAACTACGTGTGGAAAACAAGTATCCACAATACAAATCTCAGACCCCAATGGTACAACTAAACCGGAAACAGAATTAGGTTATTCCCAAAGCTGGAATAATTTCCCCGACTACTGTGGAATATAATAATTACCGGTATCGTGATATTGTGGTTAGTTGGGGGTCGCCGACGGTGCCCTCTAGTGGCCGTGCCTGAAGCCAGTAGCGCGCCCCCCAGCTGTTACCACCCCAGAAAGGAACCCCAAGTTTCTGTTTTCGGCGTGTCTCCTATTATTGTTGCCACATTTGACCTTTTCCTGCAGATAATTCAGATTTCGGAGGATTTGTTTATTTTAATTTTGCCCTGAAGGGCGAGTAGGCTACTGTAATAGGCCTCACTCTTATGACCTCTTACGGGCTATTCATGCCCGTGCCACCTCTTGGGTGGCTTAATCTTTATCAATCATCATCATCAATCGTGACCTCGTTAAGGCTAACAGACGCCTTCTTCCCGACCACGAGAAACGAAACCCAAATGTCTCACATTTACAACCATTGTTCCGAGCGCTCATGACTTGCTACTTTTAATATCTTGTTTACAATCTCTTGTGTTAATGTTGTTCTCTTAATTCATCTGTCTGTACAAGGTGTATGGTTCCTGTGTTATGTCTGGCGAGTATATTTTTGTAAATAGAATTTCAGTATTGATATTATATTTCAATTTATTTGTGATGTATTAGATTTTCGTAGTTTTATAATTAACATTTTATAATGAACATTCCACTTCAGTTTAGACTACACTGAGGTGTCCTTCGTGTTACTTCATTGATATTGAATGTTTTTTTGGTGTCGGCTGCAGCTTGGACACGTTAATGGAGATTTGGATGCCATGTGGTAGGTATCTTCCGTCCCTCTTCGGCTCAATTACGCTAATACCCTAGTACCTACATTATATATGTGGTTTATTTTTAAGTGTTCCTTTGATTTAATCCAAAGTGTGTGCATGTATGTCCAAATATGTATGCTATCTACATTCGAGGAGCAGCATAGCTGAGATGAAGATGAATCCTGACGAATTAAAACGCACCTTTTATAATCAGGAAACCCAGGGCCGGTACCCCAGTGTGGGTTTTGGGGAGACACCCCAGTCCTCCCAGGGTGGGTGATGGGGAGACACCCCAGACCTCCCAGGGTGGGTGGTGGGGAGACACCCCAGACCTCCCAGTGTGGGTGGTGGGGAGACACCCCAGTCCTCCCAGTGTGGGTGGTGGGGAGACACCCCAGACCTCCCAGGGTGGGTGGTGGGGAGACACCCCAGACCTCCCAGGGTGGGTGGGAGGGAGAACACCCCAGACCTCCCAGGGTGGGTGATGGGGAGACACCCCAGACCTCCCAGTGTGGGTGGTGGGGAGACACCCATGACCTCCCAGGGTGGGTGGTGGGGAGACACCCCAGACCTCCCAGTGTGGGTGGTGGGGAGACACCCCAGACCTCCCAGGGTAGGTGGGAGGGAGAACACCCAGGTTCCCCAGGGAGGGTGAAGAACAAGGTTGCCGTGTGATGACGCACCTGAGAGGCTATCTTGCCAGCTCCCGCCTCCCACTACACTTCGCCTACCCTATACAACCTCCACACACCCACGACGAAACACAGAGATGATGACTCGAGACAGAGATATATTCAGTGTCTAAAACAGCTACCAATGACTGCTCTAAGGCAAGAGCATAAGACATAAAGAGAGTTGTGGTATAGGGTGTACCTGGGCTGTGGCTGGCTGACACAGACGTTACGCTGGTCACCACCAGGAGGGACCGGCGACCACGCCAGCCGCACCGCGGCCTTCATCTTCACCTGCTATACCCTAGACCCACCACCTAGCAACCACATCCGCTCTCACTGACTAAACTCCCGGTTGATACCTGGTTGATGGGGTTCTGGGAGTTCTTCTACTCCCCAAGTCCGGCCCGAGGCCAGGCTTGACTTGTGAGAGTTTGGTCCACTAGGCTGTTGCTTGGAGCTCATTTTTAAATTTAAATTTTAAGCTTTACAGGTCCTCTTCCGATTTTCTAGAGTAGGTCACTGTGGGTTAATATTCCTTCTCAAGTGTCATCATTTACAAAATATGCTGTTTGGTTGGAATCTGTGGAAATGAAGGAGATGGTTCCTGGGGATTTGTTCAATAATAATGTGTTGTGTGAGAAGGGTGTGTGGCAACAATTGGTTATTTAAGGGAAAAAACTACGCTCAAACACACAGCCCCGCTCCTGTGCCAGGTAAGTCCACTACGGGCTCACCATAGACCGTGATACTTGGAACTTGTTCTGAGTAGCTGAATCTATAACAACAACAATATACGCTCAAAAGAGCCCACATACAGACTACTCCAAGACAAATCACACACCAGCTCTGCACACATGTGGTGGTGCTCTGATCATAACTGTTAAAGGGCGGCCCAGGGCATCGCTATATTTTGTTGAGGGTTGTCCGCTTGAGGCGATGCTGGGGGCAGAGCTGCGAGGGTTACCACCTTCAACTATCACACATGTCGGGCCACCCTTGTGGGAGACTTACAGTTCCCGCCTCTAGCCATCACGCAATCTTAACACACAGGACCAGAGAGCTGAAGCTCAGCCCCGCAAGCACAATTAGGTGAGAACACACAAACTATAGGGTGTGTATTAGGTGAGTACACAAGGGGGGATAGGCTTCGGCAGAAACAAATGGGTAGAGTTTCTTTCACCCTGATGCCTTGTTCACCTAGCAGTAAATAAGTTCCTGGGAGCCAGACGGCTGCTTACAGGCTGCTTTCTGAGGATGTGTGTGTATGTGTGAAAAAAATTGTAGTTAGTAACAGTTGATTGATTGACAGTTGAGAGGCGAGCCGAAAGAGCAGAGCTCAACCCCCGCAAGCTCAAGTAGGTGAATACAACTGGGTGAGTACACACACACACTGCTTGCACTGCTTGTTAGTGTAATTCTACCAGAGTACAAAACTGACGAGTCACGTTTAGCATAAACTGAAGACAAAAAAGTATAAACAACAAAGGCATCATCTCTCCGGGTTCTTGGTGTTATTCTTATGTATTTGATTTGTCTTTAATTAATATATTTAGACAATTAAAGTTTATTTCATGAATAAAGTAAAGCGAAATAGGAGAATTATATGAAAATATTCCATAAGGACAATTTAAATCAGCAAATACATGCCTCATGTCAATTACTAATACAGATAATATATTAAGATACGGTAATGAATAGACGGAGAGAGAGAAAAGATAAAGGGATGTTTAGTAGAGATGGGTCCGTATGATTGGGAAATATATGATTGTATCATTACACACAGAAATCACAATTGCGTGATGCATCAAATGAACAAATCCACAAGGGCCGTGACGAGGATTCGAACCTGCGTCCGAGAGCATCCCAGACGCTGTCTTAATCTCAGTCGATTAAGGCAGTGTCTGGGATGCTCTCGGACGCAGGTTCGAATCCTCATCACGGCCCTTGTGGATTTGTTCATTTAATTGTGTCATTAGGTGTCGTTCCCACGGCTGGCGGCCGCCATGACAATACCTTCTCAAATAATTGATGTTTCTCAATGAAATTACAAGCTAAGAGCTCTCATCTTACATCAGCTCATAATAACCCTGCCCTTAGACACTGACCTGCTTAATTTGATAAGTTTTCATTGGGAATAAACTCTTAAATTTAATTTAGTTACAATCATGTTTTAGTGAAGATTAGGCTGGAGCCAACTGTATACCAAAGCCTTCATTGAAATTGAAATAAGTTTATTGAGGTAAAATACACACAAAGGGATGAGGTAGCTCAAGCTATTCTCACCCCGTTCAGTACAACGTGTTCATACATATATAGACACATCACAAACAATGAACATATTATCGAACATTCTGAGTGTAAAAAAAACTTCATGTGGTCGCTCTATGTTGAAAGAACAGGCAATTCAGGGGACGTTCTTCTTCCATTATATTATTAGCGCTCTCTCCTATTGTGGTAAGTTTCCCCCTCTTTTGTGTTCCTGCTTCCTTCCATTATATATCCGCTAATATAAAATGCCACTATTTGTATTTTTGTATTTGTTTTACTTTGCTGTATTCCATAGTCTTGTGGAATTCCCACTACCATTTCAGGAAGGTGGTGTTTCCCTAGCGAAGGGTAGAGGAGATAAAATAGTCAACGACAAGTTGACTATTTTATCATTAAATAAGGGCCTGTTATCTTCATGGGAACATATTTATCCGAAGGCTACCATCTCTAGTGGTCTCGATTAGGACGGGAAGCCGGCGGCCTGTCAAAGGTTAGCCCATTATTCTTGAGGATATGTTTACTCACAGGATGAGTGACGCGAATAAATTCTCCTGAAATCAATTTTCTGCTATCCTGAATAGAAACAAAAAAGATTTCTCACTTTATAAAGCCTATAAATAGGCTTTATCATCATAAAATGGGTTTAATTTCAGGAAAATCTCCTAGAAGTAGTTATTAATGAAAACTGACAAGTTTTCCAGTATTATCTCAAGGATACAGTAATAGTTTTATCTCAAAGGATGCACTAACAGCTGTGTTATCTCAAGGATGCACTGCGTACTTCTGTATATAGATATCTTCATACATACACTTACATCTAGTAAGCACCGGTCCGTCTAATTACACAAGCTTCACTAAGCTTCCTGGCAATACGTTAGTAATGAATAAATATGATATATTTACTCATTATAATGTTGGTGCTGAATGTACAACACGAAAAAAACATAATTTTAATTTGAAAAAGTATCTTTTTATAAAGAAATTAGACGAAAATAAAAAGCTGGTGACGCCAAATCAAGTCGACGATCCAAGCTTCGGTTAGGTTAGGTTAGGTTTGGTTAGGTTAGGTTAGGTTAGGTCAGCCTAACGTAACATATTATATTTATTCATTACTAACGTATTGCCAGGAAGCTTTGTGAAGCTTATGAGTCGACTTAAGTAAGAAATAAGTGAATAATGTATTCTTCAGAGCTATTTAAACAAATTAATACTTGATCATCCAGGTTGTGATGGCTATCTACCCAAATAACTTTATTGACAGGTAAATCCGACCTCAGACGGTCTGCGAGAGTAGAAAAAAAACTCGTAACAGGACAAGTAAACAGGTAAACCACAGGTGATCACCGTCAACCTTCACCATCCACACCAGTTTTAACCCTAACCGGCCACCATTACCCTTATCCCGGCCGCCCTTAAACCGGCCACATGCTCACGTGTTCACTGGAAAACCCAACAGCCCGCCTACTTACTAGTAACAATCTTTATTTGTGTTACGCTAGCCAACCATAAGGTTAACAATTAAGGCTGTTGTTAGATGATTATTGATGACAATTGTATGTTTTATTATAAATTATTGTTATTATAACATATTTTCTGATTCCAGCCTCTGACATCCTGGTCACTGTTGCCAGTACACCTCACCTTCCCTCCCCACAGCCTCTTCACTGTTGCCAACACCAGCCACACCTCACCCTCCCTACCACATCCAGTTACAGCCCCGCTCCTGTGCCAGGTAAGTCCACTACGGGCTCACCATAGCCCGTGCTACTTGGAACTTTTATTCCCAGTAGCTGAATCTATAACAACAACAACACCCCTACCACATGCACATTGTAGCCAGCGCCGGCCACACCTCACCCACCCCTCGCACATCCTTATGTTGCCAGCGCCGGCCACACCTTACCTCCCACATCCCCAACTATGTTACCAGCTCCGGTATTCAACTGAACTTAGTTTTCCTGTCTTTGGCTTACCACGAGAAAATAGAAGATTTGTTATCTGCCAACACAATATATACGAGGCACTTAAACTTTCATCAGTGTGAAGCTCAGCGCTCTCTCCGGGGCGACTCCAGCCGCCCGGGTTCGAATCCTGGAAGGGGTCGTAGAGTTTATAGTGATTTATAGCTTGGGAACTAGATTCAGGAAAATTCAGGCTTCCTGTCACCGACAAAAGGAATTATTGTTATAACTAAGTGCGCGGGTATGTCTCAGACTTCACCATCCGGCTCCTATGGTTGAAAGCTGACCTGAGTGAAGGTAACCCGACCTTAAGTGACCTGTGTGTCATGACGGGGGGGGGGGAGGGGCTTAAGTGTGGGTTGAGAGGGTGGGGGGAAGTGCCTTGGGGAGGGGGGAATAAACCGCACATGGAAGGGGGAGCAGGTAGACGGTGATGCTGCAACCTGCCTCTAGTGTGGTGGGTTCCAAAACTTGCCCCTAGCAAGTCGAGCCGGTCGGCCGAGCGGACAGCACGCTGGACTTGTGATCCTGGGTTCGATCCTGGACGCCGGCGAGAAACAATGGGCAGAGTTTCTTTCACCCTATGCCCCTGTTACTTAGCAGTAAAATAGGTACCTGTGTGTTAGTCAGCTGTCACGGGCTGCTTCCTGGGGGGTGGAGGCTTGGTCGAGGACCGGGCCGTGGGGACACTAAAGCCCCGAAATCATCTCAAGATAACCTCAAGATAGCAGTGTTGCCAGATTGGGCTACAAATAGCGAATTGGGCTACTTTTGAGAGCCCCGCGCTCCCAAATTTTTAATTTCGCTACTTTCTACTTTTTGGGCTAGTTTAAAAGCAAGATTTGCTAATTTGGGCTATTAATGTTAAGAATGTACGATTGCGAGTTACATGAAAGTAACTAAGCTATAAATAATTGTAATTAATAATAATTGTAAATATTAATTAATACTAAATAATATTATTTAATAATTAGTCCCAATTCAATGCAGAGTTTTTTCCAAGCACAGAAACTTGTAAATATAAATACAAGATAATAGATAGATCGATAAATAAATAGACAACTTTCAAATATTGCACCAAGTAATGGCGAGAGGAAAAAAAAAACTAGACAGTATACATTACATTTTAAATTAATAATGGACGAATGGTAATAAATTGGTGTATGTTTGTATGTATACCAGACAAAGTCCATTTAATGGCAGAATTTAGCCATTTTGTGTAAAATCTTTTATATCTCATATTATTAATTATAACAGTAATCGAAAAAAGTCATAGTTTGTATATACAAGAGATGAAAGAGAGAGCCATGAGCTAGAGCGATGTGCTGAGTCCATAAGGAGGCCGAGCTTCCAGAAATACCTTCCTGTGATTGGCTGTTGCGGGGAATACCAACACTCTTTTATGAATACAATTTTAACTAAGAAATAGGTCCTTGTGCACAACAACAAGGTTGTTGTGAAAAAAGAACAACAATTTCTGTTTTGCACCTGACAGAAATCTCCATCTAACTGAATAATTTACTCGAATAAGAGGGCAGAGCAGCGTATTATTATTTGTGTCACGGCAACCCCCAATAATAACGTCTCAAGTTAGGTTGCCAGCCCAGGTTTATATAACATTTGGTATATCCTCAAATATTTAATTATCACTTTATTGACACTTTAAATAATTAACACTTCACTTTTTGGGTAAATTAAAGTTAAAGCAGAATTCCATAAGCAAGGATGGTGTGCTGAATAAAGATGATTTATTAAGTGGATGGAGCCTTTATCTGATCCCTTCCTGTGATTGGCTGTTGTGTGAATGTCAACAAAGACATTGTTGCCATTTATTATGCACCCAATACCATCTGTGGGCGGAGCTAGGAACCTCCTACCCGAGCACAACAACCCGCCTTATGGGTTGCTGTTTGGCTATTTATAGTGCGTTGGAAAAAAAAGAGATGGCGCTAGTGGTATTTTGTGGGGTAATTTGTTATAAGTGTAATTTGATGTCAACAGATGGCGTAAGCTGTACCTTATGGCCACTGTTGACCAGCCAGTTGATAGTGTTCTCGTCTGCCGACAGATGGCATGAGCTGTATTATTATTACTTCCGAATTCCCTTTTAAACACTGATCTACAAATCCCTTGGCTTATTATAAGGTTTTATACAATTTATGTTAAGTATTAGATAACTGGAGTTCTGCAATTACTTTTATTTATCAACTGTTCAGGATATCATCATATAACGTCTGGTTAGGACGTACTGCTCTCGATTGACGAAGATAAGCCACACAATAGGTGGCACGGGCATGAATAACCCGTAAATACTGCTCTCGTAATATTATTCAGGGGGGTGGGGGAACTATCAAGTGAAAGCGCCAAGCCATTACGACTATATAGCACTAGGAAGGGATTAGGATACGGATTTGGGATGGAACGGGGGAAAGGAATGGTGCCCAACCTCTTGGGCGATCGGGGATTGAACGCTGACCTGTAGGAAACGAGACCGTCGCTCTACCATTCAGCCCAAGTGGTTAAGCGTAATATTATTAAAACAACAATTTATGCATATAATAACAGCATTTCACACTAAAAATACTTGGATATATTGAAATTTGGAAAGTGAATTCCAATCTAGGAATCTCTTATGACTAAACTGTACTTTTTAATCATTTTTATGTACTTACTACTTATTATTAAATTATTAAGTACTTACTATAATAATTAAATAAATTATTTTATTTAATATTTAAATTAAATGATAAAATAATAGGTAATAATAAATCATTGTGTAGGGGGACAGGCAGCCAGTGTATATATACTTGGTAGGCTTATACAAAGGTGCCACAAAGGTGCCAAATTAAAGACTGGGTGCTGCCGGGGCGGGCCCAAGGGCTGCTGGAGGCCCTGGCCAGGCTGAACTTCCGCGCCCTTATAATCACCATTGTTTAATAATCTTCACAGGGAGAAACAACTGTATATATAGGAATAGTTTATTACAACATACACGGTAAAGAAAACAGCTCGGAAACTAAGGAAATAAAGCTGCCGAAAAAACATTAAAGTCCACTTCAAGTTCAAGTATGTTTATTGAGACAATAAAAAAATACATCTCAAAGTGATAGAGTAGCTTAGGCTATTTCTACCCCCCCCCCCCCCTCTACTTCAAGTCCCTCAAGGGGCGCACAAATTCAGTGAGTACAAATACACAAATCACAATACAAGAATACAATTAGGTCGACAAACAGCATTGTTTAAAAATAACAGACATGGGCTGACAATATAGGAGTAAGGTAGGTTACAGGGAATTTATTAGGTAGTGCTAAGTTTTTATCTTAAACTGGTTGAGAGAGGTACAGTCTTTAACTGTACATTAACTTTAACTGTACTTTAACTTTATATATATATATATATATATATATATATATATATATATATATATATATATATATATATATATATATATATATATATATATATATATATATATATATATACACAGTATATATATGTGTGTGTGTATGTGCAGAAATAATATTAATAAAACAATTACCATCGTGTAGTGTAATCTATATATCAAAATATATTACTTTGAAACCCATATCATTCACTTAAAAAAATTGGGCTACTCTTATTACAAGTTCGCTACTTTTAGGCCGTCAGCTCGCTACTTTCAGCAACTTAGATCTGGCAACCCTGGCCCCTAGTGGGTGAATCTCAGAACCTGTAACTACTGGGTTGGTCGTGCCGTTAGTGTGGTGGGTCGTATACAACTGCCGTTAGTGTGGTGGGTCGTTTACAACTGCCGTTAGTGTGGTGGGTCGTTTACAACCTGCCGTTAGTGTGGTGGGTCGTATACAACCTGCCGTTAGTGTGGTGGGTCGTATACAACCTGCCGTTAGTGTGGTGGGTCGTATACAACCTGCCGTTAGTGTGGTGGGTCGTATACAACCTGCCGTTAGTGTGGTGGGTCGTATACAACCTGCCGTTAGTGTGGTGGGTCGTATACAACCTGCCGTTAATGTGGTGGGTCGTATACAACCTGCCGTTAGTGTGGTGGGTCGTATACAACCTGCCGTTAATGTGGTGGGTCGTATACAACCTGCCGTTAGTGTGGTGGGTTCCGATAACACTGATATGTTGTTTAAGATTCAGCTACTCGGAACAAAAAATTCCAAGTAGCACGGGCTATGGTGAGTCCGTAGTGGACTTACTTGGCACAGGAGCGGCGCTGTAACTCGTACAGTAGCGTCTGTTATATAGGCCTATATAATTACTCATTTAAAGTAGCAGTAAACATTAAGTTACAGCCCCGCTCCTGTGCCAGGGAAGTCCACTACGGGCTTACAATAGGCTCGTGCTACTTGAAACTTTTTATTCCGAGTAACTGAATTTAAAACAACAATAACAACAGTGAGCAGTAATCCGCACCAATATTTTTCACATGTTGCCATTATTAACAGGCGTGTTTAAAAATAAAGTGGAAGAACGTCCCCTAAGAATAACTTCCGATGCCATACAGTTGAAGTATGCACATTTTGAGGTAAGATGATTAATTCATTAGGTCCTCCACCTCAAGTATGTTTATTGAGATAAGCAATAAATACATCTCAAAGGGATAGAGTAGCTTAGGCTATTTCTACCCCCCTTCTCCACCTCTCATTAATCTAATCGCCGAAGCTACATTTATCTCTGAAATTCTGTCCCCCAATACACTAAGTTCAGTTCCATCCTTATTATCTCGATCATTGCATTTCTTGGACATCCCAGGATTATTCTCATGGCTTCATTTTATACCGTCTCCAAACTGTTAAGTCTACGAAAACAAGAAATGACAGGTGCAGCATAATCAATTAGTAATCACAGTATACCATGTGAGTACTCTTGTAATGGATTTGTGAGCCTTCCTATGCCCCTGTTACCTAGCAGTAAAATAGGTACCTGGGTGTTAGTCAGCTGTCACGGGCTGCTTCCTGGGGGTGGAGGCCTGGTCGAGGACCGGGCCGCGGGGACACTAAAAAAAAAAAAGCCCCGAAATCATCTCAAGATAACCTCCTGAGGGACCTTAAATAGACGAGGGTAGAAATAGCATACGCTACTCTATCCTTTTGAGATGTACTGTATTTCATTACCTCAATAAACTTGAACTTGAATAACTTCCGGTATTTTGCTCAATATGAAAATAACATTCTATTAATTCATTATTCATTATAAAGTCACGCGCAACATCGACTCTTGTGCACTCACAATGGTGGGCGCGATCACTTGATAACCTTTGATGGTGATGATATATTTGGTGACGAGAGAGATGGAAACATGTACGCTTCTCACGGCTGTTGAGCATCGCCCTCGACAGGTATGGTTTAAGCGTAGGTTTATACGCTTAACAGTCCAAGCATTCAGATGAGAACGGCTTGAAGCCGAGCGAGAAAGAGGGTCGTTAGTGTCCATAATGTTTGACAGGATGTGAGGTATACTATAATGTCCCGGTGTCCTCTTGATCAGATATTGATTATTGGAAGGGGGAGAATGACATTGGCGCGCCATAGCCTGTTTTCATGGTTCGTCTATTAATATTTGTAAAGACTTACTACTTATATTGTGTTTATTGGATATACTCTTTCGCGTTATTGGAAAAATTATATGAATCTATGCAGGAAGTATAAGGATTTTAAAGTTATGGGCTAGAGCAACTTATAGAGGTTTATATACGGCAAAGAAGACAGGTATATGCGTGCAAACATACATTCATATACACATAGATACGTGGAGGAGCGTGACAACGCTATACACACCAAAAACAACTGAGCAATGAGAGTATCTCGCAGACAGGAAACAAAGCCCAGTAATGAGAGACCAGAACGCGATAGGAAATGGTGATTCCGCGCGGGGCCAGGCCATGCACGCAGATAAACATATGCATACATATATAGTGTGCTGGACCACACGACCTGCCCCTATAGTGTGCTGGGACTTATAACCTGCCCCTATAGTGTGCTGGGTCCTACCCACAACCTGCCCCATGTAGCGTGGGTCCCACAAATGAGAAACCAAGAGGTGACGATTAAAACAGCATCCCCTATGGGTCAGGTTCCTAATAAATCACATTATTTTTTAACTAAAGATAACATTGATTAAGTCTTGTCAACTCAGTGTGTGCAATCGACAACTAATATTGTGGTTTAAGTGAAAAATGCAGATGGAAGGACTGGTGCATAATGGAACTATGGGTATCAAAAGAGAACACTTAAAGTTTAAGTAAGTTTATTGAGACAATAAATTACATCTCAAAAGGATAGACAAGCTTAGGCTACTTCTACCTTCCTGTATTTCAGGTCCGTCAAGGGGCTCACAGATCATATTTTACATTTCATGTTCTAATGGTCATCAAGCATGATAGAGCTAAAGCTTCACCGGAGCTACAGGACGAGGTGGGACCTATAGCCACCCAAGGTACTCCAGACACACCACCCGACCCCAGACAATCACCCCTTCCCCCTCCCACCAGAGGGACCCACCCGCTCCCTCTCCGCCCTCTTATCCCACCCACTACCAAACTCTCACTTCTCACCCGCCCACTACTAAACTCTAGCCCCTCCCTCTCTCTCCCACCCACTACCAAACTCTCACTTCTCACCCGCCCACTACTAAACTCTAGCCCCCCCCCTCTCTCTCTCACCCACTACCAAACTCTCACTTCTCACCCGCCCACTACTAAACTCTAGCCCCTCCCTCTCTCTCCCACCCACTACCAAACTCACTTTACACCCGCCCACTACTTAATACTTACAACCCGAAGCATCATGGTTATTTCCGTAAACCAGTTACATGGTAGTAATTTATTCGATACATTTAAAAGTTTTAAGAAACTGGTCTGGAAATATTTTCCTAGATGTTACACGAAATTGTTTACATGGAGATGCTTATAACCATGCCGTATTGTCTGAATACAGGTGAAGGTTACCTGAAAATGTGTTGTTTTAACACAATATATATATTGGGTCTTTCCTAGACCTTCTTTGTTTATATTTTGTAAATAACTTATTAACCCTTTTAGGTAAAATGTAGACTTCTAGGCGTGTATACCGCACTAAAAGTTTACACTATACAAACGATGGCTAATACTCTCTGCGTGGGAAACAAGAGGCAGCATTATGGTGACGTTAATGGTGGGCCAGAAGAGGACACCCCTTCAGGCAGCCACCAGCCGCTACTCGAGCCGGCAAGACCCCGTAACCAACCATTGCCAGGAAACACTTATAGTTTCATTTTAAAACATGTGCAGAATATGTCTTGGAATATACTCTCTCTAGGTACGGGTTCTCATTTCCAAGAGACACGCCCACTTGTATTTCTGATAAGAGATGATGTAAGATTCTCCCCTCCTTCCCTGTCTGAGAAGCCCGCCATGCCTGGGTCAGTTCCCTCAGTAGGTCCTGTACCTGAAAAGCAACACCAGAATGCCTCACGGGACGAACTTTATTATTGATTCCTTGTAAGCGACAAGCTCACGGCCTATTTTGTGAAACATTTCTGGAGCTAAGCTTGCCTCGTACCTAAATAGTAAACATTTAATTTAAACTGTATATGATATGTGCATTTGTCGAGACCCCGAGCGAGAGTAGGTCCTTAATGGACGAAATTGCCAGGAGTACCAATGCGGTTGTAAACTCTTAAGATTTAGAAGGACATTATAGAGTAACAGTGAACACTATGTTGCATTCCAATGCAATTAGTATATAGAAAAGCAAGGAAATTAATTTGAAATATCAATTATAAACATGAACACGTGAAGATTTCAACGCATCTGATGTTGGCAAGTGTGACTAGGCACGTTAGGCCCCGCCCCCTCCGAGTCTCGGATGGTGGTCGGCGGGGACGACCATGGTGGAGACGGTAAGAGTCTCGGACGTCCGCACCGCCGGACCAGGACCCAGAGTTCACGAACGCTGACGGTCTCAGTGTCGATCCTGCGGGACTCTGTGACGAGGGAGGTGCGCCTGTGACTCCATGTTGTTTTTAATGAGTCCATTGTTAGTGTAGTCTGACCCTCTGCCACTGTTCCTACCATGTCTGCCATTAAGTATATTGGAGGACTGAAGGAGTACCTGGCCAGGGGAGAGTGCGTAAATGAAAGTTCCATCTTCAGGCTTCATTACCAGTTCACAGTTGTGCTTTTAATTGGTGCGTCGATCCTGCTGACGGCGGCCGAGTTCTTCGGCACCCCCATAGACTGCATCACTGGACTCTCGCAGAAGAATGTCATCAACACCTACTGCTGGATACACTCGACCTTCACTATACAAGATTACTATTTACGGTGAGTTCCCCCCCGGCCCGAGTCACCGTCATAACCCCATTGTTTACGGTGCTATGACAATTGTTTAGTGTTAAAGGTGCAAGTTTATTATAAATAATTACTCGCCCGTCTACTTTAGCATAAACAATTACAATTACTTGCCAGAAACGCTATGCGTATTAGTGGCTTTAGGTATTGTATGTACTATCTATTAATCCAATATTATTTGTAACTGCATCTATGTATGCACTTTTCCTGAATAAAATATTATTTATTATTTACTCGAAGTTGGTGAAATTGAAGAAATGATAGAATTAAAGCTATGGATAATTTTGGCGATTGTTGGAGCAGGTCTCGTCAATTAGGTCGTGTAGAACGAGGGAAAATTCATTTGCAAGTTCAATGTGTGTGTAACTATAGGTTTCAACGGTAGATATTTGGCCGTCACGAACCGGGTGTCAAAGGGTTGAATTAAATGCTTGTGTCTCTTGTTTTAGGAAGAGATGGTTCCCTGTCATTATAAACTTCTAGGAGTGGAGCCGCGAGTCGACCAGCTAGTTCAGGGTATTCTATAATGATGGCTACAATTAGGTTGTTTGACTAGGTAGCTGCTAGTACATTACAAAGGAAACTGCAGAAGACTTTGATGAATGCGACACAGCGCCTGGTTAACAGAGTATATTAAATTGTGGAAAATATTTTGATTCCAAAGCGGCCAATGTTTTTGTTCCGCTGTAGAGGATGCGAGCCAATAGCGGCCTGCGGTGTTTAGCGTATACTGATTGATGAAGATTAAGCCACCCAAAAGGTGACACGGGCATGAATAGCCCGTAAGTGGTGCCTTTTGAGCCATTACCAGTATCAATAGATGATACTGGAGATCTGTGGAGGTGCGACTGCACCCTGCGTGACGGGAGATGTCTCCCGTGTAGCGTATACGCCAGTGGCGCATGTTTTAATTGGCAAATATGCAGTTCAAATTCAATTCAAACGTTTATTCCGGTAAAAGTACATGCATAGATGATGAGTTACAAACATAATGTTGGATTTTATAGAGCCAGTTGGCTCTGGTTAGAGGTTAAATTGGGCACACATTCCCTTTATGGTAAGCCTGTTATAAAACTCATTTGACCGGTCACTTTTGTGTTGTAAATTACTGGGCGTTTTTGTAAACTTTGTGCATAATCAAAATGTAAAGGTCGCTGGGAACCACCTAATTATTGCTTAGATTTTATCTTTTTGCATTGCTAATTCTACATCAAGAGGGAGATGTACAAATATTAGGACGATGGTGCCACATTCCGGTTTTATTTTCATTGCTTGCACGAGGTAATTTTGTTAGTCATAGATTATATTTATATGGTGTATCAGGGTTTTGGTCGATGATGGCGCCATTTTTTTTCCTGCAAATTTATATTTTTTTAAGAGAACTGGTAATCCTTGTTCCACTAAGTTGCCTTATAAAGCTGTTAGTGTAATTTATTCAATTGACTTACATTGTTGAAAAAAGTAAAATTGTTTCATATTTTAATGTTATATATCTTGAGTTTAAAATATATTTCGGTATTTCATGCTTTATCCACATAACTTGTATGTATTTATTGGTGTCTGCCCAGTTGTTACAGGTATATAGGTTTCATAATTGTTAGAAAATAGATCCAGCTAAGAGTCAATGTATTAATGTTCAAAGTCTGTCTAATAGGATATTGGGTTGGGAATAGTGTCTTATATATATTGCATAGTAATATATATTATTATTTAACTTGAACTTGTTAGATCCCATTTAAATTATACAGTTTGGTTTTGGTCACCATACAAGAAAATAAACATGCATTCTGTATTTACACAGAAGGAACTGGAAACCTCAGGTATGAATAAGGTAAATGCAAGGGGAGGGGGGGGGATGCAATAGAAGTATACAGATGTATGAAGGGTAAAACAAGGTGGATATTAATAGGGTGCTAAATACCTACACAATAACTTCAATGGATACAAATTTGTATTTGTGTAGATTTAGGAAGATCCAAGTAAATACCGAAATAGGGTTTTGGACCCGTAACAAATTACTGGGCAATAAGTAAACATGGGATTACTGCACTGTATTGTTTTAAGTGAAGATTTGGTATACTGGTATATAAAAGTTTGGATTATAATAAAATAGCTGCCTCATATGGGGCAATAGGTCTTGTGCAGTTTCCCTTTTAATCTTAGGATCTAGATTCGCAATTATTGGATAGACATTTGTCTAAATTTCTTGCCTTTTCCAAATGTTGAATGTCTCTGGCATTTTGGCTGTAATTAACAGTACCAGTTCCATGTTAAGTTTAAATGTAAACCAAATCAGACAAACTTGTGCATGTCCAGGTAGTGGAAAGTTGCAATATATCCATGGTATGAGCATTGCTTTTAGGCACGGTCACATTTTATGGGGTACTCTGTAAAATGGATTTATACTAGTGTCCATAAATTTTAAATGTAGTAAAGTTCTAGAATAGTTAGCCTAGCATATTTTACATGAACATTGTCAATTCTACTTTGAGGTTGCAGTGAAATAATTGCAACTAATGTGTTAGTCTTTGCAGTTCCATGGGTTGATCCACTTTTAATGTTCTTTTCAGCACCCCATCCTTTTCTGAGCAAGTTAGATTAGGAATTGTGTTCCTATCATATCCCCATAAAATTTGTATCCACTTTGCTAATATTTGATAGGCCCAAATAAGGGGAAAGAGGCATGTTCATCATACTCGGCTGGTATTGTAGGCTAGCGACTCCAGACACAACTAAACAAACCTGTAAATGCTGTACTATTCATCAGCCCTTCTACAGAGCTGGGAATGTTATAGAAAATGTGCGATCTTTTGGCAGCTCAGTCATTTGTGATGCGCTTGATAGCCAATTAATATTACAAAAGGAATACAGTAGTGCATTAGGCGTACTGGCCCCCATGTTGTAATAGCTTCTGCTATTTATTGGTCTTTTTTGTAAAAAGAAGTTCTAGAAGAACACTGTGGCCCGAGTAAAACACTAAAAGTACCTATGCTCGAAAAGCCATTAAAAGGGTACAGTAATTGGAGCAACCAGATCCCCTCTACCATGTCTTTTCATAGGTCAGCATTTGAGAATTGGTTTAGTTTAGAAGGGCTGTGATTGGCCTTCCCCAAGATGATACAAAGTCTTTGCTTAGCCTCCAGGCAGATAATATATGGCAGTAGTGTTTAAGATAATAGATTAGTGAATCACGTTATTTTGACTACGGTAATCCAGAAATGTACACTCTCTTGTTCCAATGCATACCTTGATAATTGTCTTAATTATGGTAGAGAAATTAGTGGTAGGATTTAATTAACAGTTTTTGACTTAATTTTCATTTAAAATTAATCTTGTATATTTTAGTTTATTTAATTTCCCCCATTGTAATATACAAATTTAAATGATAAAGGTAAATGGAGTGAAACCACAATGAAAAATTTACCTGAATTTACTCGAGGGCCACTAACGCACTAATGGACTCGACGAGGACAGGAAGCCAGCAGTTTGTCAAAGGTTCCCCATTTGTTCTAAATATTTTTTTAAAGTTGGGTTTTAAATTTCAACAGGCTTGGCATTTATGGCTTTGGCAGATAAGCAGTTCCATGGGTTTATAACCCTGTGGGTGAAAAAGTATACTGTATTATGTTTTCAGTCCTACATTGTATACTTTGTTCTAACAAACCTAGTTGTGATTATGGGGGTTGAACTTCGGCTCTTTGGTTCCACCTCTCATTATTCTTTAATGATTTCATATCCCAACTCGTACCTTGTTTGGCTGGCTCCCTAGACCTATCTTCATCACCTTACACTTGCTTCAATTAAACTCGAGTAGCCATTTGTTGGAGTATTGTGGCATGATCTTGAAACCATTGCTCCTTGTTTGTGGTACATGTGACTTTTTGAAGTTGTCTGGATCAACATCCTCCAAATTGTTCAGTATAGGTACTGTATACAGTAAGGGATGAGTTAATTAGGACATTTTGTAGAGATGTGGCATGTAGAATTCTCCTATTTTTAGAGGAGTTGACATTGAAAATCTGTCTGGTTCTAGGTTATTGGCACAAATTGCTAAGCAATATCTAATTTGGTTAAAAAACTCAAATGGCATGATTTACAAATGTTATGGTTTTTTATAGTGGCTTTGTGTGCATTTGTGTGAAGGGGTTAGTCATTTTTGTCTTAATTTACTTGGAGTACATAAAAGCAGCACTATACAGTACTGCCATCAGCTGGAGGGTTGGTACACTAAGTATTTTGATTCTTTTTAAGACTTAAATGCATAATTTTTAAATTTTTCCTCTGCAGAGAGAGGGGATCCCAAGTAGCAGAGCCAGGGGTCGGGTCTCCAAAAGGATATGAAGAAGAAATAGAGGCAAAGTGGCGTTTCCACAACTACTATCAGTGGGTTGTCTTTTTCCTTTTTTTCCAAGTAAGTTTTTTTTTTCCATGATCAAGTACTGAATGCATGAGATGAGAATTTTGTCTCCATAGTAATTAAGCATTGATATTTTTGCTGGATTATACAATATTGTAATACCAGGAGAATGCGTTTTCATGTTAGCTCAACTCGGCTTGAGGTGCCATTTGTTTAGTGGTTCATCGAGCTCAGTGTTAGCAAATTTTGTTACTATTTTCATCATATGCTGATGAATTACATTCCAGCCATTGAAATTACACCGCAGAATACCATGAAGTAGTTTGTTGCATATCAATACTATAGAGGAAACAAAAGGCCAGTTTTCCCAGTCTAGGTAGCTCCTAGCTACAGTACATCCAACCACACCCACTCCTATACAGTATTTGTTAAGTCTTTTCCCCGAAACAATACAGCAGCCCCCATGTTTCATTGTTAACCTGGTAATATGTTCTGTAAATCTGCAGCCTCGTTTCCAAACCAGTATTTACCCAGGGTTTTAATTGGAAGATACTCCATTTGTATAATTTTTTTGTTATAAAAAAATATTTAGCACATTTTAAATTTACCTTGTTAAACCCTTTATTTACATCAAACCCCTAATCTTGTGTTTTCATGAGACTATAAAGTACTGTACTTGGCGTGCATCACCAGCATGTCCACCAGCAACCTTAGTATATATTGTATATTAAAGTACTGTACAAAACCACAAGGTTTCTCCCCCTACAAAACCCCTTGAAAAAAACTTAAGTTTGATAACCTTGTTAATCTTTTCATTAAGGAGGTTCATATGTAATGGGTCACCTTCATCATTTTCTGCACTTTCTACAAAATGTCTTTTTCCACAAGTCCCCAAACCTGAGCTGCATATGTAAGTTTGATCCAGCAAGGTCAAGATAAAGTAGAAAAATAGTGTTCTTATTACTAACATTGCTTGTTTTGAATTCTAAGGAGATATAAATCCACCAGATACAGTAGCTGGCCTGCTCTTCCCATAAACAATTTGGTTAGCCCTAAAAGAATTTTGTTTTCAGATTTGGCAATTTCAATACTGTACTGGTCAGCTGATACCTGGTAACTTCCATTTCCTAGGCTTAGACCCCCTATATTTTTCAGCATTAAAATGAATCTGCTAACCTCATCCATTTTGAGTAGGCTATCAAAGTGGTCCAGTAGCAATATGCCTCTTGTAATCTTATCAATGCTCACACGATGGATATTGGGTGCATAATTTACTACTAGATTTCCTAATGCTACTGATGAGTCCTATGCTTAAGTAGTTAATATGTAAATAGAAGTGCTAGAGCAGAGCTCTTTGGCACTCTACATGCAACAGTTTCCCCACCCAACTACTTTATGCTGTCAATAATACACATACTTGTCTGTTATGTCCCTAATATTTAGTGTGTTAAAGCCTCAGGGATTTAGAACTAGTAAATATTATTTTTCAGAAGTAATTATATGTCCCATGCCTGTGCACAAAGGGAATAAAATTTGAGGGATTTTGAGGTGTTCTAATAATTTAGGTATTTTGAATGGATTTTGGCAATAAACATTCTTTGCACTTGACCTCGATCAACCACTTCTACTTCAAATGGAGCAGTAAATGTGCAGCAGTATTCCACTCAAGATACATGTAGTACAAGTAAACAGTTTTATCATTGGAATTTCCTGTTTGACAGTTTTTTCTAACAAATTTGTCTTCATCTATAATGTGTGCATTAAAAATTAAGGCTTGCATAACAAAACTCTCAGGTCTTCTACCTAGTTTTCTGCTATCATATTGTTTTGATTGCATTTTTAATGGGCTCTTTTTACCCATATGCTAGAGCTGAAACTGAGTATTACTCTTTATGGGTATTCATTGATAATGTTGAGACACCCAAAAAAAGAAACCCACCACCTTTTATTTTCTACGCCCTCTGATATTTGACATTTAATTTTCCAATGAGCCAACTAAAGATAACATCTCTAGATAGTTTTTATTCAATCAAATGTAACTATTTTCAGTTTTATATTGGTTTATGGTATTTTTAAATTAATTTTGTCTCTTTTCCCACAGGCTGCATTATGCTATATTCCCAAGTTTGTTTGGAACACTTGTGAAGGTGGGTTGATGACTACTATATCCCAGGGGCTAAACCCAGGACTACACAAAGAGGATGAAGTCAGTTCACGCAAGAAAGTTGTCATTGACTACATTGTTAAACACATTCGGGTATGAATAGATTATTTTTTTGCATGCAATGGTAATTTAACTTAAAAAAACTCAAACAAAACTCAGTTTGGTGGATGCTAAACGGTTGGTAAACATGCAAAGGCTGCTATATTGAGTGAGCTTATTTTTTTTTAATATATGTTAAGTTGAATTTAGTTATTTATTTTAATCGCCAAAGTCTATTATTAATTTGTGTAACGACTGTGTTGCAGATGCACAATGGTTACGTCTTCAAGTACTGGTTCTGCGAGTTGCTGTGCTTCATAAACATTGTTGGTCAGCTGTTCTTGATTGACAGGTTCCTGGGAGGAGAGTTTCTCACATATGGTCCAAGAGTAAGGGAAATTTATTACTGTAATAATTTGTTTTCACTTTATTTGGAATTTGCATAAACTTATGAACAATGATGCTGCAAAATGATGTTGAATTTTAATGAAATTTAGGTAAAATGAAAAAACTGAATGTTCATAAATAGGTATACCTATGTTGTATTAAAGAATGTAAGGGGAAACTAAAATAGGTTGGGGGGGGGGCTTTAACCTAGTTTAATGTTGCTTTGGTCTGATGGTCAATATTTTCTAAAAGTCTTGCACAGAGTCTGTACAATGGGATCAGACCTGCCAAACAGCATTAGTATTTTCTTGATTAAATCTTGAGAACGATTAATCGTGTATAAGAACTTTATTAGGCCTATGAAAGGTTAAGGAATCTTTGTTCTAACTTAAGTTTCCTCAACTTTTTTCAGTAGTTTAGTACAAAATGACCAACTATGCAGCATTTCTTTTGTAATTTGGATCCTTGACTGCTAGAGGTGCCCTTTCTTCCCTTATTTAGGATGGGTTGGTATATAAATAAGGCAGGTCTAAGTAATTGTAAACATAGGTGTAAACGGTATATAAATCTAATAAAGTAATTGACTTGAGTCTTCCAGGCTGTTGACAATGAAAGTTGAGATAGATTATATCTTTATGCTTAAGATTCGTTCATTCATAAGATAGTTTCATGAATGTGAAAGTTGTGAAGTTCTTGCTTGGTATTAATACCTGGGATGGGTTATTGATGAACCAGAAATTTATAGAACAGAAAAGGAAAATAGTTTTACTGCATTTATATATAAAACTTCAATAAAGTGGTGGTTTATTTTCCTAGTGAAAGTAATAGGAAGAAGCGAATTGGGAGGCAGATTTTACACACTACTCTAGATCCCAGATTGTCTTTATTTAAAGTATGATGCTAGTCAACACATCAGGCAATTGTGACCCTTTAAATTTTTTTTTAATTTACCTGTTTAGCATTAATACTTGATCAACCACAATCAAAACTTATTTCAGTTTACTAAAACAGGTACATAGCCTTCCCGGTTTGGTGCCTTCTTTTGATAATTACTTACTTAAACAGGTTGTGGAGTACAGTGAAATGGACCAAGAGGAACGAGTTGACCCTATGATCTATGTTTTCCCGCGTATGACCAAATGCCACTTCCACAAATTTGGTCCTTCGGGTACTTTGGAACGTCATGATGCTTTCTGTCTGCTTCCACTTAATATCCTCAACGAAAAGGTAATTTTTAAGACTGGGTTAGATAGTATGTTTTGCTGAAAGTGCTGATGCATTAAATTTTTTTTTTCTCCTATAATTTAGGTTAATGAACCTGCATTAAATAATTACAAAATGTTTCAAATACATGTGAAGAACTTAAGACATGTTAATCTAAAAGTAATTTGTATGCAATGTTTTATTAATATTTTATGGAAGGTATTTAAAAAATGTTTAATATGGAAATCAATAAATACCAAAATTTATACTGCCATAGACAAAATGTGTATATGAACTGCTTAAGTCTGTTTTGACACCAAAGAAATTAGTTGATTTTTCTAAAGTACAGTACTGGGTATAATTACCTTCATTGTTTGCACTGGAAGCCAAATTACTTTTACCACAGTTCACTAATTAGCCATATTTATCCATCTTCAGCTGGCTTTCCGTTTTTGCTCATACCCAATTCACGATACAGAAAATTATCATCTTTAAAGTGGCAGCAACTGCAAAATGCGTGGGATAGGCATTGTTTTTTTTCTAATTATAGTATACTTGGAGATTTTGCATTCTTATACAAATTTTTATTTTACTTTGTAGGTGTTCATAACAGTGTGGTTCTGGTATGTGATTCTGGCCACCCTTTTAGGAGTACTACTATTGTACCGCATAGCTCTCTTCGCCCTACCTGGCCTGCGTCCACGTGCCATGCACAAACATAATAAGGCTGTCCCCATTGAGACTGTTGAAGCTATCACAAATAAAACTTCCATTGGTGACTGGTAAGGATAGTGTTGGGTTTTTGTGTACATTATAATGTTTTTTTGTGTGGGCTTTTGGGGAGGGGCATATGCAAGTGTGCTACAATTACTGCAGCCTGTCAGGGGCTGCATTTTGGACAGATGTACACAAGTTTTGAGGGAGGGTAGGCTATGAATGACACTGGTTTGGTTTGATACCACTGGTCTGGGTTTACCCATGATACATGTCAAAGATTTTTAGTTCACAATAATAAAATTTTGAAGCTGGTTCAGCATTAAAATGAGGGGTGCAGAGTAAAATCATTCATTTAATTTTCATAAATTAACATTTTGCATAACCATAACTAATTAAAAAACCTTTTACAGGTGGATCCTATACGTTTTATCAACAAACATCGATCCATTAGTGTACCGAGACATTATGACGAGACTTTCAAAGGAGATTGAAACTGCTAACAGCAATATGCCATACAACAATGCAGGATTATATTCATCGTCATCTGTATGAATGTTGGAGGACATGGACTGAGGGCTGTCACCACCAGCTGAAGGTGCACAAGCTATACGCACTTATGTAAGTGGATTTATACCTATATTACACGTCTTTAAGTTGGGCAAGTAATGGGTCACTTACACTGACATTTTCAGTGCTGTGAATGGTATGCTTTGGGAATAGGCAATGTTAAAATACGGATCAGAGGTTATTTATCCGCTTTAAGGAGTAACCTACTGCACCAAAATGTTTGTAAATGTATTTTATAGTGTGGTGGATTATATTTCAGATATCTAATGTAATTACTGTACCTGAAATACATTTGCACCTAATGCCATGTCCCATTTTTCTAAATCTTGAATCCTGTTAATATTGCCTCACTTTATTCATATGGCCTTCATTTTCATTTTATATTTAAAAAAAAAAGCGACGATATAAATGGTAAATCTGCGGCAATTTTTTTTTAAGGAAGTAAGTTTAGCTAGTTTTTGTAATAAAAATGGGATGAATAGTGGTGACTGGAAAAAGAGGCATTAGGTTTTAAGTTGACACCATTGCAGGTGTTACGGAGGCCACCATATATCATGTACCGTGCTGTAATAGCATTTCAACATCTGACTAGCCGAGCCTCTTGCAACTTCACTGATTGCATTATTTTCTATTAAACTTTTATGCAGTCACTTTCATTAAAAGTGCAAGTTTCCACTTTAGTTACCAGCATTCTACATTCCCTTCAGCTGAGATTGTCACATGTGATCTTGTGATTAGTTCTCCTTTAGGTAAGGAGAACTAACCATACTGCACGTGGGCGACAGCCTTTAGTCCTTGTCATGGAATGTCACTTATGAATTTATTCCCTAATGCTTTGTATTAATACTGATGCAGGATAGTCCTTTCATATTGTTATTCTATGTACTGTAGTTGTATGTTCCAAAAGTTTTCAACTATTTATTTATTTTTTTAAATACGTTGAGGTAATGTATTTTGAGACCCCCCATTCAGGAGTAGTTGACTTTCCAGAATGCCGATTGTTTAAACATTGCTGTTAATGCTCAGACATTCGTTGTAGCAATAATTGGTAACAGTGTTACCACAATGCTGTGTATGGGAAAAGGCTTGTGTGCTATTAACTGACTTGTGGATATTAATGTTGAATCTCAATTATTAGATACTGGCATAGCAATATTATTCTTTAAGACTTAAAGAATAATTAAAGCTGATAGCATTTTTATTTATTATATTGGTCAGGGATAATTGGAATACCCCTTTAAGTGTTGAGCATTATTGTAGTTGTGAAAGGTACTATAATGCTCTCTAGACCTTGTAGTCAGTGAAAGAAATAATTTGTTTTAAAAGGAGAAAATCTTGTCACTAATTGAAGTTTGTGACAAACTGTATAAAAGGTTTGCATGTGTTTACTTGTGGAAAAAGTCTCAAGAAGTGCCAAGTGAGTTGGTCTGCTTGCCGATGCTCGGGTAATGAGACAACTGCTACATGCCTTGTAGCAAAAATGATGTTGCAGCTGTGAACTTTGAGATTTGTATTTTAAGAATTCTGTACTTGTAGCTATATTAAAGATAAATTTTTGTAAATTGTGTTTAATTTAACCAGATTGCATTAGTTTACACACACGTGTGAAGGAACCACAAAATATGCTTTTGGGTCAACAGAATCTTGCTTTTTGTGAAACTCCAGTCTGCCTCTGCCTTTTAGTATCTACAATTACTGCAGCAATAAGATTTATAACTAGGATTTACTGAATTGTGAAAATGCCATTTGTCTGGAAGCAGTGTTGCTTCCTTGCCAAGCTGTATATGGGACTATACAAAACTTTTTATTAAAATGGCAAAAAGATTTTTTCTCTAAATTGCCACCTATAGCAATACATTTTTATTGTTGTAAAAGTAGTACAACATAAAATAGCTGGTGCCTTTGTATCATAATGACAACTTTCATTAAATTATTTTACAGCTAATGTTAATTTGGTGGAAATTACATTGAATTTTATGCTTACCACAATATAAGGGTAAAAAATACATTGCAATTAGTGCAAAATGTTTTAATTATGCAGCTAGTATGTGTGCAAGAACTAACATCTCAGACAATTTCAAGTGGATCCTTATCTTTCTCTGAAATGACTACATTAATTTCCTTACTAAACAGTTCATGAAGACGAGGTTGAAGTTTCTTGAGAAATCCACGCTCGCTGTTGGAATGATCGGTGAGTATCACCGAGGCACCCTGGTGAGTAGCATCTAGAACGTCATGATGAGACATTTCCCCGGTGAGCCAAAGATCAGCACCAGTACCACGCAGAACTGAGGACCCCGAGCCAGCACACACTGCTACACTTCTCACTGGGCTCTCTGAAACAGTGAAAGCATTTGTGCAACAAAGTAGACAAATGTTGTTTATACAGTATTTACACAGTAACTAGTAGCTATAGTTTAAGACTTAAGGCAGGCAAGCATTCATTATGTACTGTAGCTCACTGCCTGAAGTAACTGCTATGCATAAATTATAAATCATGCTGATGAAAAGTCAACCCTTACTTTGTTCATTATGATGTACAGTATCTCCTACTGCTAAACTCCTAAAAACTTAAATAAAGCTAAATTTGCAAAGTACTAGGCAAGATTATCGTTACAACGAAATGAACTATGCTGAATCAAAACTTAAAAAAATTCTTGGTAAACTTACCAAGTTTAACACCACGCGCCAGTGCTAAGCGGACGTGTGGTAACCCAAGATACGACTTGATCCTATTAACAGCTTCCTGAATAGTCATTGGGGAAGCTATTGTACATTTTCTCCCCATACCATGGCCAGGAATGGGAACCTGCGATGACAATGAAAGTGTTTTAGACATTGAAACCAAGATGCATTATCACATCTTGTATTAAATACTGTAAGTCACTTAAAAATTTGCATCATACACAGGACTGTTCAACAGATTTTGACACTGAAAATGAGCAGTGTTGAGCTGTCTTGTGTATGATTTGACCACACAGTACTTTCAGATTATTATTAGACAAATCACCAGGTTTTGCCGTTTCTCAGTTCACTACAATAAACAGTGGCTGTCTGCTTGAATGAACACTTTTCACACTTGGGCCCATCTACAGCACAAGAACTTACATTGTATTTGAACTTTGCCTTACTATTTTATTGCTGCTAATATTATTTTTCCAAGTACCAATGGTCGAATGTCTTCACACAACTTCAATAAGAGGAAAACTATGAATTAGTGAATATATATAGTTAAACTCCTTTAAAACAGTCAAAACCACTGTCATTCATTCCTGGGAACTATCCCTACCTTACAAACTCAATATTTTCATTCGTCTTCCTAGGCAGTTTATTACATTAGCACCAATATTAAAAGATAATTTTTTTGTTTTAATACCATACTGAACTTCATTGCCATGTACTGTACTATGTAGTTAACAGTGGTATGAAGTGGTTTGTAAATATGTTGAGGTTGATTTTTGTTATAATTACTGTTAGCATCTAAAGAGTTACAAACACCACATCTATAGCTAAGACTTGTTAATGTTTATATCTGAAAACTTATTAGCCGGGAAGTTTAAGATTATTAGTTACCTTTTCTAGCTTAGTAACCGTGAGCTGCAAAGATGAAGAATTTCCAAGACCACTGGCCAGGGTGACAATGCTCCCAAGAGTTCGTTCTGTACACAACAGTTCCACATGCTGTTCACCTCTGCAATATTGAACAAAGTGAAAATCATCAGTGCTATGCTTTTTCAAGGGAATTCATACCTGCAGCATACATTATATTTTACTATGTCTGGCAACAAAGAGTGGCCAGGCTATCAACCTCTGCCATCACTAGATGGCTCAAGCTATGAAAAATTATATTTGTACCAAAATAAATATTAAGATAAATAATTTAATCTTTCTTATACTGTCAATATGTAAACAAATGTTAAGATTTTATTAATAGCTATGAAATGTTAAAGAATTTATTTGATTTGCAACATACAGGAAGTGCATGTAAATATTGTACTGTAATCAGTGTCCATACAAACAATGTCTCAGACTCTTACAAGCAGAGGCAACAATATCACCCTACAAGAATTAATCTGTAAACGCACCAGTCCAACACTTTGATAAGAATTTTCTTTACAGTTTGTTAAGATCGTGCAACTTTCCACCACATCTAATATCTTGGTCTGTCAACCAAGTATCTGTTAAGCTGAATGTTCGCCACAACCATCACTCCTAAACACCCATCTGCACCTCTGCACTAAATCACCAACAACCCATCCACATCAAACTCCCACTAATTACACCCCCTCCAACCACCAATACCCTCCCCCCTCCACATGTCACCCATGCATTACCAACTACTCATTTTTTCTCAATGTCACATTTTTCACAATATGTCAAAACTTCCCATTAGCTCTGATCAAAGCATATCTATACTAGTTAGTTTTGTATTAGACTATAAACTTGGTATTTTCTTCTATTTTATATATATATATATATAGTCGTACCTAGTAGCCAGAATGCACTTCTCAGCCTACTATGCAAGGCTCGATTTGCCTAATAAGCCAAGTTTTTCTGAATTAATATATTCTCTATTTTTTTCTTATGAAATGATAAAGCTACCCATTTCATTATGTATGAGGTCAATTTTTTTTATTGGAGTTAAAATTAGCGTAGATATATGACCGAACCTAACCAACCCTATCTTTATAGGTTAGGTTAGGTTAGGTAGCCGAAAAAGTTAGGTTAGGTAGTCGAAAAACAATTAATTCATGAAAACTTGGCTTATTAGGCAAATCGGGCCTTGCATAGTAGGCAGAGAAGTGCGTTCTGGCTAATAGGTACGACATATATATATATATATATATATATTATATATATAATGAAATACTTGCTGGAATGGATTTCCTTAATGATTGTGTGAAGGCAATTTGTGTGTGGTACAGAACTTGCATGACACCAGTGACAATATTTCATGTCTTACAGGTTTATCTATTTTATTGAAATACCAAGAAAATAAAGAACGGTATAAAGTTTTATGTGGAAATGTCTAATGCACCTCTAATTACATAATACAGTACTGTATAACAAAGTCCTGAAGTGAAACTACCTTATAAAGACAGCAGATTGATCTGGGAGGTCTGTCAACTTTTCCAGGAGTGCTGCTGCCTCGGACTTGTCGCTGATAAAAACAGTCACTCGATGACTATAATTTGGCGAATTGGTGCTCGGTTGTATCGGCTTCACTTCTTCTCCATCTACATACATACAAAAACATCATTAATTTACAAATAGAGTACAGTAAATGCTGAAATTTTTCTTTTGCAAATTACAAATAAAATTGATCCATAACAAATCAAGGAAAGCAAAGTCACACAAGTGCTAATGTCAACAGATTTTAACTTTATACAATAAAATATTCACAGTACAGTATTTTTTCAACAATTATTTATTTCACTCACCAAAAGCCTGAATGAGCCAATCATTAACTCCTCCCAGTAATGCATCATAAGCAGTGTGCGGGGAGTAGACAGCAATGCCCTTCTCCAGACAACGTGCAACAATTCGCTCCTGGAAGAAAACGCCGGTAATATAAATTGCCCAAATCTAACAATATATCAGTGCACACCAGGAACAAGAGAGATGACTCTAGATCATCATGTACCAAAGGCTGGAAGAGATAGTGTAGTGGCAGTATGCCTGATCACCCCACAGCAAGCGATACTATATTGGCCATGATCTGGCCCTAGGCACCAATCCTTAACTGTTCACTCAACAGTAATTTGAACGCAAGCACAACTAGGCGAGTACTGTATATTTTTAAATAAAGCACTGTACTGTATTATACATGCACTGTATAATGCACGATACATAGCAATAATTCATAATAAAATCCTGCATGCAGCCTACAAATTCAAATTATTGTACAAAATAAAAGCAGCTGTATTTAGATAACAGATAAACCAGCATCATATGAATAATTTTTTGGCCTTGTATAAATAAAAGACAAAAACTGCCATATAAGCACCTTCCAGGCATTGCTGGTGATCCTCTTCAGCGGCCGGAACACAGGCGGGTGATACGAGAGAATAAAGTTAGCGCCTCGTTCCTCCGCTTCATCCATGACCTCTTCGGTGAGATCATTAGTTAACATTACTGTCTCAATTTCTCTGCAGAAATTGAAATGATTGCAAGCATGAATACAAAAATCAAATGCATAATATTAGTTACATGTAATTTACAAAAATATTTGAGCTACCTGTACTGGATAAAGTACTGTACACAGAAATGCAGAAATATTGATAATACTGTATGGCTATGGAATCTTTCAATAACAGAAAAGGCAAATAGGCAAGATATTTGAGATTTTTTTGGTATACTGTGGGTGGATGTGTGAGCATACCGTGGGTGGAAGTGTGGGCATACCGTGGGTGGAAGTGTGGGCATACCGTGGGTGGAAGTGTGGGCATACCATGGGTGGAAATGCGGGCACACCATGGGTGGAAATGCAGGTATACCATGGGTAGAAGTGCGAGCATACTGTGGGTAAAAGTGCAGGCATACCGTGGGTGGAAGTGCGGGCATACCGTGGACGGAGTGTGGGCATACCATGGGTGGAAATGCGGGCATACCGTTGGTAGAAGTGCGGGCATATCGTGGCTATTCAGCAACACCACTTTATTGACAGCACTTAGTATGACAAATATATCCATCCCTTTTCTCACTACAGGTATTACGTATTACCTGTACTTATTCTGTAACATTAACCCTGCAATTTCCAGTACTGTATCAATAACATGTGCCCTCCAAATTTATATAATTATTTTGTTTAATGATATACTATATTAGTAATAATGAACCTTAAAAATATCCTTTGTAAAACGTACTTCTTACTGTATGGCTCAACCAAAAGTCCAACATTATCCCAAGACTCTGCCAGGGACGTTGAGGCCAAGCTGTCGAGACGTTTCACAACCTCTGAGAGATGCATGCTAGAAAGAAAAAATTTTTTACTGTATGAACAAATTTCCTTGCCAGTTTCAGGAAAGGGTAGGCATGGGCAAAGATTTGCCCCTTTAAACTCTACAATGGTATTAATTCATTACTGAATACATGACAAAACTGTCACATGCACACTATACATATAAGAGTTATGAGCAAAGTAAATACTGTACTGTATTATGAGTTAGAGTCCCAAATATTTGCTACCTTCATATATTTACGGACTGACACCCAACCCACTCTTTTGAAAATGAAGAACCAGTGACATTTCAGTTCAGGACAGATTGAAACATCGTCGGTTCTTCACTTTCAGATCTGTGGGTCGGGTGTTACTCCTTCAGCCACATTATTGTGACTCTATCTACATAAAATTAGTACTGTACTAAAACTGGGGGCTTGAGGGGCATTAAACTGAAACAAGTGTACAGCAAGCAACACTGACTAACCTGTAATGTCTGAATTGAAGGAATCTTCCAAATGGGCGATGTAGAACACAGCTACTCATAAGAAAAGTAGCTGGAATGGTCCCTGAAAGCAACCATAAATTTGTATGAAGTGTTTGAAAAAACAAATCTTAGCCCAAATATATCCAGTACAGATACCATCATCATAATATACACACACCATTCCTATACAACTTGTGTGTCAAGTACCCCACACACTTCCCTGAAAGTGATTGCACTTTACAAACATGGAACATTTTAAACATGCAAGCCAATCACAATCTTATTTTAATTGACTTAAGAACAGTTCAGCAAGTCTAGGTATACAGTATTAAGAATGAAGTGATGCTGACAGCTGAGTGGACAGCGCTTCGGATTTGTAGTCCCGAGATTCCGGGTTTGCTCCCCGGTGGAGGCGGAGACAAATGGGCAAAAAGTTTCTTTCACCCTGATGCCCCCGCTACCTAGCAATAAACAGGTACCTAGGAGTTAAGACAGCTGCTATGGGCTGCTTCCTGGGGGGAGGGGGGTGTAACAAAAAGGAGGCCTGGTTGAGAACCGGGATGCGGGGACGCTAAGCCCCGAAATCACAACAAGATAACCTCAAGATAAGATGGTTATTCATGCCTGCTAAACTACTGTTTTACCTGAATTTACTTGAGGGCCACCATCTCTCTAGTGCAGTGTTTTTCAACCTTTGTACCCTTGAAATAATTCCAGCCCATACATTAGATAAAGACACACAGATTTCATTGTCAACTGAAAGGAGACAATTTCTGAATTTGTTTTTGATTCTGGTTACAATAAAAATTAAAACACACTCAAAAATATATTTAGAAATAGAAAGAGCCTATTTATCAGTACCTCTTGCAGAACCTTTAGTTACCTTGGTGTGCCACAGCACAGGGGTCGGAAAACACTGCTTTAATGGCTTCAATGAGAATAGGAAGCAGACAGCTTTCAAAAGGCCCCTCCCCCTCCCCATTTGTCCTGATATATGAAAAGAAATGTGCCCAACCATTTCTGCCCTGATCAGGGATTGAACCTAGATCCCTTGCATATGAGGCGAGGACATAGACCACTGTGCCACTGTTTTCCAGGTGTGTGAGCAACCAACTTGAAAGTGATAGGTATTATGGTAGAAGAAGACCAACACTACTCCGTTATTCCCTCCCATCTCCAGTGCTTTAAATTTAAATGAAATCTCTAGAGAATAGATGCAAAAACAAAAGTGTATTGATAATAGATTATGCATAACAATGATGATTGTTTATGAATAGCAATCGGATGATGCGGTTTAGTCATTGGAACATTTACTGTCGGAGTAAATGTATTGATGCCTTTTAAAGTCATCATAATGTGGCAGTGTTATGATAACAGAACTCCAAACAATGGATAAAATTTAGATAAATTTTGAATAAAAAAAAAAGATCAGGGTTAATACTTGCTTGAAAAGAGGGTGATAGATTTATGGAACACATTGCCATGTAACATGGTAGATGTAGCATTCCATTTCAGGTGTAGATTCAGACAAACATATTTGACTGAATGTAAATTGGAGCTGGTTTGTATTGGCAAATTGAAAATTTACCATTTCATCTATTCTTGTATTAAATGTTCAAACTGCTATCTGCCTCTCCTTACTGTCACAAGCAACTTAACCTTAATTGTTTCTTTAACAACAGGTTAGTGCCTGAGCAAGTCTCTTAAGCGATTTGTTTTTCCATCAACTCCCAGGACAAAAATATACTGTGTACTAAAATACGGCTCTATTTTATTAACCAAATTAAAGTATTCTAACAATAACTCTGATGCATGTTTGATTAACATTCTAGTACAATACATATCTAATAATTAAGAATGAAAATACTTGAAAACAATGGAATATTTCTGTAACCTAATGACATGTGTACATCTGACAAAAGTAATATAACATAACTTAAAACAATATTTCAGCCAAACAGACTAGAGCTAAGAATAGGCACTGTATAACAAATTTTTCTAATATTACAAGGAATTACACTAATAATTTACTTATTAGTTGTGTCATTTTCAATGTTCTCAGAATATGTGTGAAAAGTCCCATAACTTAACAGTTCCATCATCGCTGGCAGAGGCAAGTAGCCCCATTACCGTTGGATTCCATGACACACTGTTCACATCTTCAGCATGTGCCCGAGGTATTGTTAAAATAAGGTCAAATACTGGAGCATTTTTATCCGAATTGGGATGCTCTTTGAAAATACGAATGGCATCATCTCCACACGACGTAGCAATGGCTCCCGAAAGATGGCACCATGCAATGTCATAGATGGTACGATTATGGTAACCAGACAAAGTGCAAACACATTTCCAAACAGGATCTTTGTTTGGTGTGGCAATTCCTTCACTGTTTTCTGGTTGATATTCCTGCCAGATCTTCACTGTACGATCATCAGATGATGATGCCAACCGGTGTCCAGAAGCATCAAAAGCAAGACTCCAAACAGTCGAGTCATGCCCATTCAAAGTACAAAATGTAGCCCAGTCATCAGAATCTTCTTTATATAGTTTGATACTGTTGTCATAGGAAGATGATGCTAAAACATCTGCATTTGGATGAAAAATGACTTTTTTAACATCCTGAGTGTGGGATGGCAACACAGAGACACACTCGTACTCGTCATCCTCGCCAACTTCCCATACCCACACTGACTTATCCCTAGAGCAAGTGGCTAACAATGACCCAGATGCTGACCAAGCAACACTCTTCACTTCATTTTCATGACCTTCTAGTGTTGCAATACAATCAATATCATTAGTTTTACAGTCCCAGATGTTGACTGTGGCGTCAAAACTGGCTGAGGCCATGTTCTTTCCACAAGGAGACCAGGCCACACATCTTACAGTGCGTGAGTGGGCTTCACTTAGCACATTCTTACAAATCCATGAATCCCCTTCCTTTGCCCAAAGACGAATAGACCGATCAGATCCACACGAAGTGAGGATTGTGCCTTGGGGGTTCCACGATACATTCCACACTCGGTCCTTGTGACCTGTCAATGTTTCCAGAGCAGTGGCCATCCTTCCTTCTCACCAGTCTGGAAGAAGAAACAATGTCATGTGGACTTGCAATGCATTTGCCATCACCGACAGTAAGCTCCATAAACATGTACAGTACATTATAACTGTCTTTCCTTTGAGTATCCGTTTTAAAAAGTTGTATTATACACCTACATTTTATTAATCCAGCGTCAGGTTACCTAGTACTGAAGTCATCTTTCGAGGTCCTCATGACCTCATCCAGTGTCAAGTCACCCGCCAACACTGGATTACCAACGATAAATATAAAACACCTTTACAGTAGTAGTAGTGAGTATACACCCAGTACTAAGGTACTTGCTGCCTATCTAGTAAAAATACCTTAAAAGGTCCCTGTCAGTGTTGAGGCACATAGTACAGGGTATTACACACACACAGATCATTAAATTCAAATGCCATACTATTGGCTGGGAACTGACCATTTTGTTTAAGGTTGTCCAATCTAATGGGCCATTTTCATAACCTGACAAGCATGAAATCAGAGGAGAAATACTGCTACGGGTTGACCCAGATGTAACCTGCTGCCCCTCACACCGGTCCAGCGGGCCGCCTCGGACCACACCATGGGCCACACCACGGACCTCACCCCGCCACACACCATGGGCCACACCACGGACCTCACCCCGCCACACACCACGGGCCACACCACGGATCACACATACCTTAATCCTTCCTGCCCGAAACGCTGTGTGTACTAGTGGCTTTACAAGATTGTAAACACCATGTTATGTATCCTCACAAACCCAATGTACCTTTATTTTTATTTATTTATTTATTTATTTATGCATATACAAGAATGTACATAAGGAATGTGAGGATACAAATATGGTAATTACAGTCTTGTAAAGCCACTAGCACGCGCAGCGTTTCGGGCAGGTCCTTAATCTAAGAAAATTTTAAGGAGGTAAATACTTGAAAAGTTTATAGACAAAAAAATGAAAACAGATTACATGGAATGAAAAAAAAAGAAGATGAGAGAAAAATATAGGTACAGTATATTAAAGCACATAGGTAGCTATGATTGATTGCAATGACAGCTTAAAATGGTAGTTGACAAAAATTGGTAGTCACAATACAGCATATGGCTAGCACATAAAAGAAGACAGCAATGAACACAATGATAAGGTTGTTTGATATTACATAAAAATTTGGAGATTGGGTAACACTAGGTACAGAGCAAATTTAAAGCTCGGTGTAGGAAACTAAATAGATGAAGTTAGGTACTTTTTGGTTTTGCTTTTAAATAAGGCAAAAGTTTTACAGTTTTTCAATTCACTAGGGAGTGAGTTCCATAGACTAGGTCCCTTAATTTGCATAGAGTGTTTACACAGATTAAGTTTGACCCTGGGGATATCAAAGAGATATTTATTTCTGGTGTGGTGATAATGGGTCCTATTACATCTGTCCAGGGAGAGTTTCAGAGCATGGTTTGCATTTAAGAACAGGGTTTTGTAAATGTAGTTGACACAAGAGAATGTGTGGAGGGAGTTAATATTTAGCAAGTTTAGGGATTTAAACAAGGGAGCTGAGTGTTGTCTGAAAGCAGAGTTAGTTATTATTCTGATAGCAGATTTTTGCTGTGTGATGATGGGCTTAAGGTGGTTTGCAGTGGTAGACCCCCATGCACAGATACCATAATTAAGATAGGGGTAGATTAGTGCATAATATAGTGAGAGGAGAGCAGAGTTAGGAACATAATATCTGATTTTGGAGAGTATACCAACTGTCTTAGAGACTTTCTTAGTTATGTGTTGAATGTGGGTGCTGAAGTTGAGTCTCTTGTCTAGGAATAGGCCAAGAAACTTGCCATCATTTTTATTACTGATGTTAATGTTGTCTATCTGTAGCTGAATTGCATTTGATGATTTGCTTCCAAATAAGATGTAGTAAGTCTTTTCGATGTTTAATGTTAGTTTGTTCGTTGACATCCATAAGTGGACTTTTTTTAATTCATTGTTCACAACATTATTTAGTGTATGTGGGTTGAGGTTTGAGTAGATAAGGGTAGTATCGTCAGCAAACAATATAGGTTTGAGAATATTAGAGACATTAGGCAGATCGTTTATATATATAAGAAATAGAAGAGGTCCTAAGATGCTGCCCTGTGGCACTCCAACGGTAATTGGTAGAGTGGAAGAAGTTGTATCATTGATGGTTACATATTGGTGTCTGTTACATATTGGCCTTCTTGTATAAATAAATAAACCCTAGTAAAGTTTAGTAAAGTTACAACCACGCCAGGATTGTGACATTCATCACTACAATCTCAGGCAGGCCAGCAGGGTGCCATACATACATACATACATACATACATACATACATACATACATACATACATACATATATATATAAATAATACCTCTTACTCCTGGTACAGGCCACTAGAGATCGTGGCACTCGGGAGGTAAATTCAGGTGAATGTCTCGGGCTGCGGACTAGTAATGCCGGTGAGAAGCCTTGTTCAACGGCCCCGGAGTGATATGACACGTGTCACTTGGTGTTACAAGCAAAAATTGAGAGAAAAGAGAGATATATTTACCTTAGTATAGGAGGAGTGAGGTCTCAGCCGTCAGCCACACACACAACAGCTGATTCAACCAACTCTCAAACAGTCCAAACTTATTATATTACTTTATTTTATCATTGTTTCCCAAGAAATTAATCTTTTTATTGGACTATTTATTATTAACAAAACAAAAATAATCAATTCAGCGAAATTGGTGATTACAATTCTGACCAATTTCAAAATATAAAGCAAATAACTGATTGTATATTCAACGATTATCAGATTGGGTCTAGAAATAATAAGGGTTTTATTTTATAAATAATATTTCTGATTATAGCTTTAGAAAGCGTGAAAACTTTATGTAAACGTTTATACAGGAGGTAAGGACCCCCCCGGGGGGCGGTTGCCATGACAACAGCGTCGCGACCCCCACAACCAGCGTTGTAATTAATTTATTTATTTTCCTTTGCAGATCTCCAGATTAATGATGTATTGACACACAAATTGCAATTTCCCATTAAGTAATCCATGGCTCACACAGTTTTTGCAAATATATAATAAGAATCGTATATATCAAAGTCAACAGATTACATATACCTGTATATATAATTTTCATTAAGGTTACTTCTATAATTGGTTCGACAAGATAACACCACCATAATGAAGGTAAGATAACTCTTAGTCAACTTCATTAACAACATTTCATTTATATAGTAGCAATATACTGTAGCGAGTAGCATTTCCCCAAATTTATATAATAAGCATCTGCCTGTCGTTCTTAAAATTTCAGATGAGCTGTGAAGCACCAATGACATAAATTTGGAGTGGGATATAGAAAGATCAGCAAGTACTGACATTATACTATAATATTTTTCGGAATGACATAAGCCTGTTAAATCAAAATAATCTTTACATGTAAATGGTTAATGGTTGAATTAGATGTATGTAGGAGGTGGTCGCAATTCCATCTAATTAGATTACCTAATTCACTTGCAGCTAATTTTCATTGTAGCATTTTATGTTAAATCTATATATATGAGAGAGAATGTCTCCTCTGTCCAAAATTGGAGGCCAGATGCTTGGGGTTAGCCTCACCAAACTTTGAAGGGGGAATGGTCTGGGGTACAGGACAGACATAGGCTGTTTGGGGTTGGTCCTATTAGTCTCATTAAAAAGGGGTTTGGGCTCAAGAATGACCCCCTCCTACATAATTGGTGAAGTCACTAGATTTCCTCACTTGAAAATGATGATCATGAGTTCAGTATTCCATCCCCCTTGCCCTTTTACAGAGAAGGGCAAGGGAGGGTGAGGAGGATAGAGAGAATTGGAGGGGCTAGGGGGAAAGAAAGGATGGTAGAGAGAGGGGAGAGGAGAGTGGATGTTGAGGGAGAGGGTAGGATAGAGTTGAAGAGATAGGGAGGGGGGAATTGGGAGAAGGGGAAAGAGAGTGAGGGATAGGGAAAAATTAACGAGAGAGGGAGAGGAAGACAGGTGCAGCCAGGCACCCTTTCCTTAGCATTTTATAAGTGTAACTTTGTGGGGATATATATTATATATATATATATATATATATATATATATATATATATATATATATATATATATATATGTCGTACCTAATAGCCAGAACGCACTTCTCAGCCTACTATTCAAGGCCCGATTTGCCTAATAAGCCAAGTTTTCATGAATTAATGTTTTTTCGTCTACCTAACCTACCTAACCTAACCTAACCTAGCTTTTTTTGGCTACCTAACCTAACCTTACCTATAAATATAGGTTAGGTTAGGTTAGGTAGGGTTGGTTAGGTTCGGTCATATAATTACGTTAATTTTAACGCCAATAAAAAAAAATTTACCTCATACATAGAGAAAAGGGTTGCTTTATCATTTCATAAGAAACAAATTATAGTAAATATATTAATTCAGGAAAACTTGGCTTATTAGGCAAATCGGGCCTTGAATAGTAGGCTGAGAAGTGAGTTCTGGCTACTAGGTACGACATATATATATATATATATATATATATATATATACACAGTATATATATACACACAATACTGTACTACATATACATATATTAATGCATAGCCTTGGAGAAAAGCACAAAATCCATTAGAGTCAATTCTTGGGTCCCCTCCATTGTAGTTTCCATGTTCTTTGTTGAGGCTAGCCTCTCCAAAACTTTGCATGGTGTCTGGTGTTTGTTCAGGGATGGTCATAGGTGGGTTGGGTTAACATGGATGTGTCCTCCCCATTTTACATGAATTGGTAAATTATACTAATTTCCAATCTCACTAAAAATGTTATGTGATGATTATATGTTAGTTTGTTTCATGTGGTTTATTGGTGAAATAATTTGTGTGGTTATAATTATTGATACATAAATGGTATTTAGTTTAATTTTAAATATTATAATTAATCAGTAATGAGTCAGTAGAAACTTAAATTAGTTATTAAACAATTATTTAAGAGTATAATTTGGACTAATACTTTCATCACCTTATATAGTCTATACGAGTTGTTTACAATACTCATATTTTTTTGTGAAATACAGTAGAGGATAAATAAGCAAGATATAATTATCTATATAAATTTATTGTGCCATCAAAATCCAATAGATAATTGAGTGAACTTCTTTGTCACTGTTTTAAACTCTATAATTTTATAACAGATCCTATTTAATACAATTATAAAGAATTACAGAAGTTTTAAGCCATATCAGTTACTATTATTTGTAAGGATGCAGTGCAATTCAACATTTTATTATTAAAAGTTTTTAATATATCTTAGATATGTCAACATTATCAGTAACTGTACAAATAATATTTATAATTAGCTATAGTCACTATACCCTTGGATGCCTTGAAAGATTAGAGTAAATATTAAAAAATAGTCTGTATGCTTCAAATAACTATTATCCATGTTAATTCAGTATAATTTAACAGATTGATAAAATCTATCTCACAATTGTGTCTTGAATGAAATAACCAATTTTCACTACACTCTTCAGCTGCTTCACGTTTATATGTTCCATAAGTTTTATAAATACTAATTGAAATATCTAAAGTAACCCTCTCATCTAAATACAGGGATATTAAAACCAGTCAATTCTGTTAAAGTCTTAAAATTATTCAACTCATGCTAAATATCTAAATAATTTACTCTACTAAATCCTTCGTCTGTCCATTCCTCGATCTCTGCCTGACTTCCTGACTTTTGTCGTGATGACTTCTCTTGACTACTACCGTTATTCCAACTACTGCTACTACTTATTACTCCTACTGCTATGTCGGCGATGGCAATTACTATGACTTCGACTGCTGCCTCTACTACTTTGACTACTACCACTACTATGGCGACTGAACTGACGACTATACTTGGGGCTTCGACTTAACGATGACCCCCAACCATGGAGCAGGACCAGATGGCAGCGAGGAAGAAGGCTGAGGCGCAACAGCTGCAGATTGAACTGAAATCTGATGACGACTGGACTAGCTTCTGCAAGAGACCAGGACTCTTGGGTAAGTACTTAGTACAAGGGGACAAAGAATTAAGTACTTTTGTAGAGAACTCGGGATGGGACCTTCACAGTATTGTATCCGGCCCTTGGGCTCATAAAGAGCATGAAATGACCTTGTGAGCACTTGTTGGATCTGTGAAGCACCTATATGGCTACGCTTGGGAGTACTATACTGTACCTGATGGCTCCTATGAGCATTATGGAGCACTCCCAGTACTCTTGGGAGTACCTGTAGGTGGCTTGTGACATAACTCGCATTATACTCCTAAGTAGTGGATTTCCAGGTACATAATGCAGTATCACAGTTGATACCACAGCTACCAGTACATGCATTTTATTTTTAGTCTGTATGGGACATAACATTCATCACATTTAACAGTGGAGTCTTAGCATATTTAGCAACCTAAGAATTTCCATTACATTTCGTTAATACCGTTTCCAAAGTTATTTTTTAACATGAGGCTGCGTATGTAATTCCTCTCCAGGATCAATTTCTTCCTCAATGAAGTGTCTGGTCTAGTTGTCTCCCACTGTAGTGTTCCCTTGCTCAGACCTCTAGGCTAGTTGCCTTGTGTGTCTGCTGTGTTATCATGGCCTCTCTTCTCCCCTCAGTGGTGGACGTGTACAGTGAGTGGTGCGGGCCCTGTACCAGCATGACTGGCCACCTCAGACGCATCAAGCTTGAACTGGGAGATGAGTACCTCACCCTGGCCATGGTCAGTTTTTCCTAGCAGTTAAAAATACATAGAATATATCCACTAGGTTTAAGTGTTTTGTTTAAAATTGGCTATACTTCTGTAAACTAATTAATTTATATATATACTGTACTGTAGAAAGAAATTTTGCATTATTATGTTAACTTTAGGACTTTCTTTAAATGCTATGTGCATTGGTTGCTTTTAAAGAACGTTAATACCAATGCTTTCTCGGCTAATAATGTCCACACTTTGCGTGAAATTTAATATCCACTTGCTTTGTCTTACTTTTTTATTTTTATTGCTGTCAACTATGTTGTTTACTGAGGAGCTCCTACAGGCTCGGTCTGACACCATTGAAGCTCTCATCAACTTCAGAGGAAAGGCTGAACCAACATGGATCTTTCTCGGGGTCAGTCTCACAGTTATTACCCATTATCTGTTTTAGTTGTAACATTTGTAAAATGATATATACTGTATGTATGTGTATATATATATATATATATATATATATATACAGTATATATATTGGCAGCCTCTTGGTATACTTTGCAGTCTGGTAAACCAATGGCAGTCATCCACGGTGCTGACGGTCCCCAGCTCCTCACCACCATCAGGCGACTGCTTAAGGTGGAGGTTGCTGCCCTCAAGGGTCGTGGTGACCGTCAGGTGGTGAGTACTAATGCATAATGCAAGATCTAATAGATGCAAGATCAAGATCAGGTAAATTGGGTAAAATATAGCAAGTTCGAGTAAGTTGAGGCCGGACTTTACCCCCACCCCAGTGCAGTAACTCCACTCTGTAAGCGGCGCTGAAGAATCTCTTCACTCTCGCCTAAGTTCATTAATTTGCCTATATGAAAACATATAAATATACTGTAATGCCAAACACTGCTACAGTAAATGGTTAATTAACTCCCAGATGGTGAATTGAGGTCAGTAACTCTGCTCCCCCTCACCCCACCTCCTTTGGGTCAATAATCCTGCCCTGCTACCTCCTCTAGGTCTTGCTGGACTCCCTGGTGAAGCCTGAGGAGGTACTCGAACCTGACGAGGACCTAGATGATGTGGAGGGTGAGCTGCACAATTTGGGTACGTGGCAGGTATTTTATGTACATCAGATGGTGCAAGTGTGTGTGTGGAGTGGCAGAGATGTGCATCAGTGTGTGTGGAGTCGCAGAGATGTGCATCAGTGTGTGTGGAGTGGCAGAGATGTGCATCAGTGTGTGTGTGGAGTGGCAGAGATGTGCATCAGTGTGTGGAGTGGCAGAGATGGCAGGGGGAAGAACTGTAAATGAGAGAGAAAGGGGCATGACAGATGTCCTTGAGAAGGAAGAGTTGCATTCTTAGCTTGTCAGATTACAGCAGGACACCAAGTGTGAATAGCTGTACATGGTGAATATCAAAATATGCATTAGCTCCCATTTTGAGCCCAATTTCACTTTTAACAATAATTGCTTCAAACCTCTCAATTACTCTATGAATAGACAACTAACAAAATAGTTTCATAATGTAAACTTGAGATATAACATACATTTTATATGTGTATATTTACAAAATATTTGATAAATGTACATTTATTATGCTACTAACTACTGATGTAATTAACACAATGCTGACAATAAAATTTCAACTTATTGTACATACTCCTTCCCACCTCCATACTTTACCTTCCCTCAAGTTCAATGTGGCAAGGTCTATCCATACCTATTGCTCACATCAAACCAATTGAACTGCAACAGATGACAGCGAAGAGAACTCTGAAGCAGAGGAGCCAGTGCTGCAGCAGGGCGTGCTCTTCATCCTCCCACACATTATCTCTCAGGAAAAGGCCGAGACCTTCCTCTCCAACGTGGTGGCCGCAGGTGAGGTGACAGTGATGATTGATACATTCGTTACACTGCACCTGTGCTATATATACCCTGTTAGAGACAAGTAATTATCAAGTTTGGAGACAAACTCCTAACTAAAAATTTGATATTGGTCCCCCTATTCAAAGGTTTTCCAAACCATAGCTTAAATGTTAGCCATGTGATGTGCAAATCAACAGTGCTACAAAAAGAAAGAAAATCTTTCTATTTTAATTTTGTTCATCTACATCCTTTCATAGGCAGTTAAATTTAATTCCTACTGGAAAATCCCTTAATACCACAATTAATTTCCCCTTTCATAATGAAAAAAAGTTTAATTTGTCATCATCTATCTTGCAGGATTTGAAATTGCTGGTCATGTACAAGAAGAGCTTACCCGGGAAGAGCTCCACGACTTCCTCTTTCCTCCAGAGCCCGAAGTGGTGGAAGAGGAGGCGGAGGTAGAAGAGGAGGTGGAAGACAGCGCCGAGAACATGGAGGAGGAAAGTGGTCAGGATGGGAAATCTGATGACGGTCCTTCTGATGACAACTCCAATACTGTCAAGGTGACCCTTATGTGTCTTAGTAAATTCTTGCCAGGTCTTGTTATTTTTCTTCTTTTATTATTATCACAACCCTTGCTTTATGTCTTATCAAAACAAACGCATATAATTATAATTCATAATTATTAATGTACTGAATATCAATATAATACATTGTTCAGCACAATTTGTTTTAATATGCATTCACCATCTCTACTGGTTGTGTGATTACCTTTTCTAGTTGTATTTTAAAGAGTAGTTATGTCCTAATATCAATAGCTAGAATGTTCAATGCAGTTTATTAATCATAAACTGTTTGTATGTATGTAACAGTCTCCGTGGAGTAGTGGTAAGACACTCGCCTGGCGTTCCGCGAGCGCTATGTCATGGGTTCGTATCCTGGCCGGGGAGGATTTGCTGGGCGCAATTCCTTAACTGTAGTCTCTGTTTAACGCAACAGTAAAATGTGTACTTGGATGAAAAAACGATTCTTCGCGGCGGGGATCGTATTCCAGGGACCTGCCTGAAACGCTACGCGTACTAGTGGCTGTACAAGAATGTAACAACTCTTGTATATATATATATAAAATAAAATAAAAAAAAATGTATGTATATATATATATATATATATATATATATATATATATATATATATATAAATATATATATATATATATATATATATATATATATATATATATATATATAATGAATAATATTTATATTACAATAGAGTACAGTACTGAAATTTGGTTTACATGTTAAATTGCAGTAACTGAAAGTGAGGTTTGTTGATCAGAAATGTGAACTATGCTCTTATATAACTGAAATCAGGTATAAAAAGTAATGGTTAAAGCCTCTTATTTATTTTTGTGTGGGCTTTTTCTGATAACCATGAACTAGGTCATTTAATTTTCCTAGACGGCAGGAGAGGAGGAGGAGTCTGCAGGTGAAAAAGAAAGTGTGGGAGAGGAAACAAGTGAGGGAGGTGGAGATGGGGACACTCAAGATGACCTTCAGCACTGGGAGGAACAGCTCAGTCATGGACCTCTCTATATGCTCCTCCTCAAGTAAGTTTGCCAAATAAAACTCTTCTCCCCCTTCCTGCATCAATGCACTTAAAATAGTCAGTCCAGCAATGGCTTCACTTATCAAATGCCAACTCAGCAAGAGCAGGGTCAGCATTTGATAGCTAATGGTCCAAGTGGTTGGGCACTGTTTCTTTACTTCTATCTCTTCCAAGTGCTATGCAGTATACCAGGTTGTCAGAGTACTTTTTCCCTGGTAATTACTTCTCATTTGCCTTGATCACCATTAATACCTAACTTGCCCAGTCACTTTAGCCTCGCTGGCATTTAGTAAATACCGAATGATATATTATTTGGTGCAAGATAATGAGGGCTAGATTGACTTCATGGAAAATAATTGTTATCTGTTAGGTACCTAGTTATTGTAGACTTGATATAGGCATTTTATAATTGTATATAACAAAGTATAAAAGTATATTGTGAGTTATGTTAGTGTTGACATGAATCACTAATGTACTGTATTTGCAAATAACTTTTTATACAAGGCCACCAAGTTGTTTAACATTTCTGGGACAAGATTGAAAATACAGTACAGTATTCCTAAAATAAATTGTACTGTAATGGTAATGTAAATAAGTAATTATCAAAAGAAGACAGAAAGCCGGGAAGGCTATATAGCATCATCAAATATGCGGAATAATCATAGGGCGCTAAATATCACCAAGGATGCCAATATGAGAACAGAAATGCATAAGGCGAACGATATCAAAAGCATCCGATTCACCAAGAATTAATGGTAATGCAAGCTTGTAGACTGTCTTAGTAAATTTCTGAATTTATTTACGAGATGATTGAGAGTTATGAATATTTCAGGGTGGAAGAAGGATGTGTGGTGACTGCTTGGTACCAAGTGCTGGGACCTCAGGACCTGGAGACAGCTTCCCGTGACCAACCAGAGTCGTGAGTGTTGTGCCAAATTTCGTACAACTACCATACTCAACACGTCACATGATGTGTGCCTGGAGAGCTGCTCTGCAAGTCATATATTGTTTGAAACACTTATGTTACTCTCATTAGCTGATCTTTACAAAATATCATAGATCCCAATACCACCTACATTCCCATAAATAACCTCAAAGGGTTACAAGATCCACATTCACCTACTGACACGATCAAAATACCAATTTTGTTAATCCAAGAGGATATTTAGTGTATTCAGATAGTGATTTCGAATATAATTTAATAGATTAGTTAAAAATATGGTTTAAAGTGGAGATGTTTGTATAGGTAAGGCTCTAAAGGCCTTGTAAATGCACACACAAAGACAGTTATTTTTCCCAAGTCATTTGCATGGAAATCTGTCGCTGTTAAATACACAGTTTCTCCACAGTAGGTACTGCTGTACAGGCATGTGATTGTAATGTTTTCGCTGCTCCTCATTGGATGGGTGTGGGGTGCATGATAGGCAAATTAAAATTATGTGCAACTAATCCTAGGTACAGTACATTGACTAGGTAGGGCAATATGAAGCTGTAAACAATAAAGTTATGCTGCAACAAACATAATTGTGGCCATCTTTATGTTCAGTTTCATGCTACAGGTTAGTGGCTCAATTTGGGGAGGAGGAGCACGTGGTGCCCGCCTGGCTGCCTCGGGGACGTGCTCTCCAGGAGCGTCTAGCCTCCAGGTTCTTCCCGCCGCCTCCAGATGCCTCTGTGCCTAGGCTACTACTACTGCCAGATACCGATCATCACCAGGTTAGACATCGCAATTTCCTAAACTTTCAAACGTAATGGGCATGGTAAACATTTCCTAGTACTGTATTGATAAAACTTCAGACTATATTTTTATTATACAGCATATTTAATTCTTAGGCAAAAATGGATTACTATTTTGTGTGTCATTTTAAAAACCTTAGAACTTCTTAGCAAACTTACACTGACAGACTGCAGTGTAAGAGCATAGCTTAAAATCAATTAAAATATCAACAGTTCCAGTTCAAATTAAACAAAATTGAGATATACAGTATGTAATATATACTGTACAATAAATTGGCAGGTCTTGCCGTAAATTCTTGGATGAAAAATAAGGATTCAGAATCGTATATATATGTACATGAACGTATATTTCCTTGACAGATTTACCTTTCCTGTGGTATGAATAGTGAATGTTAACATCTTGTCTTCGTATTTCACTTATATGCGTGATGCATCTTTGTTCTATTTTATATCGAAAGTTAATAATAAAAAAAAATATAATACAATAATATATAATTTATATTGAAAGCTAACCGAGTTGGTTAGCACTTCCATTTACATTGATTTTTCAGTTAAAAATACAGCATCTTATTTGTTTTTATTTACTACACTGAACTATGTTAGCTAATGACAATACTACAAACTTTACAGATGTATTACAAACTTGTGTACAGATGAAAATTACATTAGATTATAAAAGTTTGTGTTCTATTTGAAGTTATTTGGAAATATGATCCAACAGAAATCTTCCTGCAGATTAGAGATATTCTGTGATATTGGTATTGTTAATAAGACAGTACCAGCATGTCAAAATATTGGCATCTGTGCACCTTGACTGCAGATAGGATACTTCTGTTGCATAGCAAACCAGTTTTTAAACACATTTTTTTATGTACACGTTGCATTGGGCAGGTTTTGGAGAAGATGAGTGTGGGTGGCGTGCGAGTGTTGGCCCACACACAAGCTACACTGCAGCAGGAAGCTCTTCAGAGTATCACCAGCCTTGCCACTTCTCAGGAACTCTCCAAAGTCATTGGGTAGGTCTTCGTGCAGCCTTGTTTTACAGTCTATACGTCACTCGCTTCCCCCTGTAGTCACAATTAGGTCAATAATACTCTATCTTGCAGTATGTCATCCCAAAAGGTCCGTCTTTATGATAAGCTTGTGTGTGTGCATTACCACAATCACACCGGTTGCCAGTATTATACAATCTAATTTGAATTTTTTTCTTTGCTTTTCACATACAGTACCAGTTTGATAAAGCACTATACATTTCATCATACTGTACAGTATAACTAGACTAAGACCATTTAAACATCTTTTATTAACCAGAATTGAAGTGATATTTTTTATTTAAAGCATTATGATACATTATTAAAAAATTGTCGGGCATAACAACACTGTACAATTTCTTAAAAGAATTGATACCAGAGTCCATGTAACAAGATTTTTATTTGTTTTCAGGAATGTAGTGCTGGCTGTGGTTTTGACAGGAGAAGGAATTGAGGAATGTGTAGCAGAATTCTCACCCTTGTACCTCACCCAGGACACGACCAGTGCCCAGGCTGAAGTGGAGTTCTTTTTTCCCGACCTCCTTGTTGCCCACGAGCACCAAGACGAGCCCCAGACACAGATGCAGATTGAACAGAACAAGGAAAGCAATGCAAAGTGAGCAATCTCGTTTTTAAGAAATGTGGACCATTAAAATGCAATCAATAGACCATTGCAGTCTATAGATACTGTATACCAACTTCCCATACAGTATTTTGTTGTTATCCTGTTCACACAAGCTTCTGGTGTGAAGGGTGTGTTGGGATTAAAGGAAATGAAACAGGCTAGAGAGTAGATTTTAAGTAAGCCTGGCAGTCTGGAAGATTAGACTATTGTTGTGGCAAAGATGGAATGAAGAATTAAATATACGAGGAAGAGTTTAAATTCTTCATTACCAAGAATTTTAGAACAAGTGACAAAACTCCTATCTAATTTAACTTGCTTACAAAAAAAAAATAAATATGCAAACACTAACATTGTTTTCCATGGAATAGCAAAAATGACATTTGAAACTACATCACAATATCTCATTGTTACTACTCACAACACACAACTTCACTGAATTTTCACTTTTCCAACATTGTGCACTGTAGCGATTACACAAATCATTAATTTAATAAAAACTTTAACGTAATAAAATAACAGTATTTGAAGATGTATAACAATACAATAACGTGCCTCTGACCTCTCCAGACACCTCGGAACCTCATGGGCATAGTGCTGAAGATTGGTGACCTTAAAATGTTTAAATATAAAAAACTAATCATAAAAGAATGCAACTTAACACTAGTAAAAATCACAGAAAGAAAGGGTCGACATTGAAATACACTATCTAGTAATTTCTATCTTGCAACGTACATTTCAAGACTATTATCCATGAATGTAGAAAAGTCACAATGTGGCTAAAACTAGTAATCCACCCCATACACAACAAATATAATGAAAGTGACAATGATTTGGTCGATCATGGACCTTTATTATGCCAGGACGAACTAAAACATTACTCGCTATACGTGTGTGGATCAAGTTACTTCTTTACTAACCATGAATAATGTTTTGCAGTATTGGCTTGTCACTTTAACAATGGTCATATAACCCGGACCTCATTGATGATTATCTTGACCAAGGTTATGAAAGGCAATACTTTACGATACAGTACAAGTATTTGGTTTCATATGTTAAATACTGTATATTAAATAAAACGCCTTAAATATTGATAACCTCTATGTTTCTCTATATATTGCTGTTGGCCCAGATGTGTGTGCAGTTCAAACTAGTGGTAACCTTGACGAGTCTTACTTGAAGCCAAGGTGCAGCATCTTGCGCACATATTTGGGTCCTTCCCAGTATCCACTGAAATAAACAGAAATACTGTACTCGGCTGTCAAATAAAGACCAACAATTTAATACTTTTAAACTTCCCCATTTTATTAAGTGCATGTATTCAAGTTTAAATGTATGGAATTTTATCATTTAGAAAAATTATTGCACTTTTAAACTCCTAAATACAATGCCATTCTCTAAGAGCAATGTAAGTAAGTAATTATCATAAGAAGGCACCAAACCGGGAAGGCTGTGTATCACCATCAAATGTGCGGAATAATCAGAGGGCGCTAAATATCACCAAGAATGCCAATACGAGAACAGAAACGCACAAGGCGAATGATATCAAAAGTATCCAATTCACCAAAAATTCTATCAAGGGACGAGTGACCGCGAGGGACGGTCGGAAAGCAACACATATGCTCGTCCTGGAAGTCGGGACATTCAACAAGGATATGTACGACTGTAAGAGGGACAATGCAATTTGGACAATAAGGAGCAGGGCGGTAAGAGCATTGTAAGTTATGATACTTATTTGCCCAAGTCATTTTCTGTAGTCCCAACTTACTCCATATTTCCATATTTCTCTCAATCAAAATCAATATTTTGATCATACTACAATTTGTGCTCCCTATTTTCTCACTATTCTTTCTGCTGCTACCCTATCCTCCTCAGACATGTCCTGGATAATGTACACCTCACTGAATACCAGTCCTGCAATTTACTATTTTCTGTTAGTACAGTACTGTACTGTATACACTTCACTGGGGTATTCTGAAAGGTTTCCTTCACTGATCAATTTCATCCAATGCAAACCCTCCCTAACCTCCAAATGTTTTCCATTTTCTTGGGTGATTTGCTAACCTACCCCTTGCTGAGAAATGTTGCCAGGTCTTGTTGACCTGGTTGATGTTGCTATGTCTCCCTCTGACTCTCTTGATAAATTATCACATATACCTCCCTCTCTAGAGCCTGGCTAATACATTTCATGGTCTGCTTGATTCTTACAGCCTCCATCACAGTTTGATCTATGAACTGCATTATCTTCTAACTTTCAGTTGTTTCTGCAAAGGTCTTTTTGTTGGGCCTGTTCTCTACTACTCTGTATCAACCTCTATTTTGTTCACTCTTTTGTATATTGCCTTTGTTTCTTCTTTAGCTGTTAATCCTGTTAATTTCTCTCAATCTCAACGTCCTGCATGGCTGGGAGGAGGTTGCACCCAAGCTGGTTCAAAATTGTTCTCGAGAAGGATACTACCACAACCTAACTCCAAAGACAGTGGCTCTGGCCTAGGCTTAAACCCCACAGACAAAGGAACAGAACTCCTACCTCCTTTATCTCTCATTAATTCCTAATTAAGAAACCAGTTAATAGATGACATCATAGATTATTCAAACTGATATTATTTCATAAAGCAAACGTGCCACAATTGCTTTGGTACCAATTAAATATTAAATAGATTCCTTATTTATATTGGCTATAGAAAAGGATACATAATTATGGCCAATTCCTCCTCGATAATGCTTATTTTAAACTTCTCCCATTTTGCTCCAACCTCTCTTGTATGCCTACATATTTATACTCAAGTTAATCAAGTGAAAGACTGGCTGACAATATACCGTGTCTTGTACTACTAAAACACATACAGGGTGTACCGAAATATAAAAAGATCAATTCACTTACTTCAGCAGTCCAAGCCAATACATATCAGGCAACACGTCCTTTTTAAAATGGAACATAAGACGTCGCTCCTTTGCTTGGTTGATTGGAAAAGTTTCTAATGGATTCCCATTCATGTCAAACTCTGCCATAATACATTTTGAATACCCTGTGAAAATGGAATATAAAAGATCTGTAAATACACAATTTACATAGCTTTTCAACATTCTCTACTGTAAAGAAATATTAATATAAATCCTATCTGTGTTTCATATGCAACTCCCTTTAAGAATGCAGCAACAAAAAATTCCACTACATTGTTCTTTACAAACTCCTCTCTAATCTGTTTCAGTCCACCAACACTTCCTTCCTTCCAAAGCCTTTCTGCATTTCCTTTCCCAGGATAACAGGGTTCATCTTTCTCTAATCAGCAGTTAGTTAACTCCTGTACATACTAATGTACTTCATGTCTGGAATTCTTCCATACAATTCTTACTTCTATATATACTGTACATGCATCTTCCTTTATGTATGGCATATACAAATCATCATTAAAGGTGTATCTCTTTTTCCATCCCTAGTGTACAGTAGCAATAAGAGTAATATGAAAACTACTATACAGTCAGCCCTTGCTACAAGTATGTTCAGCATGTAGAATCTGCTATATACGAGCTAGACACGTACGTCACACACACAAACATTGCCCGAATACTAGCACCGAGTCTGTTAAATGGGTGTTGGCACAGGATCATGCCTTTTAAAAACCTTATGCAATGCATTCTAATATCATGGCACCTTCCAAAACTCTGTAATATCTGCCAAAATTCCAAATTTCACCATACCTCTTAGTGCTTTTACTGTCCATTCACAATCGGGGATTGTAGGTTCAATTAATGGTCAGGACAAATAGTTGGGACTGTTTCCTTTCACCGAATGCCTCTGTTTACCTAACACCTGCTGCTTTGATGTTGCATCCTGGGAAAGGTCAGTACAGTAGTTCGACGTAGTGCTGAATATAGGCCTAAAGTATATAATGTACATAGGCCTCCTATCAAGAATTATTGAAAGAGGTAATGTTTACATATACATCTTTATCGAGTACATTGATCAATAGTACTTTATGCAGTATATTTGTGACTGTAAAGTGTATGTGGTAATAATGTTGAGAGAGAGGCAGGGAAGGAAGCGACTGGGAGGCCTGTCATGCATCTCTATTTTACCTATTTACAGTACTGTAAGCCAAGTTTGCTTAGTTCCTGTTAATTCACTTATGAGAGGGTCTTCCTACAATATATTCCTTGCACATAGTAAAGGCTGAATGTATGCATGCTCAAAAACACAAACAAAAAGTGCCATATAATACTTATAGTACTGTATAGGACTTACCAGTTACTAGTGGACATGAGGTATAGCCATCATAAAGACTAGTTGGAGCTTTACCTGCTATTACCAAACTCAGGTTTTTACGCAGCACTCCACATTGGCCAGCTGCATAAAAAAAAAAAAAAAACTGTAATAAAGTTAATAGCATTAAAAATATCATTGCCGAGTGACCAAATGAATACTATACTCCTCAAACCAGGGTTTACCCAGGACACTGCTCACATTCACAACCGTGATAACCTTTCAACCATCGTTTTACCACATAATTTAGGAATAAAACCACAGTAGATAGCAGAACTGACATATACCACCCACTATGTGAGTGGTATATGTCGGTGGTATAGTGGCATACTTTTGTGTCACTATGACAAAAAAACAAATCGAAACCCACTAGCTGCCACCCGATCCTCCACCCCCCCTCCAACTGGCAGTCAGGTCATATCACATGGAAGCTGGCTAACCTCACTCAAGACCTAGGGCACTAAACCAGGCTCAACAGGCCAGGGCCAAAATAAAAATAGAAGCAGCCAAGTGGCTGCTCAGAAAGAGGGAGGTTTCAATAATATCAATGCTCTATTTTATGAGTGGCATCACCCTGGTGGCTGTCAAAGCCAACTACCCACAGTAGAAACAGATGTAGGAGAATGATACCCTAGGCCCCACACCGAAGGCAGGCCAGAACACTTATCTGTCGAAGAAGAGGAAGCGACTGAAAGAAAGATATTAGCGCAGAAAAACGAGAAGTATTGTACTCAGTACAAGTGAAAATCAGACTGAATAATCCAGTAAAGTATACCCAGAAGCACCTCAATAAGAAAGTGCAACACAGGCAAGCAAAGTAGTGCTTAGTAGTGCAAAGTAGTGTGGTGGACCAAACTCTCACAAGTCGAGCCTGGCCTCGGGCCGGGCTTGGGGAGTAGAAGAACTCCCAGAACCCCATCAACCAGGTATCAAGCAGTGCTAAAATGCCACAAAACCAGCAAATAACAACAATGTAGCATGATCTATGTAATGTAGCATAGCATGAGTTTGCCTTGTGGTTTGCAGAGAATTTAATGGGTATCTTTATGTTGCAAATTATATATTTATGCAAGTTTTGAAAGATATGATAACATGGTATCTAGCAAGCCACATCTTCCGAGTTATGCTCCTCATCATTGTTTTCCCACTCCTTGACTATACTGTATGGCAAGTTCATCTGAACAGCTACTTGTTGCCGTGGTGCTTGAAGTTAGCGAGAGCCTAGTGTGTGAGCAGTATCCTGGATGGAACCTAACTTACTTTAGTTTGAGGAGCAAATTAGGTAGGGGGTCCTTTTCAGAAAACACCGTTTATAATGGTGGTAATGATGACCTCAATAATAATTGATGTCATCATTACCACCATCAATAGAAATAATATTAATGCAATACTTAGTAATGTATTAATAAATATAGTACATACTATAAATACAATACTCGGCAATATTATTAATACACGATACTTATCGACTGCTAAGAATAAATGACATTTTCTCTAGACTCTTAAAATGGTGCATTTCTGCTTAAGAATTACAGACTACAGAAAAACTAAAATTCCAGTGCAACTACAGTAATACAAACCAACAGCTGCAGCAGTTTTAGAAGTTGGCACATTTGTACAATCTCCAATGCCAAAAACATTTGGAAATTCTACATGTTGGAGAGTTCCCTTGTTGACATTAAGATAACCTGCAGCATCTACCAGAGAATCACAATTACGAAGTGAATCTGGGGTACTCATTGGAGGCGTCACATGAAGCATTTCATACTGTAAAAATAAAAAAAGCATCTTCAGTAACCCGAAAAAAGCGAGCACTGTGTATGTGTGTAACCCTACCTAACCAACCTTACCTAACCAACCCTACTTAACCTATCTTAACCTAACCTAAACTAACATAACTAAGTCAATAATTTAGGTTCTTAATATAATATAATAATAATATTTCAAATAAACCAATTGGAAACAATTGAAAATAAAGAAAATTACTCGGCCTATTAGGCAAATCGGGCCTTGCATAGTAGGCCGAGACGTGTGTTCTGGCTACTAGGTACTACAGTATATATATACATACATACACATACACACACACACACACACAGTAATCTGAAAATTATCTTACTTGGAATGTTGTTAATTCATCTGGCTTGTCTAGATTCTGAAAGACAGCTTCCTTAGAATCTGGCTTCACTTCAATTAAGTTTTGGCGAAGATTCACAGTTATGTTTCTCTCCTTCACAATCTGATATTAAAATACAATAATCAATACTTGTGTAGAACAGCATATAACTTATTATATTATAGTACCTCCAATTAGGGCATTTTTGAAGGTTAACATAAGAACTGCATAATGACTGTTGTGAACAAGCATGCAGTTGGACGTTGTAAACATCCTTATGTGAACAAATACAAATACTCCACGTACAGAATGTAATATGCAAATAATTCATAAAAGGTACACTTATAATTAGTTTAGCCATATGATCTTTTAGAAAATACTATAGTAACTTATAAGGCTTTATGACTCGTAATTTGACTAAATGTTACAGTATTTTCAAAGTTCCTATAAATACTGGACAGTTAAATACTTCACAGAAAAAAATATCCTTGCAAAGTGGCAGATTAAGAACATGTACAGATGAAACCAAGTTAACACAGTATTGTGGAATCGGACAATAATTGTCTGAACAATTCAAAACACCCTAAAAAAACAAGAGCCTAAACTAACACCAAATATACACACCTTTTATCTACTGGCATTACAGTATTGTACAGTATTGTACTGACCTCCCATAGTGCATCAGCGTACTTTTTGACACCGAAGATGACTGGCAGTGAAGTGTTGTAAATTATATTTGCCTTGTCCCGCTTGCCATGCTGTTTTGAACACATTCGTATAAATACTCAACACATGTATTGTATATTTAGAAAATATAGCTAGACTGGAGATATTTAGCTTTAATGTTATCACTGGCATTACAGTAATATCAAAATATTTGTTCCCATTCATTCCTCGTCTTTTTTTTTTTTTTAATAGTGTATAGTACTAAATATTGCACATAGTAGCTCAACGTAACTCAACGTGTCAATGAAGACTTATATTAGCATCAAATGGATAAGGAAACATTGTGATGAATTTTGGGAGTGTCAGCTGATGGAACTTGATTACAAAATTCCTTGATAGAAGCAATACTTTCAGTCTAGCAAGAGCTAAAATCGGATTAAGACAGAAATGAAGTTTGAAGCAATTTTCTAAATCCATCAAAAGGGGCATGTTGTTTAAGTTAACAAAAAAATTAAGACAAGGTTCAGAAACAACTGTCAGAGGCATACAGTACTAGTGTACCCTGAAGACAGTAGCACACAATTATTTCTCAGAACAAATGGCCAATTAGTTAATTTAACAGAACCCTAAATTACTTATTAAAATATGCTTTATTATAACAGCAATAGATGTCATCAAAGATACAATAAAAATAACAAATTATTACCTTGCGAAAGTATTCCTCCGATATGTACATAGCTTTCTGAGGAGCTCCAGCACACTTTATTGGTGTTGCGGGGAAGCTGAAGATAGCATTGCCTTCACGGAAGCTCTCAAGACTTTTCAAGGTCTTGTTTACATATAAAGGAGAATAGTTGGAACAAACACCTGGCGTTTCAAATGCATCTGGCAATCCTTTAATCTGTTAAAAAAAAATTAGCAACTATTAAATTTAAATTAGAATCTTGAAAATGCATCACCATTATAAATACACTATCATTATCATGGGTCAAAGCAGAAATTTAACAAGGAAAATAGAAACACATTGCAGGGAAAAGAATGTTGAAAGAAGAAGCTTCCAACCACGTGGGGGTTTATATAGGCCATTGCTCCTCGTGCCTCTCTGAAGGGGCCCGGGTTCTGGCTCGTGGTCTCCGGTAGGCTATAATTCCAATCAAATTGACTGATGTCACAGTCATATATATCAGCTTAATAGTATAGCTCTGGAGTGCCAGAGAGGCTCTCCACAGAAATGTATTTATATTACATATCTGCCTTTTTTCTACCAGTCCCTTGTTCACTCAACCAGGGATTGGAGTCAATTATGGATGACTCAACAACATTAAACAGTACTGTATCTGTAATTATAATTGGTTCTGACATTCATGATTTCTAACGATAAAAAAATGGGAAGCTCAAAATAAAATACCATGCATTACAGCATTAGATGTTTAGGACTCTGAAACTTCACAAAACGTTTATGTTTATACAGTACAGTACTGTAATTATTCATCACAAAAATATTTCCCGACTCGTGCAAGAAATACTGCAATGGAAAAACTAATAAAATTATATTTTCACCAACCTGGTTGATGCTCTAGAGTTTACAAACCATTTCATTAAAATTAAAAAAAACTCATACTGTACAAGAATAAAATACTGGACAAAGTGCATGAAGATTGTCTCAGAATGTAATTATCCCACGTGCCACACAACTTGGTGACAAGAAACTTCGAGATAATCACCTGATGATAGTTGAGTTGAAGACCTACAGCAACAACTAAATATTCATAGCCCACTTCACAACCATCGTCAGTCATAACCTTATTGTTGCTCGGGTCGAAGCTCACAACTCTCTGCTTAATCCATTCTGCTTTTTTGGGAAGCACCTGAAACACCAATACTGTATACAAAAAATGGTAATCACGGCAACATTAAGGCAATAAGCTAATAAATGAACTGAAGTCATCATATACATTAAGCTTTTTCCCCCCTATCATTCTTAAAATAGCAAACAAACTTCTAACAATCTACTTTGTTACAATTTATCAGTACAGTATAAATTGTATTTGTTTATGAAAAGTAAATATAAAATTTAATACTATTTTCACATATAGTTGATGAACGTATCCTTGCTTTTTTATGCCACATTCAACGAACAAGCATGTTTACAAATATATCTATGCTGCAGACTAACCTTACTCATTGACTTTTTTGAATCTTCTAGTTTCTTCATCCCTCCTCCCACCAGTGTCCACATGGGTTGGTAGTAGTGTACCTGAAAAACGTGTGCATATACAGTAATGTATACTTCAGAACTTATATTTGGAAACAGGTCTCACCAAACGATATTTAGTGAAAAAAAAATTGGTAAAAACTACTTGACAAACTAATAGAACTATGTACTATGACAAACTAATAGAACTATGTACTATGACAAACTAATGCTATGTAACATTCTTCTTAATTTGCACATAATTATTGCATGTGAATACTGTAATGCCTCCATTGCAAAGCGACAACAGAAGACAACTGACGACAAAGACAGCTGCAAGACCAGCCAAGTCTTGCAAACCGGAAAATTGGACGAACATGGACATGAAAGAAAGCCCAACTAAGCTTCAGAATGAAAGGATTTGAGAGACTGAGGCAAAATTTTCTTGAGGTACCATGAGCAGCTTAAGAAGAAGCAATGATGTTAGGTACAGGGTTCCAAAACAGAGCCATGCAAGGAATGATGTGATGAATTGCAGAGAGCAATATATTACTGCAATCTACCAGGAAACCTCATTCTGGTGAGGATAAGAAGCCTAAGATTTTGGATGAGGAACAACACTGCCTGATCTCCAACGAGATGAAGACAAATCCTTCGTAGAAACTTGTGAAAGATACACAAACAAGTTGGAAGTGTTTTAATATTGTGGTTAAATCCTTTGATCCTTGGAATCACAAGGTAGCCATGAGGTAAGAAGCAGTGGTCCGAGGCTTAGAAAAATTGGTCTAACCCGGATGTATTTATACAATTCCTGGTAGGTACTTGGAAATGCTTATCTTTGATGATAATGGAATACAGTAGTCCTAGTTTTCTGTAACTTTCAATAAGCAGATAAACATGCAAAAAGATAATTGATAAACAATGTGATCTTACCATGAAAGGTAGCCTTCCAAAATAGTTTACAAATATTTAAAAATTGCACCATAAATTACAGAAAAACCTTGTGCCAATTCTACCAATACATTATATAGAAATGTAATCATAATAAAGAAAACTGTATATACTGTAGTAGCATACTTACATCAGCAGGTTCAATCACGGCCACTTTCCCTTTTCCAAGTTTGGAAGAAAATTTAGCAGCCGTGGAGCATCCCCCAGCTCCGCCACCCACCACCACCAGCTGATAACTGCCGAATTACAGCAAATTTTAAAAGTAAAACCTAATACTTGACCCTTTCTCATTAGTGTACATATCAACAGTATTCAACATATAGTGCGATTCATTTTGTTTCCTTGCCAGTTGGCATCTAGTCACAAACTAAACCAAAGGTTAGAGGTGTACTGGTAGGAGGCAAACTGGCAGGGAACGAAACAACCAATTACCATTGAAATGAATTTACTAATATTGTAATAAAAACCCAAGAACTAACTTTGGAAGAGTCATATTAGTTACTGAAGTAATGCTTTGAAACAAAATTGGCTTGCCTTTTATTGGATCTGCAAGACGTAGAAAATGTAGCATTCTGAAGTGCTAATTTTGTGTAACGTCCAGACACAAATGGGAAGCCGCGGTGAGACAGCATTCTAGCGACCCTGGAAACCAAGGTGTAGATCCATTTTAAAATAAATATAAAATACAAAAGATGAATAATATTGTATTGTAATGTACCGTATTTAAATACATGGTAAACTCGGTATGTTTTAATTGCAGTTGATCAAGAAAACTATCCCCAAGCTGTTACGTCTTTGGATAGGAAAATAGTGCAATGAAAAAAGTGTGCTGTAATAGGAAGAGGGTAGAGGTGATGGTGGTGATAGTGCTTACCTGTCAGGGAGGGATGTCTAGCTTTATGTCCAGCCTACTAGATGTAGGCTGAACACCTGCACACTTGTACCTGCAGGCATTTTTCTGATATTTTACCCACATTTGAGTTTTTTGTCGTGGGTGGGCGCTTACACAACTTTTCATTGCATTCAACTTTTTGACAACTTGTTCTGGGTGGTATAAAGTGTAATTTCATTATATTTTATAGACTTTTTTTTTGCATTTCTAGTTTCCATTTATGTCCTTTGGTCGTACTTTCTCTCACTTTAATAAGGTTGTCTATCTACCCTCTATATTCCTTTCAATATCCCATATGTAGTGATCATGCCCATTATATTGGTGGGGTCTGCAATAATGGTGGCAGTGGTGATGGTGGTGATGATGGTGACACTGATGCATACTGGTCACAACATAATTTGTAAGTTCAAACTTATGATGTGCATTTTACATCATAAAGGTAATGTGGGAGGAGGGTCTTGTTTTAACCCCAACATTCAAGGGGTCAAAGATAGGTACAGTCAAATTATATATGGCAATGGTGTTTTACACATTGGGTTGAAAATGTGATACAAGTTTAAAATGTGCAAATAACTAATGTGTGTACGAATAACCAGGTGTATGTGAGGGCAGAAGGGTGAGCACAGGCCCAAGGTGTGTACAATCAATTCATACATTAGAGTTGTCTCAAGTATGACCTAACCATGACCTGTGTTATAATTAAGACTGTATACTTTTTACACAAGACTAGACAAGGTTAGGTTGCTATGTACAAAATGCCCTTCAGTACCAAAGTGTACACAGGATTTCCTATATATTATTGCTCATTTAATTATTGGCAAAGCTACTGTATTGGATACATTATTAGACAAAGCTTAGGTTAGGTTTAGTTATATCTTACATGCTGCAAGTGTTTCAAAAGCTCTGAAATTTTGTAAGCCCTATACCATGTATATCACTAAGTTAGGCTGTGCTAGACTAGGTGAAACTATGCCTTTTCACCCCACAGGGTTATAAACCCATGGAACCACCTATCCGCCGAAGCCGTAAATGCCAAAACTGTGTTAAGCTTTAAAATCTACCTAGAAAAGAGCAAGGCAAATGGAGGGGGACCTTCAAAGAGCCGCCGGCTTCCTGTCCTCGTCGAGGCCACTAGTGTTAGTGGCCCTCAGTTAAATCGTGTAAATTAGGCAAGGCAGGGTTGGTTAGGCAAGTTTATTAGAACAAAACATATGTTGAACTGTATTATGTACTAAATTGCCTGTACCGTACATGCGGGGGAGGCCAAGGGCACAAGTTGTACATATGGAGTATATACACAGAATGTATGTACACAAGAAGTGTATGAGAAGAAGGTACAGAGAAGTGTACACAGAGCGAGCATACACAAGCCAAGGTCAATGTTGTGATGACGTCATGCCGTGTCCCGACCCTTTCATAATATTTGCCCTCAATTATTTACACAAAACAAAAACAACTTTGTTTTTAACAAAATATCATTCATAATTTTTTTTTCATTATAAATATAGTACCTGTATTCACAATCCTGTCAATGAAAACCGCTCACTGACATTTTGAAAGGAATTTATGAGAGGAGAAACCAACAGTTCCTCAGGAGGAACGAACAGTTCCTACTGTGAACCTTTATTAATATTAACTATATAAACATAAGTGTTAATATCCAAACATTATTACCTGCGTGGTAGTGTACGTCAATTAGTCAAGTTAAGCATCACTTTTTCATCTTTTTTTTTTCAAAAGCATCATTTTTTTCCCCCGGAATACGACCCATCATATAGTTTAACCATTCAATGCTGTGCGAACAGAGACTATAAAGTTAAGGTTTGGCACCCAGTCAATCCTCCCCGGGCCAAGCCAAAGCGCCTGGCGAGTGCTTTATCACTACGCCATGGGGACCGCCAATTCTTGTTGTCGGGAGCTAAATGATTTATGGGATTCAGTCCCTGAGCCCATTATGTGCCTCTAACCTTTTCCACTACCACCCACAAGACGGGTATGGGGTGCATAATAAGTGAACTAAACTAACGGGACCCTATACATTATGGTTATGGAGGACCCACTAGGTCTACCTAACCTATTCCAAAGATGCATCCTCACAATTTCCAAACTATTATTTACTGCTAAGTAAGCTTAGTCATTAAGTTAAACTTAGGCGAAAGAAAACGTGCCTAAAACCTTCTGTCCCGGAATCTGTGGGAGACGCGCGATTATTACGTAACAGGAAATACCATGTATGTATTTTGAAGGTCGAGCGAAACAATTTAATTTCTTTCTTTATTATGCACCCCATACCCATTCCGTGGGCGGTGGTGTGAAGGATTACAGAGGCACATAATCGGTTCAGGAACTGAGCCCTCTAAGTACACACAATGGCAAAATTATTTTTAACGCGCTTTAAAGTAAAACTATAAAGTCATCGATAAAGTAAATGCGTAACGAATGAAGACGGAAAGTTTACATGTGGCAGAAATTCCTAAGAATTTAGAGTGTACCAAAGAGTTTACCATCATAGTAGTGAAGGCTGGGAATGAGTCAGTGATGTCAACAGAATCCGCGGGCAGCAGCAGGAAGGGAAACACCGCTTAACTTACAGATCGCAGGGAACTACCGTAAACTACACTAAGTAGCAAGACAAGTGTAGACTGCACGAGGAGCAAGGCAAGCAGGTGACTTGGAGAAATTAAACACCAAAGTATAGTGGGGGGTGTGGTGGTCCAGCACGAGCCTCCCCCTCACCGTCAACCCGGCTGGTATATATGCTTATGTATACGTAACTATTGCTGTATACATGTATATGATTTATCAGAGCATTTTGTTAATTGTGCTTGCATATCCTCGTATGCTGATATACTTACTGAAAGACTTTCAACCTGTCCACCCTACACGGTGTCAGCATGAATTATGTAATACAGCAATTACATAATGACCCGAGGTCGAGTGCTCAATAACTCATTATGTAGGCTACTGTAGCAACTCTTGCTCTGTATTATATTATATTATATATTATTATATTATATATATATGCTGGCATGGTTTGCACTGTTAAACTTCATTGCCACTGTAAAAACATTTCACAATTACAAACTATCTGCCTCGATATCTGCCTTCTGCAGTTACCTTTGTTCTTATGATAGATTCTCAATTCCTGCACTAAGCCTACATTATGAACATTACATTACCTGTTAAATCTTTCACCCTGTCCATGGAGGACAGAAGAAAATGTATATATGCTAGTTAGCATTGTAAATGTGTGGTCACGTCTGTGTTAGAAAATAATAATTATTAAAAAAATTACTAACCGAAGAAAAAGACCTTGCAAAAATAACATCCATTCCCCTTTGTAGCAAGTGTGTGCATACGTAATATAGCGGCAATCTAAAGATAATTGATTAATGAAGATTAAGCCAGCCAAGAGGTGGCACGGGCATGAATAGCCCGTAAGAATCTCAAGACGTTGTTGTTGTTTTAGATTCAGCTACTGGAAACAATAAGTTGCAAGTAGCACGGGCTATGGTGAGCCCGTAGTGGACTTACCTGGCACAGGAGCGAGGCTGTAACTTTTAATCTCAAGACGTAATGTTCCTTCTTTAGAGCCTCTATCAGGCCCACACCTCACAAACTGCCTGGAGTCAGTATATTGTTTACATAATATACTGCTAATTTACATAATATACTGCTACAAGCTACACTCACACACTGAGCACAGTATATATATGGCTGTGACCTTATAAATGGCAATTTACTATTTAAAAGTCAATAGTTAACATGATTTTGATTTTATTTAAATTATAGATGCTATTCACGACACATATATAATTGACTATAAACTCGCTTGAGGAGAAATGTTGCAAGATGTTGCCACATTGTATATAATATATTTTTTAATTCACCTTGTATTCAGCCATCATTATCGAATTAGAACTCTGACACTCACGCACATTACCTTTATGTCGCCGAGGCCTTTAATTATTAATAACAGCGTGTAAGTGAAAGTGTTTTTTATTAATATTCAGATCTTGTCTAGTATTCTCGACTGCAACATTCACTAACTTTCCTCACAATAAAAAGAGCTATAACCTGCTCCTCTATGAACACACACAATAGCAGTATACACACACAATAGCTCACCAACACTACCTTCCAGGAAATAACACTTCAGGTAGAATTTGCAGTGTTAGCGTACGAGGCTACACCCTGGCTATATGCGAGGCTACACCCGGCGCGCTGGCTGTACCATTGACGACTGCACGGGGCCTTCAGCCCAGGGCTCAGCAAGCTGGCTCTCCTCCGTGATGTGGTTCTATAAGAACCATGTGGTTCTCTTGACATGAACCACCTCAGGCGTGCAGGTACTAAACATGTATACATGGTTCTTTATTATACTGTAGAAACTACACCACAGCTTATGATGCAAGCTGTCCTCAGGCTAGGCTTTAGGCTTGTCCAACCGGCGGTCAACCCCAGTGACATATGCATCAATTTTAACGTATTACGTATTAAAAATACTGCAATTTCTTATATATAAGTTAAAATTTGTAGTACGTGGGTGAAGCATTTATAGCGTCGTGGTTCGAACAAAAATTCGTCAGTGAAGCACTTGTTCCGGAAGTGTTCGAACTAAATCAGTTGTGAGTCGTGTGTAAAGCGTTTTTCATTCATAAACAGGGGGTTTGGCGGGTGCATGGAATCACTTTTGGGTCTTTGTCTGGAGGACGGGCTGGGATTTTCCCCAGGAAGAAAGCCACATCCCGGGTATTCGAACCAAGGACCAACCGGATATGAGCCGTCTGCGTTGATCATTGGGAATATGAACTGGAACATATTCTTCACCATTATTTTATTTATTTACCAAGACGACCAACACTTGCTGGTTTTACCGCATCGTTGATGTATTTACTTGGGCACAAATGTTCCCTTTCCCTATGGCAGCCACGGTCACAAAGTGGAGGTTACCCATACTCCTATTTAGATAGTAGTTTTTGTAACTATGTGCACCATAGTACAAAGATTGACATACTAAGCAATTAGATAGTAAAATTTAATACTATTCACTTTATATAGCGAAAAAATGAAGCTATAGAACAACCAAATATTCCTAGGCCTAGTATAGCACACTTATGCAACATAAATAGAAAATCTTTTCCGGTTTATTAAAATTCAATAGTACCGATTGCTACTTTCTAATTGCGTTGTACGTCGGTGTATGTACTATGGTCCTCACCGTTACTGTAAGTACTGTACTACCATAGGAGGCTAGGCTGCACGGCACCACTGTTGAGTGGATGACGGAGGTGAAACAGTTTCCGGAAACGCTGTGTGATTCAGGGAGATTATGAACGCTGATAAGAGCTGTCAGTTGTTAGTGATCAGGTGGTGATTGAGTGATTGATAAAGATTAAGCCATACAAGAGGTGGCACGGGCATGAATAGCCCGTAAGGTGAAGGTGGGGGCACCTTTACCTTATATACGTGTTGGCTGCGTCCCCGGCTCACAATCCATGGATCCGGGTTCAATCCCCGGGCAGGACAGAATTAAATGGTCTATAACGTTTTCCTTCACCTGATGTCTCTGTTCACCTAGCAGTAACATAGGTACCCCAGGGGGGGGGGTTAGGCAACGGTTGTGGATTGCATCGTGGAGGTCAGTAGTTCCCCCCCCCTCCCCGGGCACAATACCTCACCCCTCCAAGCAACGCCCCCATCTTACTCTAAGACCTTATATATGTGTTTTATTAAAGGTGAACGAGAAAACGATAAAGGGAAGTTGTATAGATAAGGAACACCGCGAGATATGATAGCTACGGTGTAAACGTCTCTGTTGCGGGGCGGATAGTCAGTGTCTGCAAGCTTTCCTCGTGTATTTCAGGATATGTGCGTATGTACACATGGATGACTTAGTGCGTTAATGCGTGCGAAATCCCCACTTAACTCTCAAAGAGGTCTCACCAGTCCCTGACACCCCTTCCCCATCCATCCGTCACAACCCTCCCCTATACGTCCCAAACAGCCTAGGTAACCTTGAGAACACGGTGACACTGGGAAGATGTGTTGTATGTGGTGCACACGCTCGCGGGCACGTACACACACGGTCACTCAGCAAGGCACGTCACGCCAACACGCGCACTATTGCAACTGTGCAAGTAGACGCCCTCCTCAGCGGATGACCTTGAGAGGCTGCCAAGTCCTCCTAACACCACCAATATATCCGTCACTTAGCAAGCGGCCCGCGTACTGTGACACTTAATGACCCATATCACTATGGTGAAGACGTGAGACCCAGAAAACTATTAGTTGTAGCATATTACTGTTGTCATGAGACACATGGTAATCTAATCTGAAGCTGTTAAAGGTGTGTGTGTGTAAGGGAGGTTCCGTGTCTGATCCCCAGTTGTCGGGGACAGGAAGCCTAGTGTGTACACCAACAGCTGACTTTCCTTTGGAATGCAGCCCTCAACACACTTTCCTGACTTCCGGAAACCTATTTACTGCTAGGTAAACAGAGACACCAGGTGAACGAAAACTGTTGCGAAAACGCTTCTACCCAGAGAAAGAAACTGAACCCGGTTTTTCTTTTATCTGTGCCCTTATTGTGTCTTTACCCACTCTTCTGTTATAATGACTGATACTATGCCCACTCTTCTGTTATAATGACTGATACTATGCCCACTCTTCTGTTATAATGACTGATACTATGCCCACTCCCCTGTTATAATGACTGATACTATGCCCACTCCCCTGTTATAATGACTGATACTATGCCCACTCCCCTGTTATAATGACTGATACTGTGCCCACTCCCCTGTTATAATGACTGATACTATGCCCACTCCCCTGTTATAATGACTGATACTATAATGGACCTGCGTTTCGGGCAGGTCCTTAATCTCAATTTTCCCTGGAATACAACCTGCCAGTGCAGGTATCCCCTCACTGCTGGGTGAACAGAGGCAACAGTTAAGGATTGGCGCCCAGTCAATCCTCCCCAGCCAGGATACGAACCTAGGCCAAATCACTGGCGAAGTTCAGGGCGAGTGTGTTACCACTGCGCCATGGGGATTGCTTTTAAAAAAACTAGGTACATAAAGGAGCTGATAACACACGCATTTCTGCCTGAAACGCTATGCGTGTTAGTGGTTTTTGATAGATTATAAGAACACTAATGTTATGTACTCTCACAAACCCAATGTACCTTCTTGAATATAAATAAATAAATAAAATAAAAATAATAAAGATACTTCTTTCCGAATTTCATTAGGGGAAAGAGCTTCTCTATGCAGTCAGCATTACCATATATCATGAATCAGCTTATTGTATCTTGTATAATATATTATTGTCTGAAATGTATGTATTAATGCTCAGTACCGACATTCACTACAAGTCCTGTCCTTGATTACTTACTATCCTTGAGCATTTAACAACAAATAAGTTGACCAGACCACACACTAGAAGGTGAAGGGACGACGACGTTTCGGTCCGTCCTGAACCATTCTCAAGTCGATTGATTGTCGAATCACAATCGACTTGAGAATGGTCCAGGACGGACCGAAACGTCGTCGTCCCTTCACCTTCTAGTGTGTGGTCTGGTCAACATACTTTAGCCACGTTATTGTGACTCATCGACTGCACAACAAATAAGTCTCCCCCACTGTAATTTACAGAAAACGTGAAGTTAACAACTGGTCGAGAAGCGAGCAACTCCAGCCATCATAACAATCTCCTCAGCACCTTGAAGCAGCATGTCTCTCTCCTCCTCAGATCATCTGAATGGCGCTAGGAAGAGATTAGAGGAAGCTCTTGGTCCTGATAAGAAAACTAAATATTTTTATCATATGAAGCAATGGTTCAGGATGAGGGTAGGTTGTCCTCTTAATAAGTCACAACAATATATTTCATTTATTTATAAATATAAAAGTTCTTACATTCTTGTACCGCCACTAGCATGCATAGCGTTTCGGGCAAGTTCTTAATCCTAATTTTTCCCGGAATACGACCCACCGAATCGTTTAACAACCAGGTACCCATTAACTGCTGGGTGAACAGAGGCTACAGTTAAGGATTGGCGCCCGGTCAGTCCCCTCTGGCCAGGATACGAACCCAGGAAAAAGCGCTCGTGAAATGCCAGGTGAGCGTGTTCCACTTTGCCACGGGACTGCTCAAGTATAATCGTACTGTATACTGTATATAATTACACGTATAATAGTTTATTTATACAAAATACAGTACTGTACTTGATTGCAGAGTATATTGCATATATAGGTATAAATATATTTTATAGTGCCACTATTAATATGTTCTTACTTTAGTAAGATATTTACATATGGGTTGTGTAGCACAGCAATCTACGTCCTCAGTGCATTGTGGGAAAAGTCATCAGTAATGGGTCTAGAGGGACCTCTAGAAACCTATCCCTGACTATGGAAGACCATAAGGTGAACCATGAGAAGGAGAGCATATTATATTATAAAATATGAAAGTAAAATGTGCGGTTGAATTGACCACCTGCGTGACACGAGTGTAAGGGGTGTGTATGGACAGTTTACAATCGTGGAGTGCATCTCGGTGTGCAGTTTTGTGAAGTCATGTGTAGTGTTTACCGAGGTATCCAATGGCTTATTGATAATTTTTTTTTTGTGATCAATTTCATTATTTTTCTCAGATATTTGTCCTATTTTCAAAATAGTTACATATAAACTTAAATCATTTGTCCCTCCATTCAGTGAAAACATTGTTCAGTTTAAAACGTTTGGGACCTGAAATTTTCTTATTTTGGTGTATATAAAGAGTTTTGCTAAGTTCACCTTGTACTTTAGTATTACTGTAGTTGTTTTTACTGCTATGCTAAAATATAATTTTTTTTCTACATAATTCTTGGTAAAAAATGTACAGATAAGACAATTGAGAGCACATATACAATTCAAAAATAATTAAATATTGAATTTATTTACATTTAAAAACAAGTGATATTCTGATTTGCTTTTTTCTTCATTGCTTGGTATACAGTATTTAATTTCATTATAGATTGAGCTAACCATTGAAAATAAGAAAGCGATTTAATTAAATGCATTTTAAAACTTGAATGATAAGCCTTTAGGTTAAAAAATTTATTTTGTAGTTTCATAGGATTAACTATGTTACTAAAAAATATATATATATTTTGAATTGCAGGTAACAAAAGAAGAGTTTGATAAGAGTGCCCGCGATCTCTTGCCACTAAATTCAGTACACTTGCATAACGAGTTTCTTCTAGCTATCCTCACCAAGTGCCAGCTCTTTACTTCCTCCTCCTCTTCGAGTTCCCGATCTGACACCCACCATCGTCATGATGATCTGGTGAATATTTGTTACTTGATGTATTAATAGCAGGGATCTTAACATTATAATAATGCCATTAATGATAGGGATCACAACAATAGAGGGTCTAACCAATGTATTAATAGCAGGGATCTTAACAATATAATAATGCCATTAATGATAGGGATCACAACAATAGAGGGTCTAACCAATGTATTAATAGCAGGGATCTTAACAATATAATAATGCCATTAATGATAGGGATCTTAACAATAGAGGGTCTAACCAATAGGGATACTAACAATAAAAATCTAAACGCCAGAGAACTCGAGAAATACTGTACTGTATCAAGTTCGGAGTAGATTTGATTGTAGATTAAGTTCATGCAAACTGTGATTTTCTTGCAACATTAGTGATGATCACATGATTCAATTAGCATGATTATAAGTTTTGCTAGTTAAGTGCTGAATGTTGTAAATTAATTTAGGTATCTTTGAACATTGTTCATTAGCAATGGTGATGAAAATGCATACAAATGGAAGAAGGGGGAAAATGCATAGATTAATTTATTCAGCTCTTGAAAATGAATCAGTGTGCAGTGTCATTTAATTTGAAGGTACTGTATATGTTATAGATACAAAATTCAATACAACTATGAAATAACTAAAGGTTTATTAACAAAATTAGTTAGGAAAGGCAAATGATGGAGAAGGCATTTATTATGTGCATAAATACTGTAAAGTTAATGTAAGGGAATATACTATATACAGTAGAGCAGGTGAGAGAAGATAAGGTAGAAAGGTTATAATGTTGTTGAAAGCTATTGAAGCTTTTGTTGAGGTGTGGGGTATTAGGAGGAATTTTACTAATAATTTATCATTGTAGACAAATAAATGAGATGCATTTTTATGTCTAGAATGCTTCTCTTTGCCAAATTACTCAAGAGGAACAAATTTAAATACAATACTGTATTTGCATTTCAACATGTTTATAACAATTCAGAATGCTTAATACTGCAGTTAGTATTAGCCTTCGCATAGATTGCATTGTAGTGTTAATGCATTTATATTTAGAAATTTTCATCTCTTTTTTTTTTTTTTTCCCCCCATTTGGGAAACAATAATTTTTGTTGTAGACAATATGTATACACTTATTGTACATGTACAGACTAACACTATATATTTATTGTCAGCGTATGGACTCGGGAGGAGGAACTTCAGGATCTCGTGACCATGCCTCTGTTAATGTTTATTATATACCGTCTGAACGCAAGAAACTCAAGCCAAAAAAGAAAATGAAAGCTACACGACCTCCCCAAGATGTAAGCATAGTGTCTATATATTATTTGTATCTTTTACTTTGATGTCCTTGCATATAAATCTACAAATGCATATCCATATCTATAAAAAAAATGTATCAGAGCTTGAAGGCATATTGCTTGCAGTTATCCTCACAACTTTCCATGGTGATTTGTGATTGTATAGTATATGATAGGGTGGCTGTGGTCAATCCCCATGCCCCTCCTTTAGTAGGATTGGTTCCTGTTGCAACAAAAAATGACTCCCATTAACTCTGAACTGGGGTCTTGGTTTTCCGTAGAGGTTTTAACAGATTTTGTCAGATTACCAATTTTCCCTTCTTCAGGAGCAACCCATAATAGTCACCTTGCTCTCAGGTATTTATTTACTACTAGGTGAAAAGAGGGGTCTGGCTACATGTTCTGACACAGAACAGCTAGACCTGTTTGGGAGTCAAACTCGGGTTCGTTCTGTTGTGAGCCGACTGGACTAGTGATATTTGAATGCGTAAATGTCTTTTGTACCATACCTTGAGGTTACCTTGAGGTGCTTCCGGGGCTTAGCGTCCCCGCGGCCCGGTCGTCGACCAGGCCTCCTGGTTGCTGGACTGATCAACCAGGCTGTTGGACGCGGCTGCTCGCAGCCTGACGTACGAATCACAGTCATGATTTTTTATATTTTTTTCAGAATAATTTTGAAGCAGTGACTGTTCAAGATATTGCAGCCACAGCTACACTACATGAACCACAAGCCATCACAGATGCAGGCGCTGGGTACATGTCTCGTTCTCTGTGCTTGCTCGACACTGGACCTCTCAAGGGTCGTTTACTGCTAGCAGCTTGGGACCACGGTATTACACAAGTTGCAGATAATGTAGCAAATATGCTTCAAGAAGCAACGCAGGTATTGAAATCTTGCCACAAAAGCATTTTTATTTATTATTTTGGTCTTGCTTTTTTTTTATTCTGGAAAATAGCTGAAAGTAGGGTTTGGTAGTGAAGGCGATGATGTTGGTAGTGATGAGTTCAGGTGGAGTGAAGTTTGCAGAGTTCCTGACCAAGAAATGTGAGGTATCTCCAAAGCAACTTTGTTAGGAAAATCAGGGATCATTTGTAAGAGTACTGATACTAGAATACTGGTATTGTGACATGTAAAATATCCCCTACACGAAGCGAAGGTGTTAAAAATTGCATGTTTCATATATTTGGAATCTTAAACTTTAATCAGAATAAAAATGAATAAATTCTGTATAGTTCATAATAGTGTCTTTATGTGGAGTTGTCTGAGACATTCCTTTTACTGTACTAAAGTTGATAGACATCATTAATACAGTACTGTATTACTAATATTCTCTTGTAATATATCTATCATAACAATGTAAATATCATAAGAATCATTAAATTTGATTGTTTTCAAACCGAGAACACATGCCATGGGTCTCTGGCATGTGTTCTGCCAGTGTTGGCGCTGCTTTAATAACGGCTATTTTAATTACAGTATGCAGACATTTAAAAGTTTTTACTTACTGGTTTAATGCATTAATGATTTAACGTTATTAATTCAGTATTTTTTCAGCAATGTTTAAAGAACGTACTGATGGCAGTGATAAGCAGACGAAGAGGATACCGTATTAGAGAAGGACGCTTTATGCACTCATTGGGCACCACTCCTCCAAATCCTTGGTTGAGAAACACAGCTTCTCTTAATGACTGGGCATCTGAAAGGTCAATATTTCCTCTGTCTCCTTGTCACATAGGCAACTTTTCATGAGCATTTTCTCGGCAACTTTAGTAATATTTTACATGATAGGATGATCCAATTGATTCTTTTCAGAAAGCAGATACAGTAATCAGAAACACACAAATAAAGTGTATACAGTATAAAGTGGATTATATATATATGAGCCCATAGTGCATTTAACATGTCCACTTTTGTTAATCTACTAATTTACTTATCCATTTGATATTAATTAACTGTTATATTTAATCAGTTTGGGACTCCCAACTGGGGAGTGCGGTGAAGCCGGAGATCGTCCCATATGGCCAACTGTAGACTCTGCTGAGCAAAATGCTGCCCACTTGGCTGCTTGTGCTCCTCAAACAGATAATCCACTACCACCAATTAGTTGTATGGATCTTTTAGAGGCTCTCCAGGTAGGTGTAGGTTCTATTACATTTTTTGTTTTGCATGTAAAAATAATGCAAGGCGAGTTACTATTAATGTGGGGGGTTGAAGTTTGTTGTGACTGAATGCGAGTTGACACTGTACTTTATTTGGGTGGTATAAGCAGTTCATGTAGAAGAGAAATGAGATAAAAAATGGGAATAATTATTGAGGCTGTGTGTGTAGTATATTAAAATAAATAAAGTTCATGTGTCTGAGAGGGAAAAAAAATTTCGGTCCCGTGCCAGCCCTAAATATATTCAGCCTTGTAAGGAGAAGAATTGGTAATTTTGTAAATAACCCACAGGTTCAAAAGAGTGCTTTACCATGTCACTCGGTGTACGCGCTTGGGATGGAGAGAATATCTTCCCGTTTGTGGCATCCTGGCTGGGGGGAGGTGGAGCAGGAAGCCATTGCTGTTCAAGAGGCTTCACTAAGAGAGACATTGAAGGAGCATAGACTGGCGGCAAATCCTGTTACCTGATATATTTTTAAAGGTACAGTAAATAATAGGCCATAAATTATTATTTGTATTATGAGGAGAAAGTTATTTGAACAACAATTTTTTTTAGCATTGAATGTACGGTATTTTCTTTAAACTATTTTAAATACCGTACTGCTTAAAAAAATTAAAGTTCTTGAAACTTTAAATAAAATACTCAATATGTGGTGTATACAGTAGTTTTTTAAGTAAATTTGATTACAGTTCTAAGTATTTCCCTTATTTTTTATTTTATTTTTTACTTTTCTGATATACTGTACAACATATAGCTTGTGAAGGATATAATGAACAAATGACACTTTAATTATTCACCGAGTGGAGAAGGCACACACACACAATTTTGTTAAAGTGTTTATGGCATTTATATACTGTACTTGGGAAAGCATTTGCCAAAGTGAATCGAGGATCTTCTGGCATGTATGATAAGCATGCATGGATTTGTTGGAATGTTGTTGATGGTTTTAAATGATGATTAACTCCTACATGCCAAATTTAGTGTATTTAGGGACCTGTTTGATATCAATGTTAGGAATACACCAGGGTTATATAATGTCCCAAAGATTGTTCAGTTTATGCTGTATATAGGTGAAGTCATCAAGTCAAGCAAAGAACACTAGAAATGTGTTTAAATTTAGATTATAATAATCTAAAACTGTTGAAAAGAAAGATGGTTAGCTATATATGAATAATAAATTGCATATTAAATGTGACCTATTCTGTAGCCTTCCTCCTACTTTTGTAACTGGAAATGTCTCTGGCTAGGGACATTTATGTATTGACTATATGCAGTTAACTCATTGGTTCCTGATGGATCAAAGACTGCAACACACAAGCAGGTGAATGTACCTCTGAACACAGCAGGCTGCACAAAACTAGTGCCAGTTGTGAACTTACATGGTAAGGACGTGATGATGTGGCTGATTAAAATAAAAAGCAGGGACAAGGGCGACTGAACCATTGTAAAGGCAGATAGCAAGGCAGGTATTCCAGACGCCGAACCCCCAACCTAGACCACTTGTCAAATTAGAGCATACGCTGCCATGACTTGTGACCTAAGCACAACCTCAACTAAGTTGCAAGGCCCATAACACACTCATGAGCAGGGCCGACACTGTAGGTAGGTCTTTACCCAGTACAAGTACAATATACAGTCAGAAGACTTTACTCTTCATCAACAGGCCCATAGAGAACAAGTTTTGGGTGTATTTGGTGGGATATAGGAAAATGCAAGCAAACCCAAAGAAAGAGCACCCTGACCACAGTCTCAGCAAAACTGTAATGCTAGAGCATTTGCAATTTAAGTGGCATAAATATAATTGTGAACTAGAAACAAAAACAGAGTAATGGTTCCTGGCAACACTAACATCCCAGGAAAAGCCAGCACCACTTACCTGAAAATGAAAAGCCGATGATGGGCTGATATCTGGCAGCTGTTAGGCGCATAACGTTACCTCGTGGCAATGGCCGTTTGCCTAGTTTTCCTAGAGGTGCCTAATTTTCTTCAAGCAGCCACTTAATTTGTTGCCGTTATGGTTTTTGGTGGCATTTTCCCTACTTTTGGGTCAATCTCTAATCTCCAAGTTCCTCTCACTTTGTAGAAAAAGTCAGGTTTTAGTCCTGGGTTAAGGTAGGCAACAGATGGAACTCAAGATTACTGGTGTGTTTAGCCGAGGCACGGTGGTACCCGAGCTAAGTTCGAGGAGCTATTGAGGGGACCCTCCTATATTTTATATACTGTGCCCCAGGTCATTGACAAAGTATTACAAATCGGCATTTATTGTGTTCCATAAACATTTTGTTTTATAAATAAAGTTGTGAAGTTAAATCACTTTCTTTCAATGTTTTTATCTGGTACATTACCAGTATGGAATCGTAAACTATACAAAAATTAAACAGTACTGTAACTATTTTTAATACAATCTATAAAACTGTGCTAATAGTGTACCATATAGTATAATGTAAAATATAATAATGTAAATTTTATATTTTGCATTATTAAAGACCTTGGTAGAATTTGGATGCAAAAAAATTATTACTTTTTGTTTTTTTTGAGACTATACACAGAATTAAATATGATCCATGTATTATATTCCTAGAAAAATGGAATGGATTGGAATGGAACTGTAGATTAACCAAGGTAAAAATACAAGTTGTAATATCATTTGTTTTGGAAAACAAGTACTGTACTGTACAACATTTATATTTACGGTACCAAGCTTACTAACATATTCATGGCATAGCATTATTAGTAATTATTGTCACGTCTTATATTCAGCTATAAGCGCAAGGGGGCACAGTGGTAAAACACTCACCCGGCGCTTTGGTCTGGGTTTGTATCCTGGCCGGGAAAGATTGACTGGGTGCCAATCCTTAAAACCTCTGTTCATCCAGCAGTGAATGGGTACCTGGTTATTAAACGATTTGGGAGGCCATATTCCGGGGGAAAATTAGGATTAAGGACCTGCCCGAAATGCTATGCGTGCTAGTGGCTGTACAAGAATGTAAGAACTCTTGTACCGTATATATAAACAAAAATAAATAAATAAATAGATAAAATAAAAGGTTTATTATAGAATAAGAGTTTACCTGAATACATAAATTTACTTACAGTTGGCAGTAGAAAATCTTGTGTATACCATGAATGCTAGCATCAGGATTCAATGTTTTCATTTTACAATGGAAAGGCAAATGATAATTAAACAAAGAACGACAACTGAGGCTACATAATCTACTGAAGCTGCCCACTGATGCTTTCGGTGCTGCACATCGCTACTTCAAGGTCATACAAAAATTAAAAGCAAATTTTGCTTTTTTGAGTTTTTAATGTTGTTGATCCCTCAATAAGTCTCAGTACAAGCCTAAACAGACTGTTTGCTTACGTTTCTTGTTAAAATTGGCACATGGGTTGATCCGTAAGTGGGTAACACATTTCATAGCTTTTCGTGGTTAAAATTACTGTAGCTCTCAAGATGCAGCAGTTATAATTTCTTAAGCTTTAGTGTAGTTTTAATATACAATGTTACATACAGTACTTGTACAGTAGTTATAAATGTAAATTTAAAAAACACAATTGCTGATTACCAAATGAGTGACTAAATAAGTACAATATAAAAGAGAGATAATGTAAGTACTGTACAGGGCTGTACTGTATTTTCATTTATTTTACACTTCAAATATGTTTGAAAAGAATGTGAGTCAAATATAGTTGAATTTATGTAAAGACGTACAACAGCAAGTTATTCATTTATCTGTGTTATTTCAATAAGAATATGAGTAGCAACTATTATAAAAAAAAATAACTATCAAAAGAATACATTATGCTTGGAAGACCACACAGCACCATTTGTGTCAGAATAATCAATAGTTCCTAGGTATCATTCAGGATGCCAATATAGGAGCAGAAAGACATAGGATGGAGATGTCAAAGGAATCAGAATCACTGAGGATTTTATTGAGGAACAGATGACTTATTTAGTTAGATCTAGATCTCCACTCCATCAGGTGCCTATGAGATAATCATGTTAGACCAACATGTAAGATGATGTCTTGACCTGTTAAAGTAGAAGATATAAATATACTGTACATACATACATTCATACATATGTAGAGCACTTACGTACGAACGTATGTATGTACCCGTGGGCTTGGGAGTACCAGATGTACGTGTTTGAATCCTCCTCATGGCTCCCACCGATTTTTTCATATTACGTACTCGCCTAGTTGTGCTTGTGGGGTTGAGGTCTGGCTCTTTGGTCCCACCTCTCAACCGGTGTACAGATTCATCAGCCTACTGGGCTCAATTATATCTACATTTGAAACTGTGTATAGAGTCTGCCTCCATGTATTTATGTATTTGTATAATGTATGTTTAAGCTGGTCAAAATTGAATTTTACTTTTGTAAATGCACATTAATCACATTATGTATAAAAGAAAATCCAGTACTTTGAACATTGTTTATGTAGGACAGGTGTAAATTTATGTACTGTATTTATGTATGTAGGTTAGATTAGTATTTTATAAGCACTACAATCACCTGTGGTTGATTGTTCAATAAATCACTGCAACAGTAGGAGAGCAAAATTGACAATGATCCTCAAAATTAGGACATTCTATGAAGAGAAGCACAATTGTTAGTTAGATCCAGATCTCCACTTCATCAGGTGCCTATGAGATAATCATGTTAGACCAACATGTAAGATGATGTCTTGACCTGTTAAAGTAGAAGATATAAATATACTGTACATACATACATTCATACTTATGTACAGCATATGTATGTCTTGTAGACATACATATGCTGTATGTCCATAAGACATATGTCTTCGGTCTATAGCACTGAACTATAAGTTTAACAGATCTCTCACCCTGTCCATGGTGAACAGAAGAAAATGTATATATGTTGTTCAGCATTGTAAATGTGTGGCCACATCTGTGGTAGAAAAAACTTTACGAGGCAGGAGTTAGAACTGATATTATTAGCAAATTTTTCCACAAGTAACATTGAACTTAATAGGACAATATTTAGATGCCAGTGATCTACAGTATCTGCCTTTTTAAAACTGGTATTACATTAGCTACTTACCACAACTCTAGAACAATGCAAAACTTTAATGATTTATTTAATGTACCTGACAAATTGAGAAAAATGAAAGGAAGAACCTAATAAAAAAAAATACTTTCTCAGAGCCTCGGGACCCGTTGGTCTTTAATTTAATATTTATTCACTTTTTACTTGTTAATTAGTATGTAGTTTTAACATCTGTCTTCACTCCCTCCATAAATGTATTAAATTTCTGGCATACTGGCTGACCCCTCACAGTGTTCAAGAGAGAACTGGATAAGCACCTCCAAATGATACCTGATCAACCAGGCTGTGACTCATACGTCAGGCTGCGAGCAGCCGCGTCTAACAGCCTGGTTGATCAGTCCAGCAACCAGGAGGCCTGGTCGACGACCGGGCCGCGGGGACACTAAGCCCCGGAAGCACCTCAAGGTAACCTCAAGGTAAGGTACTGTAAAGTTCTTCTCTAGTAGATTGTGATAAAATACCATTTTTTCATCATCTGTTAGAAGTCTGACTGTTTTCAATGGCCCAGTCCTTTCTCTTATCTTTGCTTTGATACATCTGGAAGAACTCTGGTATTTAACTGCCATTTGTATCTACGGTATTTGGCAAAATATGATTTACTTCCCCCTAATGTGATGAATACCCATTTGAGCTTAGCAATACTGAGTAAACTATTTTCCGTTTCATGACTCGTCTAAAAGGAGTGAAGGAAACTACTGTACATCAAACTCAATTAGAAATAAATTAAGAGAACTTTATCTTAATTGTGCTCAATAGCATTTCTAGAGCCTTACCTTCTTGTACTGCAGTATCACCAGCCCATCCTCCTGTTTTAGTAGTACTTAAAGTAACGATGAGGACCATAGTATATATACCCACGTGCAACAAAATTAATAAGTAGAAATCGGCACTACTGAATTGGACAAATCGAAAAACGATTTTCTACTTATGTTGCAAAGACAAATTAAACTAACCTAACCTTCCTAGGCCTAATACAAGATATGAGGCCTAATAGTACATGTGCTATACTAGGCCTAGGAATATTTAAGTGTTTTCTTGTTGCTACATTTTTTCCGTGACTATAAAGTGAATAGTACAAAGTTCTACTATCTAATTGCTTAGAACAGCAGTCTTTATACTATGGTGCACATAGTTACAAACTACTATTTAACAGAAGAATGGGTTGGCATCACACCCTTCAAGGAAAGTCTTTAAAATCATGATTATTAATAGGCATTTTAAGTCCTACTGATGACAGATGTGTTAATTAAACTGTGTGTCTGGAGTAATTTTGATCCAGGATAGTCCCAGAATATGTTCGTGTAGAATGCCGAGGACGCACAAATTTCTATAACTTCACGGAGAGATTAGTTAGTAGTTCTTCTGACTGTCTTATCATACTAATTTTGTAATATAAATTATGCCAATGTCTTATGTCTTATCACTCTAATTGTAATCCTCACTTTTACAATATACTGTATATTGCTTAACAAATTGTAAGTTAAATGCCACTCAAATTATGCCAAAAATGTAAGCTTGATTTAGATTGCTGTACACCCATTTAATCCAGCCATTATTGTAATGACTTGTATAAGTTGTTACAAATAAAGTTTCTGGTTCTCACAAGGACACCTTCAACATGATGATTATAGAAGAAACCAATTCGAGTTTGAAAACAAAAATTGCAGGAAAAACGAGTACAGTAACGTTAAGTATCTCGTATACCAAAGATTTTTTTGCTCGTCTTCAGGTTTTTCTTGAATAACTTGAAAAGCTGAAACTATCAAATTCATTATGCAGCTTCATTTTCCAAACTTCATAATAAAACTGTTGACATGAACAATCTTGAACATCTTCCATATGTTGCCAAAATGAAATATTATTGCAGCTTGGTAACAAAAATCCTGAAAAGCAATAATTAGTTTGAATAGTTGATGCATATAATGAATTGGGTGGATAAAGGTGCTCTTGCTCTTCTAATTTACATGTCCAGCAACTAAGGGTAACATTAGTACTACAGTTGGGCTCATTGTTAAGGAAACAAATGTGTACTTAAAAAATGTTTAAAAAAAATCAACAAGCTTGTTACAATACAAATAAATTACAACTTTTAAATTTAAAACATAACAAATGTAAACAAAAAGTGCCTAAAAAGTTAAAATGCTGATAAGAGTATTTTACTCATTATTTTATTATTATTTTTATATTTATTATTATTATTTTATTATTTATTTTAGTATTATTTTACTATGCAGCAAGTTTTCAATGAGATTATTTAAAAGTCATATTGAAAAACTTATGAACAAATATTTTATGTAGTGAAATGCCACTTTGCAGGTGACAGCGTAGTAGCTCTCCAGAGCTTATGGCACTGGCACAAAAGAACTGGGAAAATGAGCAGCCAGTACTCTGCTGGATTGCCCAAACCCTGACCAGACAAGGGCTGCATGCATGACATATACCAAACTAGGAAAAGGCAAAATATGGGTAAAACATCGCTACCCACGCAGCAAGGAACGGGACTGTCTAGATTGAACGAGTCAACTGACCACACTATCAGGTGCAATCTGATAGTGTGGTCAAACGACCAAGTGGTAGGATTACACAAACCTAATCTAGATTTCTGGTCAGGTCTAGGCAATCTTTACAAAAAAAAATTGTGCAAATATTTTGCCAGTGTTGATAAAAGACAAGAATAAAATAATGTTACATTTGACAACACAAAAAACATTCAGATAAAATTAAATATTAATGAAGAAATAACAACATTGCAAATCAAGCAAATAAAGAGTGCTTTGTGTCAAGGAAAATAATAACAGATTACAAACGTTGCATAAAGTACAACATACCAAACTAGTGCCCATCACCATTTTCTATGTTGGCCTTATTAACATTTGACAAAAACTATACTATGAATAGAAATAATGTAACATGCTTTATGTATATTCTTATGAATATAATTATATTATAATTATTATTAATTTATAGCAAAATGCCACTTTTATCCTAAACAAAACATTTATCTAAACATTATTAATAAATACTTCATCCGCCTTTCAACTACAAATTGAGTAGCTATACATAATGTAGCAAAAAGCACTAGAGGTGCCTCTATGCAAGAATATAACCCACCCTGTACCTCACTAAGCTCTTGCTTCCTGCACCCGTCCAGCCTTACTCCCACCTATCTAGATCCTTCGTGCTCAACACTCGCCTAACTGTGCTAGTGGAGGGTGAGCTTCAACTCTTTGGTCCCACCTCTCAACCTAAGTTTTAAGTCGGATATCTTAATGTGTTATAAGTATATAACACAGTTTGTTTATCATAAACTGGCCTGACACTGGATTATATATACTGCACTGAAATTTCAAGGACTTAGCATAGAAATGAAGCATAAAAATGTTGAAAAACAAAAATATGACTGACATACAACCTACGCAATGAATGTTACATGTCGACCTTAAAAGTGACTCAAAAGAGAATAGAATGTTCCCTGACTTTATGGAAGATAACTTGATAATTGAAGATTATCAATGATAAATTACTTGAAACAAGTGATAGTTTGATAGAAACAACTAGAAAAATGTGCAGTGTAGACCGATGAGATTAGTCAGAAACTGATTTATGATTAATCAATTTGAACAGTATACAAGCTGAAACTCTTGAAACGACGACGCCTTAAGGTCTCATTATAATAGAGTTTGTTTAGTATGTTATTCTCTTCATGATAAAATGCCTCATTTTGTACAATATATGGCAAATGGATTTTGTTTTCTTCTTATTTTTGCACAATAAGATTGTTTTTGAACTCGAATGTAACAATGAATTGTGGAAAAATATTTAGACTACTATACTTTTTACTGTTATGAAACGGTAAATAAAGCAGTTTGGTATATTATTCGGTAATTCTTATGCATATTTTTACAGCTGCAAAGAAAAGTCTGAAGTACTGTAGTGTCTATCCAATAGCATTGCTTATTTTTTTTTTCACATGACAATCACAATTATGAGAAATGTAGCGCTTGTATAAAAAAATTTCAGCAGCTAAGCTTTAAGTTGAACCAAGTTAGGCTACTATAACTAATCAATAATACGAGATTGTTAAATATTGTTACTTTATATTAATATTGTTAATATACTGTATGAGATTGTTAATATTGAAAAGCTCAGGTTTTCATTCATGATGAAACAGATCAACAATTTGTCCTTTATCTCTCAATACCATATAAATAAAAGATTTAAATAATCCCCATATATATATTAGTTAAATACAGTTTAACAATTCACTTAGATACAAAAACATTTTCTTAAGCTAACTGAAATCAGAACACAAAGAAAATTTGCTTTATGTAGTACGTAATTTAAATTTACTAAAATATCTCTTCTCTAGCTATAACTAACTTCTTGGTAGGGGTATTAAAAAAAAGTGAAATGGTTTCATAAATATATGGAATTTAGCCAATTCAGAGTACGGTATTCATGACTACTTGTTTCCACATCTTTAGTTAAAGCTTTTTCTGACCTGTCAAAATGCAGCACAAGTGTGAATGGGGGCTTCGGAGGGTCTGTGCAAAGTACCAAAAATCAATACAGATTGCAGCTGTTTATAATGAAGAAATAGCAGTTCCTGCATACAAGTTCTTGGTTGGAGCTGTTTATAATGAAGAAGTAACAGTTCCTGCATACAAGTTCTTGGTTGGAGCTGTTTATAATGAAGAAATAACAGTTCCTGCATACAAGCTCTTGGTTGGAGCTGTTTATAATGAAGAAATAACAGTTCCTGCATACAAGTTCTTGGTTGGAGCTGTTTATAATGAAGAAATAACAGTTCCTGCATACAAGTTCTTGGTTGGAGCTGTTTATAATGAAGAAATAACAGTTCCTGCATACAAGTTCTTGGTTGGAGCTGTTTATAATGAAGAAATAACAGTTCCTGCATACAAGCTCTTGGTTGGAGCTGTTTATAATGAAGAAATAACAGTTCCTGCATACAAGTTCTTGGTTGGAGCTGTTTATAATGAAGAAATAACAGTTCCTGCATACAAGTTCTTGGTTGGAGCTGTTTATAATGAAGAAATAACAGTTCCTGCATACAAGCTCTTGGTTGGAGCTGTTTATAATGAAGAAATAACAGTTCCTGCATACAAGTTCTTGGTTGGAGCTGTTTATAATGAAGAAATAACAGTTCCTGCATACAAGCTCTTGGTTGGAGCTCTTTATAATGAAGAAAGGCAGTTCCTGCATACAAGCTCTTGGTTGGAGAAGAATGAAAGGCACCTCAACTGAAGGACAAGTCAGTACGATGAAAGACGTCAAAACAACAAAGAGTCGAGAGCAAAGCCGACGAATATGCAAGGTACTGATAGTCCAGCTTAGATAATATTATGGAGGAATGTGTCTCAGAGTTTACAAACACACTGTCAGTAAACAGAGTGTGTCTATTTACACCCCAGAAGATATGCAACAAGAATTTGAATAAGGCAAGGATCTTGGTGCATCCAGTTCACAGATGATGGAGGTCTGTGGATTAGCTACCTCTGATATGGATATTTTTCCCTTAAATCTCTAATTTATTTTCAATAGCAGTGCTATTTTCCCCTCTTTCACTGTTTCATCTCTCTCTTGATCACTTGATAGCCCATATGATTAACTTTAGTTTTATTTCTGCAATTGCAATGATAAGCAATTACAGAAACAACAAAACAACAACATTCAAGCATTCAACAACAACAAAAAGTGTTGCTTTAACTTGTTCATGGTATTGTCATAATGGCTTGGTGCTTTCTCTTGATAATTCCCTTCCCTTGTTGATTGTACCATCTGCATTCAAGTATTGTACATGCTCATTTGCTGTTCATTACAACGATGGGGTGCAACTGTGTCAGGGTTCGGAGTGCAAAAGCCTGTTGTGTCATGTTCATCAGCTGGGAGAGGTGGTCACAAGTGTGTGGTGCTGTTCGATACCAAGTTTAGTGAGTGAATGTGTGCATACTAAGAGTGTGCAAGCATGTGCATGGATGTGGTGTGTGTGTACAGGTACATAGTGTACAAGTGAAAGCGTGCTTTCACTTGTACATTATGTTTCATGTTCAGTATTTGTTTGTGTGTATACTCACCTAGTTTTGCTTATGGGGGGGGGGGGTAGAGCTTTAGCTCATTGGTCCAAAGTATGTGTGTGTGTGTGAGCATACGTGTGTGTTAGCATGTGTGTAATTACCTAAGAGTAGTTACTGAATAAGAGCAAAAGCCCTTCAAATGTTTGCTAGTCTGCAATATGATACTGATTGTTCTGTCGATGTGTGTCGGTGGTGTTAAGGTTGGTATTACATCCACTCCCCAGGACCTTTTCCGTTTTGACTCTTGCAACTGTCTCCCTTGTAAACTGTACTGTACTATCTCTCCCAAAATCTTCAAATTAGAGGATTAAATGCCCGTGGTTATTTGTCCATCCATCCGTGCAGCCTGTCCAAGTCCTTCTGTAATATTATAAAGTTACCTTTGGTTCTCACCTTTTTTTTATCGGTTTAGAAAGTGATTGACATAATTAAGGAACAGTAGTACTGTAAGTACAGAGTAATGTAGAACCCCATTCACCACTCCTCTCCATCCTGACTCCTCCTCTCTCACTATAACCCTCTGTTTCTCATTTGTTAGGTACTCTCTAAAACAGTCCTGTATCTCCCCAGTTACCCAACCTGTCCTCTTGAAAATAACGTCACTTTTCGCTCGTATGTGTTCTATGGCTAAAAATAGACGTACATACTAGTACTGTAATTTGAAATGAAATCAGCTCACAAAAGTGATGTACTGTCCCGTTTTCTGTTTGAGTAGTCTGGCTTACTCGGTAAGGTTAGGAAAGGAAACTTTCAATTAATGTTTTTCATGACATTTTGAAACTTAAGGAGAATTTCCTGCCCTCCTAACCTATCAGAGGACCCTTAATTTACTGCTTTGGAAAAAAAAATTCAAAATTTATTTTAAATTTGTTTCATTTTCAAATTATGCCCAATTTCGGCCATACGGGCAAACTGCCAAATTCAAATGTAATTTGTAAGAGGACAGGTTGAGTTACCCCCGTCTGCTCTTCCAATTTATGCTCACCTAGCTGTGCCTACGAAAGATCTAGCTCTTGGATCCCTCTTCCTAGCTATTGAATACCTAGTGAGTTTATAACTCAAGAACATTCTAATACTTTAGAGTACATGTTAAAGCTGTGAATAAAAGTGGTTTACACAACCTCTGCTCCCAGTTCATTTCACTTGCTTTGTTTACAGTGCATACTACAATAGTACTGTACTTATGCTTCTTTGCCTCATGTGTTTCTAAATTCCACCACATACTATTTCCTCCCTCTATTCCCCACAGTACCTTCTATGCCGAGATCATTTTGTCCATTCCTTCCAACTTCTGTGTTGTTAAGAGTTTCATCTCTTATCCTGTTTCTATAGCTTAGTGCCTTTATTTCTAGCACCAATCTTATAACCAAGTTCTAGAATTTCTCCGGAACTCTTCTTATTGTACTATGTAAGGCAGGGATTCCATGCTGATGCTGCATATTCTAAGACTGGCCTGATATGTACCGAGTTGTATGTGTTCACGTGCTGTACATAAGCATACCAGTATGTTCCAAGTTAGGTTAAGTCTGTTTTCAGTGCATCCTGGGTACTTGTATACTGTATTGCAATTGCTTTCATTCCATACTGGGATTCACACATTTGTTTTAAAATCATCCTGGATTAGGGTGACAATCAGAGAGGTAACTATACATGTAATAAATATTCACTTTTACACTCAGTCCTCATCTCACACTTTTGTTGTACACAAACACTGCTCTGCAATACTAAATACTATATGTATATGTATTTTTTTAATTATTTATGACATCTACATATTTTACGTATTTCACATAAATTTCCATATTTTATGAACTTAAAAAATTCTTTACAGAGAACATTTAGTGCATACTGCATTTCCTTATCTCCTTCCTTGTATTTAGAAAACCTCTACACAGTGAGTTAAATTAAGGTACGAGTTATGGCATGGTTGAAAGCCCCTTGAGTCTTAGGAGATCTAAGAGTTTATGAGAATATATTTATAAATTAAAAAATATCAGAATGTACACCCTCCAAGAGAAAATATCTGTATGAACCACCGTGGTTTAGCCGTGGAGCAACAACGAATCAGGCACATAACTCTGGAAGCTTAAGCCATCAACACACCGCAGCAACACGACTTAGACCTTTGCTGTGTCGGCCCCAGCTCTCCTCTGTTGGATCTGCTTGAGGCGATGACTGCAGTAAACACGTAAAAAGATGGCTGTGAAGACCAAGACGATTCCTAGAATGCCCACCACAGTTACAGGATGAGAATAAATAATGCATGACAAGAGGATGGCCAGACCCTGTGAGGGAAGAAAATAAAACAAATGACAAAAATATATTTCGCTAAATCAATGCTGTACAATAACACACAAACTGTAATTGTTGTTTATTGCTTTTAAGTCTCTTACTTCAGGTAATCCAAACATATCTCTCTCTCTCTCTCTCTCACACACACACACACACACTACCACACAGAGTGGTAGACGGTTGGAACAAGTTAGGTGAGAAAGTGATGGAGGCCAAAACTGTCAGTAGTTTCAAAGCGTTATACGACAAAGAGTGCTGGGAAGATGGGACACCACAAGCATAGCTCTCATCCTATAACTACACTTCTTGAGATGATACACTTAGATACTGTAATTATACACAAACCAAAATACACCCATCCAAATACTATCCCTTACCTGACGAATAGTCATGATAATGATGAAAACGACCGGACCAAACACAGAGATGGTGTGGTAGATGAACAGCTGGCCAGTGGCAGAACAAATCTGTAGAAAAATATATAGTATTTAACTGGCAGTACAAATCAAATGAAAAATATACTTTTTAAACACAATAAGCAAGCTGTGAACCAAGACACAGTTTAATACTGCCAAAGACAATTTTCAAGGTATCACTTTCATATAAATCTCCGTTAAGATTTAAAAAATCCATTCAGCACTGCCCAGCAAGAGATATTCACAGACATTATAGATCCCTGCCCAAAGCTCAAAATTTATGCAATCATGGGTTGGAGAAGTATTCACTTTTTTTATGTGTAATGTCATCAGGTTACTGAACTACAGAGAAGTACTGTAATGTATACAGTAATAGATCTGCCACATTTATCAGTGACACGAGTACAACTGTACATGTACGTAAAGTATATAGAAAACTTACCGAGAGAATAAGACTGTCCCAGAAAAATGCGGGATACGTGAGCATGAAGTTGAGAGAGACACTGAAGCTACCCTGCTGCACCAAAGCAGCAGTGGTGAAAAGGCAAGAAAACAGATTAACACCACACATCATCTGTACGGAGGACATCTTGTGCTGGCTGAAGAGTTCTCCTTGCCAGTTGGAAGTGAAGGCGTCAAATGACATGTAACCAATAAGGATGATGACCCCAGATATAGTGGTGGTGCTGGAGGAGCCTGCATGGGAATCAAAGACCGTTAATCCATTAACAGAAATGCATGAAGTAATGCATGTTAAATCCCATAAATATTTATTCACTATAATTTTCTATAATTACAATTATTTTCAAAATAATCACAACAAAGGACCGGGACACACACAGGACCGGCACACACAGGACCGAGACACACACAGGACTGGGACACACACAGGACCGGGACACACACAGGACCGGGAGACACACAGGACCGGGAGACACACAGGACCAGGATACACACAGGACCGGGACACACAGGACCGGGACACACAGGACCAAGACACACACAGGACCGGGACACACACAGGACCGGGAGACACACAGGACCGGGAGACACACAGGACCAGGACACACACAGGACCGGGACACACACAGGACTGGGACACACACAGGACCGGGACACACGTAGGACCGGGACATATACACTAAATCATACGCACACACACAGCACGGGAAAAAGGGGCAAATTCACAAATATTTTACATACTTTAAGCGCAGTATATGACAGGGAAAGTTAAAATAAGTGATGCAGAAATAAATAAGGCGTTATCAATAACATCCATAACATAAACCACCAACAAGTAGAGAATATCAAGACATTCAACAATAACACACACACACAACTAAGTTACTTACTTCCTTTTGATTCTGTCGACCCCAAAAGGAACATGGTCATGCCAGCGGAAATAAGCACAGCCGTCACATACTCGAAATACTCGTACTTCTTTCCACTAACAATCTTGCCCATTATCATGGTTGGAATAATTTTTGATGCCTTAGCCAACACCTGAAAAAATATTAAGTTGCTCATCAAATTTAATATGTACTGATATTGCACTCAAGTCACAACTTGGCAATGGGGCAGGATGGACTGAAATGTTATTTTATTTCAGTTCATATATGTGGGTTAGGTTGTCAATTGCCAGACAATTAGTTATTGTCTGGCAAGGTAAAGGTCAAGTTATTGACCTTTTTTTCATTCAGATTTTTTATTTCTATTTTTTATTACAAAACATTTTAACAGTTAAGCCTGGATAGATCAAGTGCACATCCATAAAAATGCTGATGACAAACATTTGAATTACTGAAAGTATGTATGACATGTTGACACTTTCACATTGTGAACGTTCACCTAACTAGGCGAGTACGTTCATTAACCCAAGGGGGGGAGTGTATCTCAGCCACTCAAAGCCGGGCAAGTGCTGGCCAAACAGGTGATAAGCCATATACTAATACTATCACATTTGGTAGAATAAACATTGGAGATATATGGGAGTTTTATATATGAGAGGATTTACTTAGCATTTATTAGTGCACTTCATGTGAATTAGTAAGATGGCTTGCCATGCCAGGTTGAGTTCCATGAGACCCTAGATGGTACAAATGTCACAACAGTGGTAAAGTTTCCCAACCCTAACACTCAGGAGGGGAACATACACATACACACACACAATGGTTTTCTAATATTTGTATTTATATTTTTGTAATTCTGTTTATATAATATATAATTAGCATATAATGAAATACTGAATTAGAATTCATCTCTCTTTATTAAAATGAAATATTTCATGAAATATTTATTAGCAATCATGTATTGAATCGATAAAACTCCAACTTGTCATAATATTAAGGTGTACGATATTATCCCCACCTATAACGGAATCAATAGAAACTGATTAATTGGAGAAGATCCAAGCTCGAGCCATTTCCATTAAGTTTCCAGCTGCTTTTTTGACAAAGATCTTCATCTAAATGATTATATATTGATTGAATTAGATATAATAGGCCCAAGGAGAAAATCAGAGTTTATGTTTCACAAAGCTAATTAGCAAAAACTGCCGTGAAAGATGTTTGCATGCCTCATTTCTTTGTCGGTCTAAAAATGGGTTATCAAACACTTATTTTCTTAATATTTTAGACAAGTCTGCCATATTCACAGAATATAATAGGTGTTAGTAAAGATCTGGGTAAATACCAGTTTGAAAATTGGGTTGTTGATTTATAGAACAAATTGCTAGGTAACATAATAGACATGAGATCAGTGGATTATTTTAAGCATATCTTAGACATATGAATGAGTATGGGTGGATATAAATATGAGCTGCATAATGTCCTTAAGTTTAATGGTTTTGTGTGTGTTACCACCTCAAGTGACGTCTTGTAAGGAAAGGAGGAATGCCAAATGTGTAAGGTTTATGATATCTCATGTCTAGTCACTCCATTAACATTATTGTGTAGGCCCATTTTCTCATGTTGATGTAGTTTAGAGGCTTTCAGACTGCAAAAATACATGTTTATCCTCTTAATCATAAATCATCCAATACTTAAAATAACAACAATTTTGGTAGTACAGTATTCAATATTTTTGGTGCTTTTATAATGTATACTTTTTAATGAACACATTTTTGTATACTTCCATATTTATATACATGTGTGTTTAATACAAAATGTTTTGCTGATATACAGTAATATTGGGTTGGCAAACTTAAGAACTGATATACAGTAATATTGGGTTGGCAAACTTAAGAACTGATATACAGTAATATTGGGTTGGCAAACTTAAGAACAGATGATGGCACATTTGCCAATCTCAAGCAAATTACTTGAACATGCTGTTCAGATGCTCTGAAATATAGCAGCCTAATAAATGGGTCTGTTGTAGCCTAGGTCATGGGCAACATAATGGACCATTCTGATTTGTCCAAAATTGTGATCTCTAAAGAGCCAAATACATTTGGCTAGTAAACCATACTGCATTTCCCCCTTTGTAGTTAATATATTTGATTATGGGTTAGACAAATAAGAAAATGGATGGGTTTAAACAAATTCAATTTACAAACCTGTGTGGGAAAGGTAACGTACTTGAGTGCCTCATACTGACACCAAGAGCTCATAATATTGGAAAATGAGCAGTATGAATATTTGTAGATAGGTGCTGTGTGCCGTGGTTGTCTGGTAAAGCCAAGATAAGCCGCTGCTAACATAAACGCCAGAATGCGATTGACAAACACCAAAAACTGAGAGTCCTTGAAGTGACCAATACTGCCTCTGAAGTTCTGGTACTCCTGAGGACACAATGTTACAAATCTCATGAAATGACACTAACATGTTCAAAATGCCATATTACCATACATTTAGTCCTTAATATATTGTTAATTACACAGTACACAAGTTCACCATTAGATTTGTATAACCTTCAAATGTAATTATGTACCTCATATGGCTCCAATTTTATTTAATTACTTAAAAAGGTTACTTAATGGTTCAACTATTAAGTTTGTGTGCAGGTGATCATTTTCTATGGGGGGCTGCATTCTTGAAAAACCTGTGTAAATGCTCACCTGCATTAATTAAACTTAAAGAGGAGAACATAGGAGGAACTGAACTCCTGGCATCCAATCCCATTCCAGTATCTGTGCGAGATGGAACTTCTAAGACTCTTAACAAAAAAGAGCGAGAAGGGTAGTCGGAAGATTAACAGCTGGAGAATATATCAATACAATGTTTAATACATTATGAGTAACAGTGTCCAGACAATGGTACAGGAATTGGACACCAAAAGCAGATCAATTGAAAATAGCTGCAGCCACGTGGGATAGCCGCATATTTATTACCAAACAAAATGTGAACCATCTGTACATAATATACAACTATTTTGGCAAAAACTCTACTCACAACATGCTTATTTTTTCAAAATATATACTTCACTTAAAACTAAAAAAAAAAAATATTTTATCTGTGGAATTGTACTGCATAAGCAGAAAAAAAACAAATACTGTGCATTATTTATCAAAATGAACTATGACTGTCATAAAAGAATGTAGGATGATATTCAAACCTAGTTCCAGGCCAGCAATTCTTATATACTGAACAGTAGTTCAAGATATTAAATAAAAATTGAACTACCAGAACTACAATCTAGCATGGGAAAGGAAGAGCCTCTGATTACATAATTACTTTTATTGGAAATTAGCAGGCCTTTTAATAGAAATAATTTATACTTGACTATGTTACCAATACAGCACATTACAGCTACTCAAAATATAATGTAGGATGGCATCAACACAATGTTTACAAAACATAATAATAATACTAAATACAGTATAATAATACTGTATAGGGGGTACCCAGCATTGCACGGGTCTATTTGTCTCTCTCTCTCTCTCTCTTCCCTCTCTACCTATCTCTACCTGTCTCTACCCCAAGCAATCTGTCTGTCTGTCTATCCAAGTTACCTCCAGCTTGGGACAGCCATATTCTCACCCAGGTCTCCCTCCCCCCCTTCCCCCTCTATCCCTTCCATCCCTTTTCTCTCTTCCCCCTCCCTTTCTATCCCACTCTTCATCCTCTCTCCCTCTATCTCCACCCCCCCTAACCACATATTTCTCCCCCACTCTTTCCCTACATCATCACCCCCATCACCTCTGCCCTATTTTATATAATAATAATAATAATATTTATTTACAAGAAGGTACGATGGGTATGTGGGATTACATAAGATTGTTATTTTTACATTCTTACAAAGTCACTAACACACACAGCATTTCGGGCATTTCTAACCTCTTCCCTCTCTCCACCTGTCTCGCCACTTCTTTTCTCTCTCTCCCTTTTCCCCCCGTCTCACCACTCTCTCTTTTCTTCTCTCTATTGAATTCACAATCTTTTTTAGTGAAGAAATCTAGAGACCTGGCCTGCCATCTTTCACTAATTACTTGGGGGTGAGGGGGTCACTGAAGTGCCCAACTCTATAGTATGGATTTTTTAAATCTCTCATTTATTATTTTTATAATAAATTATATATATATACTGCATATTGATTATATTACATTATATACATGATACAGTAATATTTTTTATAAGGCTGCTAATCCCACACAGTGTTTCGGGAAATGTATTTTTGTAAACGAATGGCTAAGCTTGCGGCATATACAGGTAAGAATGCATCTAGAAAACAAAGAAAAATGTATGACTAATAAACCAACTGTACTATCAAAACCTGGACAAAATATGACACCAAAAATTTGACAATCCACACACATTATTACCAAAACTAACACTTTACCTTTGTCATGATTTTCTCCTGCAAAACACCCCAAGTAAGATATGATGCCTGAAGGCCTATAAAGCAGAAGCACAGCTGCAAACACTTGGTAGCTGCACTTCTCTCACCTACAGCACTCTTAGATGAAGGTACATCTGTTGTCATTAATTTATCATAACTCTGCCCATACACACATGATGTAATGAGCCTAGAAACAACTCCAGAACCTGAAAGACAAATGTTTCTATAACTCATGTACAGCATGGTACTGTATTCACATTTTATAATATTATATACAATTCAGTATAACACTATACAATTTTTCCTCTTAAGAGGACTTGAAAACCAACTGGCTGTCTCCAGACAACTGATTGAAATAGCATGCTGTAAAAAATGTTTGTGGGAGGGTAATCACATTTATTTAAAACTTGATAAGGAGCAGAAAATATTACAATTACTATATAAAAACTGCATTTTGTAGCACAATGCAAACAAAAATAAAAATAAAACTGTGCTTACACTTAGTTCAATGCATCAAGACACCTTAATCAAGCAGACATCATAATTCATTACATCAAAATTTATTCTACTAACCAATACCTTACTTTTAATCAAGAGTGCTGTTCATGAAATCCATTCTATCAATATCAAGGTTGCAATATATTCGGCACTGCCTATGGAAAATCCTTAGCATATACTAGGAAAGCAAAATATGAAAGAACAGAGGACAGAAAATTACATTTTAAACCTTTATATAAAGTAGGTTTTTCATTATTTTTTATTTATAATGATGTACAAACAAACCATTATGTATCAGTTTATTTAAAGTAATAATAATAATATTCATACCTGCTCTTTCAATATATTTAGATTTCTTGAAGTACTGAATAAGGAGGTATCCAGGTATAAGTATTGTGGAATAACACAGCAGGTTGAGTACTAGGCTTCCAAGCCAAGAGTTAGCTAAATCCATGACCATAGAATTTTCAGACATCACACTTCTGAAAAACAAAGAATATAAATACTCGATGTTATTTATAGTAGTTGATTTGATCAAATACAGCAACAGGGATCAAATACGATAGGGTAGGATAGGTAAGGATAAGGTAGCGAAGACACAAATTTACACAGGGCACAGTAGAACCTTACAAGAAATTATAAAACTTGAACAACGATGTCTTCAACCCCTAAACTTGAACTTTGCTCATGTGCTTATGAAATTTCTTCCATGAAATCATAACAGATGTTATACGAAAATTAAATTCAGGCTCATGTTATACATTACATAAAGAAAATTATGTGGCATGTCTATATGAACATACCTAATTTATACAAATTTAAAATGCCGTGCATTCAAATGTATAAAGTAAATTAGAGTTTAAAACAAACACACTGAACGTTATTCTTAAGACAGAATCTGAAATTTATTCACCTCCTTAAGAGGTTCTTAACCTCTTATTTCTTGTGTAATTGCACAATTTATTCAAGTATTTCTCTTTATCTATTATTTCACAAGTATTCCCTTCTGACGAGTTGTAATTTGGACCTTTCCTTGAAGAGTAACACTTGATAATATTGGTGGAGGGGCTCGGGCCGACAGCCTGAGTTTGTTGACGTCCCCAGTTTGTTGACGTCACCAGGTGACTCCGGGGGGCTACGGGCTCAAGGCCTCTCCTGGGTCACCAGGGGGGGGAAACGACCCCTTTTATAAGTAACATCTGTAATTCACTAATATATGCAAAACTAGCACATTTGAAATATAAAGAAACAGCCAAAACGGGGCCGTTTCCTCATATTTAACATGTGGTAGACTTGCATTTAATGTGTGTGTATATATATATATATATATATATATATATATATATATATATATATATATATATATATATATATATATATATATATATATATATATATATTATATATATATTTATATATATCTGATTCAGCCGCGAGGCCCCCCATAACTCGTGGACTCATCACACACCTGAATCTCACACATACACCTGTCAGAAGAACACCTGTGTCCATGCTATTTTTTTTTTTGTTTTTTTTTGAGATATATACAAGAGTTGTTACATTCTTGTACAGCCACTAGTACGCGTAGCGTTTCGGGCAAGTCCTTAATCCTATGGTCCCTGGAATACGATCCCCTGCCGCGAAGAATCGTTTTTTCAACCAAGTACACATTTTACTGTTGCGTTAAACAGAGGCTACAGTTAAGGAATTGCGCCCAGTAAATCCTCCCCGGCCAGGATACGAACCCATGACAGCGCTCGCGGAACGCCAGGCGAGTGTCTTACCACTACGTACACCACGGAGACTGCCTACGTCATCACTCAGCTGATTAAGAGTTCCTCATAACCTCATAACCTCATAACCTGTTGTATAAACATACACAACTCTTAATACCACGTGCGTTTGCTCTCTCCAGCGTAGCATGCCATACATCATTCATAAATTGCAAAAATAATATTAATAACGATAATGACAAGAGGTTATTTAAAATAAACACATGATTCCAGAAAAATTGTTGATGTAGGTATTTACGCATTTTCTTTTTAAATGCCTCTTATCGCACCCATCGAATCGTCTATAATATTACACACACACACACGCACACGCACACACACACACACACACACACACACACACACACACACACACACACACACACACACACACACACACACACACACACACACATCACAGTGACAGTTCAATACTTCACTGAGTCACCAGCACACTCATAACAATCCCCTGAATCACTCACACCCTCATAACACTCCCATGCGTCATCAACCTCCCCCTCACAACAATCCCATGAGTATCAACCCCTCTCACAACAATCCCCGACTCACCAATAGCCTCATAACAATCCCCGACTCACCAATAGCCTCATAACAATCCCCGACTCACCAATAGCCTCATAACAATCCCCGACTCACCAGTAGCCTCATAACAATCCCCGACTCACCAATAGCCTCATAACACTCTCCTGAGTCACCTACGTACTCACAACAGTCTCCAAGCAACACATCACAATAATTTAACATAAAAGGTACTACAAAGGGTTGTGAAAGTACAGATTAGGAAGATTATTTTGTACATTCTTGGCAAGCGACTAACACGCATAGTTGACCGTATGATGATGAGTTCAGAGCCCAAGTGATGAGTCTTCCGGAGCCCAAGTGATGAGTCTTCCGGAGCCCAAGTGATGAGTCTTCCGGAGCCCAAGTGATGAGTCTTCCGGAGCCCAAGTGATGAGTCTTCCGGAACCCAGGTGATGAGTCGTCCGGAATCCTTAGGATTTTTTTCTAGTTATTAATAACTGTTCTTCTGTATTACGCTCGTGTAGGAACCAAGTTGGTAAGTTAATCTACTATCACCTCTAAATTATCACTTGCGGAGAAAAAATACAAATTAATTACTTACACAAATCAAAACAAATCCCCTCATGCACTTGTCTTTCTTGTTTTTACTACGTAGTCTTCACACTACCAGAGTTCCTGCTCAAATACTCCGTTTTCTATACTTGCCACACATTGAAGTTAAAAAAAAGTGAAGCCTCTTTTGTGCTGTTGAGAAAACAGCATTTAACATAATAGTTATTACTTCGTTTTGTCGGCGACAGAAAGCCTGTGTACATGTATTTTGTAGACTTCTATTGAAGTTCCCGCAAGGTCAAACGACTGACCCTCCCCATAGGTGGCATTCCCATGACGGGTCTATGCTCGCGAGAACGCGTTGCTCTGGTATGTTTTGTAATGTCCCTAACTATGCACGCGACTCACAATCGGGGATCCCGGGTTCGACTCCTGGGAGGGACAGAAAAAATTAGCTCGTTTCGTTTCACCTAATGCGCTTGTTCACCAAGCAGTAAATAGGTACCTCCGGGAGTTAGGCAACTGTTGTGGGGTTGCGTCATGGAGAAGGTCAGTCTATTGACCTTATCAGACCATCGAGATAAGAGTTTAGAGTCACATAAGCCCAGCAACTAGACAATAGATATCTACATTCTAAGCCATTTAAATTTGTGCGAACAGGTTACATATTAATTCACCTCAAGTTTGGGATCAAGAAATAGCGGACGACCAACATGGCGCAGGGAGGCGGCGCGCGCAGCACGGACCGAAAACTCTAGGAAACCAGAAAACCCAACGATATACGGCAGGCATGTGGATGACGGGGCTTTTTTCCCGCACTCCGAAGATGATAACGAAGGCGATTCCGTACACAGCAAATATCCCAGTAATGCTGCCTGGAAGTCTGCCACCAAGAGAAACAATAAGACGTCCGGGTCCCAATACTTGCTAAGCTAAGGTACGTCACGTTCTCTTCTGAGACCTTTCATAATTTCTTTTGAAGACAATTGAAAGCAAGAAGCTCCCAGCAGTCAAATTAAATAACCAATGGTCCGACACTCATTGATAAAGCACATAAACCACGCTTTCCTCCACAAAACACCCTATACACACTCAGGTATCCAACATGCTATGCCAATGAACATCATGAAAAACAGAAGCAATCACACACCAAAAGTTATAAATGACTCCATTGAGCTTTACGATCCCCCATGCAAGGCAACCTAACCTAACCTAGGACAAGCCTAACCTAACCTAACTTAACCTAGACCAAGCCTAACCTAACCTAACCTAACCTAGACCAAGCCTAACCTAACCTAACTTAACCTAGACCAAGCCTAACCTAACCTAACCTAACCTAGACCAAGCCTAACCTAACCTAACCTAGACCAAGCCTAACCTAACCTAGACCAAGCCTAACCTAACCTAACCTAACCTAGACCAAGCCTAACCTAACCTAACCTAGACCAAGCCTAACCTAACCTACCCTACATTGCGGCTAACTCCTAAACAATCCCATTTACAGAAACAATTTTATTATTTATTTTATTTATTTTTGTTCTATAAAAGAGTTCTTATATTTATGTAAAGCCACTAGCACGCATATAGCGTTTCGGGAAGGTCCTTAATCCTAATGTTTCCCCGTAATACGACCCGCCAAATCGTTTAACAACCACCCATTGAACATAGACTACATTTAAAGATTGGCGCCCAGTCAATCCTCCCCTGCCAGGATTCCAACACAGGCCAAAGTGCTTGCGAAGCGCCAACATTACATTACCAGTTTGTTGTTGTTGTTAAAGATTCGCTACCTGGAACAAAAAGTTCCAAGTAACACGGGCTATGGTGAGCCCATAGATAGCTATTATCATTACCAGTCGTACAGTCATCGGGAGGAGACAACCTTCATGCAAAGTGCACGTACCATTAAAGAAGATTAAGTTACAAGGGCAGTGATCTGTTTACAGTCGTACATTGTACCGGAACACAAGGAGACGTGTTCAAGAGACAATTGGACAGTTGCTGCAGTAAGTGCCGGACCACCTGGGTTGTAATGGATATATGGGCCTACGGGCTGTTCCAAGCAACAACAACCTTTTAGGTCAAGATATTACAAAACAACTCAGGCCGGGCTTGGGGAGTGGGTTTTGAGAGTTCTACTTTCAGAACCCACTCTGTAAAAATCCAGGTACATACGTCCCTTGTACCACGTCAAGTGAACCTTGTACCACGTCAAGTGAACCTTGTACCACGCCAAGTGAACCTTGTACCACGTCAAGTGAACCTTGTAGCACGTCAAGTGAACCTTGTACCACGTCAAGTGAACCTTGTACCACGTCAAGTGAACCTTGTACCACGTCAAGTGAACCTTGTACCACGTCAAGTGAACCTTGTACCACGTCAAGTGAACCTTGTACCACGTCAAGTGAACCTTGTACCACGTCAAGTGAACCTTGTACCACGCCAAGTGAACCTTGTACCACGTCAAGTGAACCTTGTACCACGTCAAGTGAACCTTGTACCACGTCAAGTGAACCTTGTACCACGTCAAGTGAACCTTGTACCACGCCAAGTGAACCTTGTACCACGTCAAGTGAACCTTGTAGCACGTCAAGTGAACCTTGTACCACGCCAAGTGAACCTTGTACCACGCCAAGTGAACCTTGTACCACGCCAAGTGAACCTTGTACCACGCCAAGTGAACCTTGTAGCACGTCAAGTGAACCTTGTACCACGTCAAGTGAACCTTGTACCACGCCAAGTGAACCTTGTACCACGTCAAGTGAACCTTGTAGCACGTCAAGTGAACCTTGTACCACGTCAAGTGAACCTTGTACCACGCCAAGTGAACCTTGTACCACGCCAAGTGAACCTTGTACCTCAAGTGTAGTCTCGCGGCCGGTGAACCTGAAATACAATACACACTCGACACTGTAGTTACTCCAACCTTTTTAGTTAGTTTTTTTTATAGTTTAGTTCATTTATTATGCACCCCATACCCATTTGTGGGCGGTAGTGGAAAGGGTTACAGGGGCACACAATGGGCTCAGGGACTGAACCCCACAATTCATATAGCTAAGTAACTTCCTTGTCAATCATTTTCCCACTAACACTCCCTAGCTAGCAGAACTTGTCTAACAGTTTGATAGACCGCGCTTCAGCTTCTGGGCCCCGCTTTTCCTAAGGTCAAACAATGACTCCCGAATTCTTGGTTTCTTGTCATATCTGCTTTTAAAATTATGGTCGGAGGAATCCTCTACTTCTCCTTCTATTGTCTTCCACTGTTTTACTGTTCTCTGAAGAACTGTTTCCTCACATCCCTGTGGCTCACTTTACTAGCCCCTTGCTTGTCCTCACTCTTCACTACTGCTCAACCTAAACATTCTCTATTTCACTATATATTGCCATGAATATTTTAGATATCTGGATCATATCCCCACTGTCTTCTTCCAGTGCTATTTCAAGTTTAAATACGTTTATTGAGACAATAAGATACATCACAAAAGTATAGAGTAGCCTAGGCTATTTGTACCTTTTTCCAGTGATATTAGGTTTAATTCTCATTGTATCCCCGTAGCTCAGGCACCTCAATTATGGTAAAGCTCTCTATTCATATTGTTCTTTTGAAGTTGGGGTTCCGGGTATGTGGGGTATACTCAGATATATTGGTGGGGCATATAGTGTTTTGAACGCCGTCTTGTCTAGGTTAGTGGCTATTGCGTCTTATCAAAGATATGTTTTCTCGCTTGCTATGGTAAATTCCTCTCTTTGTGAGAAGTGGCAGAAGGGGACTCCCTCACAGAGCCCTAGTGGGAGGAGAGGTAGCAGCGGGCTTCCTCACAGATTGATAGTCAACTATTCCCAACAATTCACAACAATTGCCAACATAACATGTCATTACCTCTGTAATGTTTTGAAAGCTGTGTGGGGGTGAGAATGTCAACTGCCTCTCTCGCTGTTGGGGGGGGGGGGGGTTGCAACCCCTCTCTCACCCTCCCCCTCACACCTCCTATCCGCACCACCTGTTCCCTCCCTCAACCGGACACCTCCCCCGCCTCACCACCTGTCTTCCCCCAACCGGCCACTTCCCCACCACCTGTCCTCCCCCGCGGCTTCAATACCACCACCTAGTGGGTGTTGGCAGCACTTCCCCAGCTGGGCGTAGAGGCATTAATATGGTGGATACTTGGGGAGGTCCTTGGCACTTGTTGCCAGCACCAGCGGGCGGCTTGAGCACTCCGGGCACCATGTGGGTGGCGCTGCCCGCCCACGACTCAACACCTTCCTCAGCTCAGCTGACCTTCTCCCTCCAATATGCATTTATATAAGTATATATATGTACATGGAATTGAACAACACACGCAATAACAGTATTACAAATGCAAATTTTTTATGTATATTTTCCGTTTAACGTAAATAACTTCAGCAATCTAGAGTCTCTTAGACTCTGTAATTTAGACTCTAGACGCATTTTGGACTCAGTTTAGAGGGCGAAGAAACATGGAATATGCAGATGGTACAGAGAACACGTTACATTAAAATTACACGCACGTCGGTTCACCTCATCTATCATACCTATTCTCGTTAATGAGTGTTTATGGGTAGAGCGATGCACTCTATAGAGTCAGTTGGCTGCTTCAGGTGTTGTGAGTAGAGCAACTTTCCAAGACTTTTAGGTAATTGCTGGCGCAGTGGTGACGGTACTGGACATCCAGTGGGATGACCCACACCGTCTAGGTTCGAATCCTTCAATTATAGAGCTTGCCAGGGTAGAGCTTCGGCTCTTTGGTCCCGCCTGTCAGTCGTCAGTCAACTGGTGTACAGGTTCGTAAGCCTATTGGGTTCTATCGTATCTACATTTAAAACTGTATGGAGTCAGCCTCCACCACATCACTTCACAGTGTGTGTGTGTGTGTGTGTGTGTGTGTGTGTGTGTGTGTGTGTGTGTGTGTGTGTGTGTGTGTGTGTGTGTGTGTCCTCAAGCCCATAAGGTCTGCATAGGTGAAAAGGTCAGACGACCACTATATCTCCAGTGTGGCCTGACCCCACAACGTTGGACGTGCCAGACAGTGGGAGAGGCACCGTCACAGTGCCACTACACCATCGCAGTGCCACCACACTTCAACTCTCTCCTGGCCACACCCCCTTCAACTGTCTCTGGCCACGCCCCTTCAAATTGAAGAGGGTGAAGATGCCGCAGAAATTTTTCAGTTATTTATGAGTGTTGGCGCGCCCACCCCCCACGCCCACCCCACACACTTCACACGCCCACCCCCCACGCCCACCCCACACACTTCACACGCCCACCCCCCACGCCCACCCCCCACGCCCACCCCCCACGCCCACCCCACACGCCCACCCCACACACTTCACACGCCCACCCCACACACTTCACACGCCCACCCCACACACTTCACACGCCCACCCCATACACGCCCACCCTCCCACACTCAACCTCACACGCCCTCCCCCACACAGGGAGGGTGGGAGCCCTTCAAGAAGTCATTAAAATCTCCCATAGTAAAAGTGTGAGATGTCCCATAGTAAATACAGCACAAACGTCGCATAGTTATGAGTACACGTTCCCCCAATTCTTCTACTTTCATTCTTCCCTCCCGCCCCAACCTGAGATGTGGTGGTGGGGGGGGGGTATGAAAGGGGGGAATTCACAGGAGGGGGGGGTGAGACGCAGTGAGGGGGGGCAGACTGCGGACCTCACAGCCTGCTCCCCTACCTGCATGGGGGTGTGGGCAGGGGGGTGGGGTTTGGGTGATGTTCTTATCGATTGTTGGTGGGGGAGGGGGAACCGAACCCCCTCCCCCGTCCCCCCCCCCTCCTCGACCACCACACCACCAGGCTACGTCACACGCACACACACGCACACAATTGATTGTTGAGAGAGGCGGGACCAAAGAGCCAGAGCTCAACCTCCCGCAGGCACAATTAGGTGAATACACACACACACACACACACACACACACACACACACACACACACACACACACACACACACACACACACATACGACCTGAAAGGGGAAACAGTATGGGCTTCCTACATACATAGTTTTAAAACAAGGATTAAGTTATTAGGCGACCGACAGTTAACCGGAAAAAGTGGAGCTCAAGAACTGAAGCTCGAGCCTTTAAACTCTGTTTTTGTAAGTACTGCTAGTTAAGTGCACGCATGTTAAATAGGAACTGCTAGGTAAATACACACACACACTTTAGGTAAGTACACACATACATATGCTAGATAAGTGCACAAAGAAAACGTTAAAAAAATCCAGTAACGGGTACTAAGCTATTAATAATAACAACACCTACTGCTACTTAACTAGTAGTACATGCGTACCTGAACGTCACTGGGGAGCGACGAATCTGGAAAGGGACATGATCATGACGTACAAGATTATTAAAGATGAACACTGACCGAGCAAGGACAGCCTCTTTAATATTGGTGGAAACAGCGAGCAAACGCGACAGGCGCACAGAAACATCCCGGCTGGGAGGACAACCCGTGTGGCAAGCATGGGGAGAGAGTAAACACGTCCAGCGAGTAAACACATCCAGCGAGTAAACACGTCCAGCGAGTAAATAAGTCCAACGAGCAAACACGTCCAGCGAGTAAACACGTCCAGCGAGCAAACACGGGTAACCAAGTCGAGCAAATAAACAAGAGGAACGAACAAATGCTAATAACCGTAGCGAGTAAACAAAAGAAGCGAACAAATAACTAGCGATTGAACAAGTCGATCAAACAATTGGAATGAACAAATAAGCTCAGAGAACTGGAGCAGGTTGTGATACTGTAGTTAATACTGTAGTTGAAGTTAATTCCAGAAGGTACGACAAATGACTAGAAGGTCGAGAGAAACTGCACCACACTACCAAATGACACACACACACACACACACACACACACACACACACACACACACACACACACACACACACACACACACACACACACACACACACACCCACACACACCCAGGAAGCAGCCCGTAACAAGGACGAACTTTTCAACACTGGTGGGACGCGAACAAGGGGACACAGGTGGAAGCTGAGTACCCAAATGAGCCACAGAGACGTTAGAAAGAACTTTTTCAGTGTCAGAGTAGTTAGCAAATGGAATGCATTAGGAAGTGATGTGGTGGAGGCTGACTCCATTCACAGTTTCAAATGTAGATATGATAGAGCCCAATAGGCTCAGGAATCTGTACACCAGTTGATTGACGGTTGAGAGGCGGGACCAAAGAGCCAGAGCTCAACCCCCGCAAGCACAATTAGGTGAGTACAATTAGGTGAGTACACACACACACACACACACACAGGCTGCGGGAAATGCACCTTACGACACTGGAAGACAGAAGAGTAAGGGGAGACATGATCACAACCTACAAAATCCTCAGAGGAATCGACCGGGTAAACAAGGATAAACTATTCAACACTAGTGGGACGCGAACAAGGGGACACAGGTGGAAACTGAGTACCCACATGAGCCACAGAGACGTTAGAAGGAATTTTTTCAGTGTCAGAGTAGTTAACGGATGGAATGCATTAGGCAGTGATGTGGTGGAGGCTGACTCCATACACAGTTTTAAATGTAGATATGATAGAGCCCAGTAGGCTCAGAAATCTGTACACCAGTTGATTGACAGTTGAGAGGCGGGACCAAAGAGCCAAAGCTCAACCCCCGCAAGCACAAATAGGTGAGTACACACACACAACACATACACCAGGAATATACAATAGTGAAGCAATTGAGTACAAGAACATGGAGAAACTACAGGAATAACAGAACACCAGAGATCAGGGAGAGATACCAGAGGGCCAGGAATGAGTACCTCAGAGTGAGGAGAGAAGCAGAGAGGCAGTATGAAAATAACATCGCGAGTAAAGCCAAGGCCCAATCAAAACTTCTTCACAGCCACATCAGGAGGAAAACAGCAGTGAATGAACAAGTGATGAAACTGATAAAATGGGAGAACAGATACACAGAGAATGACAAGAAGGTGTGTGAAGAACTCAACAAGAGATTCCAGGAGGTTTTCACAATAAAGCAAAGAGAAGCACCCCCACTAAGAGAGGAGGCGACAAACCAAGCAACCTTGGAGCAAATTGAGCTCATCAGTGATGAGGTTAAAAGGAATCTGTTGGAGCTGAGTGCGACAAAGGCTATTGGGCCTGACAGAATCTCACCGTAGATACTAAAAAAAGGTGCAGAAGCACTAAGTGTGCCACTCTCTACGGTGTATAACAGGTCACTGGAAACCATAGACCTTCCGGGAAAGCTGGAAGACAGCAAACGTAGCCCCAATATACAAAAAGGATGACAGACAAGAGGCACTGAACTACAGGCCAGGTACCCAAACTTGTACAAGTGCCCGGGTGTTGCATATCAATATCTAGATGTTGCACACGGCTGCTAGATAATAAACATAAACAAGCTCAGTAACATTGCAGACTAAACGTTGCACTTTGTAATACAGGCGAAGGTCAGCCATGTTAATACGTCTGACATTACCCGCCTCACGCACCAATACACAAAGTTGTAACTCGAGCCATACACAACCTGTCCTCTCGAAGTATACATTGTATTGTGACGCTTCAGTCGCCCTCAACGGATATAATAAGGAGGTGTTATGAATCATGGCGGCTCACAAATAAGCCCGTTTTCTACGCGCGTGTCGGTAGGTTAGGTTAGGCGAGGTGGGGGTAGGTTACGTTAGGTTCGGTTCAATCGTTTTAGAATATCATTTTCTATCCGTTGAGGCAACTGGAGAGGACTTCATGTGACGTAGGTTGACGAACATGCAGAGACAGACTGAGAGACAGAGGACCTGTCTGTCTGTCCACAGGGGCCTGACGGCTGAGTGGACAGCGCTCGGCATTCGTAGTCCCAAGAGTCCGGATTCTACCCCCGGCGGAGGCGGAAACAAATGGGCAAAGTTTCTTTCACCCATGATGCTCCTGTTCACCTAGCAGTAAATAGGTACCTGAGAGTTAGACAGTTACTACGGGCTGCTTCCTGGGTGTGTGTGTGTGTGGAAAATAAAAATCAGTTGATTGACAGTTGAGAGGTGGTACCAAAGAGCCAGAGCTCAACCCCCGCAAGCACAACTAGGTGAATACAGACTGAGAGACAGAGAGACAGAAAGACTGAGAGACAGAAAGACTTGAGAGACAGAGACAGAGAGACAGAGATTCTTACCTTTAACTAGAAGAAGATTTGGCAATACAATTAAGCCAGTATGATGTAGGGTGGCCTTGTAGCCTGGTGGATAGCGCGCAGGACTCGTAATTCTGTGGCGCGGGTTCGATTCCCGCACGAGGCAGAAACAAATGGGCAAAGTTTCTTTCACCCTGAATGCCCCTGTTACCTAGCAGTAAATAGGTACCTGGGAGTTAGTCAGCTGTCACGGGCTGCTTCCTGGGGGTGGAGGCCTGGTCGAGGACCGGGCCGCGGGGACACTAAAGCCCCGAAATCATCTCAAGATAGAGTAACAGCTGCAGGAACGTGGTATACTCGTGTTAAACAGTATGACAGGAGGCGGGCAGCTGTGTGTGTGGCAACTAACCTTGCTCTCTTTCCCCCTCTCCAGTGTTGCACGGCTCTTCACGTGAATTGCATCATTCGTGCATGTCCACAAAATGAATGTTTCAGACCATTCATATATATACAGACTTTAGCGTGAGTCATTATTTGTCCAAAGTCTTGACCCGCTGTGGTATTGTGGCTCAGAGAGAGAGAGGGAGGTTAGCCGCAGATAATTCATCTGCGGTGTTTGTAATATATAGGTACGACGTACGACTATTACTCTTATGAGAAAATCTTGTTAAAGCAATGTCGTAAATTTCAACCTAACAGGACGTAAATTGGTTGATGTTGTTGTTGTTATAGATTCAGCAACTCGGAACAAGTTCCAAGTAGCACGGGCTATGGTGAGCCCGTAACTTACCTGGCACAGGAGCGGGGCAAGTAGCACGGGCTATGGTGAGCCCGTAACTTAGCTGGCACAGGAGCGGGGCAAGTAGCACGGGCTATGGTGAGCCTGTAACTTACCTGGCACAGGAGCGGGACAAGTAGCACGGGCTATGGTGAGCCTGTAACTTACCTGGCACAGGAGCGGGGCAAGTAGCACGGGCTATGGTGAGCCTGTAACTTACCTGGCACAGGAGCGGGGCAAGTAGCACGGGCTATGGTGAGCCTGTAACTTACCTGGCACAGGAGCGGGGCAAGTAGCACGGGTTATGGTGAGCCCGTAACTTACCTGGCACAGGAGCGGGGCAAGTAGCACGGGCTATGGTGAGCCTGTAACTTACCTGGCACAGGAGCGGGACAAGTAGCACGGGCTATGGTGAGCCTGTAACTTACCTGGCACAGGAGCGGGGCAAGTAGCACGGGCTATGGTGAGCCTGTAACTTACCTGGCACAGGAGCGGGGCAAGTAGCACGGGCTATGGTGAGCCTGTAACTTACCTGGCACAGGAGCGGGGCAAGTAGCACGGGTTATGGTGAGCCCGTAACTTACCTGGCACAGGAGCGGGGCAAGTAGCACGGGCTATGGTGAGCCTGTAACTTACCTGGCACAGGAGCGGGGCAAGTAGCACGGGCTATGGTGAGCCTGTGTTGATGGTCAGGGAGGGGGATAGAAGAGATTGAGGGCGTGTTGGGTAGGATGGCGGAGGTGCTTTGGCCGCCTGTGTGTTTATCTTGTGATATCAGCCGGAGAAAGTGCAGGGAGTTGCTTACCTCAAGCGAGCCGTGTCAGGGCTGTGTGCCTCGCTTATTGTTACACCTGCTCACTTATTACCATTAATGGTAGCAGTACAACGGGCTCGCCATAGCCCGTGCTACTTGGAACTTTTTGTTCCAGGCAGAGAATCTTTAACAACAACAACAGTAGCAGTAGTAGAATTATTATCAGTAGTAACACCAGCAACAGCTGCAGTAACACCAGCAACAGCTGCAGTAACACCAGCAACAGCTGCAGTAACACCAGCAACAGCTGCAGTAACACCAGTAACAACAACAACAGCCGCAACAACACAGGGAGCCAATTTAAAGCTGAAACATTCATTACTTCAGGTAATAATATGATGACCAAAGTGCTGTAAACCTGTGAAGACTGCACAGACATGAAGCCTATTCTGGACAAGCAACTATTCGTATATATGCATCCTGTCCTTGCAAATAATAACTCACTTTGCACCCTATAATCCCCAACGGACAGAAATACGCGGTACTATATAAAAGTAGCGACTCGTAAAGATTCACCATTTTCTGTGTTTTTGGTTGGTAAGGTGAAGTGGGTGGCTGGGGTTCGCCGCCCAAGTGAACGGGCTGATATGTAAGTTCTAATGTACAAGACAGGACAGTAACTGTCAGGACAGGACAGACAGTTTACTGTCCCTGCTGGACAGTAAACACAACCTGGCGACGTTTTCTATCAGCAAGTGATGGTTTGGGGCTTGATTCACGAAGCAGTTACGCAAGTACTTACGAACGTGTACATCTTTTCTCAACCTTTGGCGACTTTGTTTGCAATTATTAAATAGTTAATGAACTCCGAAACACCTGGAAGCTGTTTGTAACAATAACAACAGTTGATTGGGAAGTTTTTCATGCTTGTAAACTGTTTCATAAATGTAACCAAAGCCGTCAAATATTGAGGAAAGATGTACACATTCGTAAGTACTTGCGTAACTGCTTCGTGAATCTACCCCCCTGGGGCTTTCGAAGGTAGAGCTACTCTAAGCTTCTCTATCCTTTTGAGATGTACTTCCTTTTCTCAATAAACTTCCTTGAACTTGATGACTTGGAAACATGAACCTACTAAAGGGTGCACGATTTAGTTACAGCTGACGGCAGACATACGTATATAATAATGTCGTTGTGTACATAATGTACATCTATCTAACATTATCAGTCCTAACCGAATCTAACCTTACCTAGCCTAACCTAAGCTTACCTAGCCTAACCTTACCTTAGCTAGCCTAACCTAACCTTACCTAGCCTAACCTAAGCTTACCTAGCCTAACCTAACCTTACCTAGCCTAATCTAACCTTATCTAGCCTATTCTAACCTTACCTAGCCTAATCTAACCTTACCTAGCCTAGCCTAACCTAACCTTACCTAGCCTAACCTAAGCTTACCTAGCCTAACCTAACCTTACCTAGCCTAATCTAACCTAACCTAGGCTAACCTAACTTGGTAAGTATTAACTTCATGAATTCATGAAGCCTAACCTAATTCATGAAATTAAATATCAGAAGAGTTACTCTGCATCTAAGTAATATAAACCCTTTAAATAAAATGAGAATAGTTATAATAAAGGAGAAGTTCTGAATAAGTCGCGTTGATTGCCTTGATTCACTACAAGTTACTCACCTTTATGAAGCGTGTTCCCTTATTAATTGTACAACTGCTGATAAGTTTCCTTTCAACCCATATTAAATGTCTTCAGTGTAAGTATAATATGTATATATAATGTGAAGGACGGATAAATCATATATTAAACTCGAATAATTACTACACTTATAAGGACCATTTAACGTTACTAAACAGTATAAATATATGGTTAAATATTTAATAAGTATAGGTTTGAATTGACATAAAAGTTA
>NC_091215.1:27687116-27799616 GCF_040958095.1 Procambarus clarkii | reverse complement strand
ACTGTCAGAGATAAGATACGCGGACCATGGCGACAGCTGAAGTCACATGTAACTAACCACACGTCAAAGAGAGAGACAAGAGGTGTTATGATCACAACGTACAAAATACTAAGTGGTATAAAGGCACAGGGAGCCTTTGTTTGGAGAGTTGGGAGTACAGGTGACTTAGAGGACCGTATGGGAATACTGGTTAAGAGCGGTAAAGTGGGCAATCCTGAACCAGGCATAGTGTGGAGCCAGCCATAGTGTGGACCAGCCATAGTGTGGACCAGACATAGTACTCACCTGGTTGTGCTTGCGGGGGTTGAGCTCTGGCTCTTTGGTCCCGCCTCTCAACCGTCAATCAACTGGTGTACAGATTCCTGAGCCTATTGGGCTCTATCATATCTACACTTGAAACTGTGTATGGAGTCAGCCTCCACCACATCATTGCCTAGTAATGCATTCATGACGCATTAGGCAGCATGACAGTCTAATGGAAGTATGATAGTTGCCGTTCTAGTGTTGTTATGTTGGCTGCCATGACTACCGTGGGGTTGGTAGCCATGTTTTCGTGTCATGGCTGCCGTGTCTGTACTCAGAACTGTATTACAGGTTGCAGAAGACGAGAGATACAAGCTCTGTATCAACATTGCAACATTGACTAATACAGTGCACGGTTATACAGACCAAAAATAAGATTACAGCAGATATTTTTCAATACACTGGACATAACATTACTGAAGTCGACACAAGCGAGATAATTGACAGCATGAACAACCCAGCGGGTTTTCTTCCTATTGGGGAGTGTTGTACATGATGCTATGGCGGTGTGTCCACTCACAGGATGAGTGACGCTGCCCAATACTGTCACTATGGCGGTGTGTCCACCCACAGTAGTTGTCTAACTCCCGAGGTGCCTCTTTACTGCTTGGTGAACAGAGACATCAGGTGTACAATAAGCTGGCCAAATATCTTCTGCCTGTCCTGGAATCGAACCCGGGTGCATTCAGTTGTGAGCCGCCTGCGTTAACCTCTGGTGATAGTCTGGTCCGTGTGGCGGTTACGGACCTGGGGCCAGATTCACGAAGCAGTTACGCAAGCACTTACGAACGTGTACATCTTTCCTCAATATTTGACGGCTTTGGTTACATTTATTAAATAGTTTACAAGCATGAAAACTTCCCAATCAACTGTTGTTATTGTTATAAACAGCCTCCTGGTGCTTCCGAGCTCATTAACTGTTTAATAATTGTAAACAAAGCCGCCAAAGATTGAGAAAAGATGTACAGGTTCGTAAGTGCTTGCGTAACTACTTCGTGAATCTGGTTCCAGGTAGTGGTTACGCAGAGCCTGAAGCCTTCTGTTGGAGGGTGCTCCCCCCCCCGTATCTTCAGCACCCTGTAATCTGTAATTACATAAAAAAAACTCTCAAATGTTGTTAAAAAGATTCACTACTCGGAACAAAAAGTTCCAAGTAGCACGGGTTATGGTGAGCCCCCGTGAGCTCTCAAAGGTCTATATACATTGTCTATGACGTAAGGGTGTATATTTCACCCTATAACCTCCCCCGCTCACCCCCTTCCGTCCCCCCCAACACCCCCCTCAACACCCCCCTCACCCTCCCCCTCCCCCCCCCCAACTTCTACGCTCCATTCCCCACCCTGGTACTCTTGTGACGTCACCCGCTTCCCCATAAGGCGCCCCTGACGTCAGCTGTACTGCCATATACGGCATAAAGAGTCGCTTCAACAGCCCCCTCCCACAGCGCCATACCGGCCGGGGGGGGGGGGGTTATATATATATATACAAGAAGTTACATTGGGTCTATGAGAGTACATAACATAATGTGTTTACATTCTCGTAAAGCCGCTAGTACGCTCAGCGTTTCGGGCAGTACGTCTGAAACTCGCTGATGGCATGACTTGCGCTAATATGTAGCGGCCGGCCGCTGGGGCGACCGGATAAGCCGGCTTGCGAGGCCTCAGTTATCCGGATATTTGTACAACGTCCTGTATGATAATTGTTGTGGCGTGGTTATTGTATGTTGGAGATTATAGCGTGTTGAGGAGGATGGTGAGGGAGGGTGTCTCCCTCACCTCCTCTATCCCCCGCCACAGGTAAGGAGACAGGTAAGCATGAAGATTTCTCCCTTTACTTGTGCCTCTCCATGCTCTTTAGTCTCCCTCCCTGGGAGCCGGTCGGCCGAGCGGACAGCACACTGGACTTGTGATCCTGTGGTCCTGGGTTCCATCCCAGGCGCCGGCGAGAAACAATGGGCAAAGTTTCTTTCACCCTATGCCCCTGTTACCTAGCAGTAAAATAGGTAACTGGGTGTTAGTCAGCTGTCACGGGCTGCTTCCTGGAGGTGGAGGCCTGGTCGAGGACCGGGCCACGGGGACACTAAAGCCCCGAAATCATCTCAAGATAACCTCAAGATAACCTCCCCCTACCTCCCCTCAAAAGTGCACTAGAGATGTAAACATCCTCTCAGCAAGTATTGCACTGTCTCTGCCTCCACCAGTCTCTGCCTCACAATTGTCTCCTCAGAGAGGACCCCAAACGCCATGAGCCTCAAGAAGTTGTTATTGATCAAGAGCCGTGTAGCACAGCTGGAGCAAGTCCCTCCCGTACTAGCAGTCTGGCATGGCCGGTTCCTCCTGCCCGCCTCTGACGCAACAATTCGATATATCTAGATCCTCCTCCCACTGACGTCACGTTTCACCTCCTGTTCAAACTGCCAGTGACCTTCAATATATGTTTTCCACTTTGTTCAACGTCTTCGCATCTGGAGGACAATGGGCCGCAGGGCAGGCGAGGTATTAGGCGTATGAATGAGAGTTAGGACGGGCTGGAATGGGTCTGGGTCCCCGCTGGTGGCCATGTGTGGAGTGGTTACCACTCCCAGACAGCGGGGCGGGCCGCCAGGGCCCTCTCTCTCTCTCTGGGTACCTCACTAGCTGCCGTCTCCCTCCTCCCTCACCTCTCCCCTCCCCCCCCCCCCACACACTATTCATTCTTCCCCTTCACCCTCCTACGGTCACACACACACACACACCTTGATTTTTTTTAAATTTTGCCCCGAGGGGCGAGTTTATTGGGCAGCGCCACTCATCCTGTGAGTGGACATGCCGCCATAGCACCATGTACAACTTCTTGTTCTTTTGATATTAATTGTGAATCTTTCCTCTTTGTAAACTGTCAGTACCCCCCCCCCTAGGTATTTTATACGTCTGTATCATGAGTAGTGACGCTAGGTCCAGCTCTCGCAGTCTTTCTTCATACCACTATCTCTGGCAGTTCTAAGACCAGCTAGTCTATACCCAATTCTTATACATTTCTGTAGTCAAAAAAATGTAAGTTGCCGTAATCGTCATTGACCTCGGGTGAATCCTTATACATCAGCTGCGTAAGCCGCACTCTAAGGGTTAAGATAGCATAAGTGCAGGTTCAAGAGACAAAAACTTTCGGACCATTAAATGAATGGATAGACACAGGTGAGTTGATGCTGTCTGAATAGGTGTTGAGGAGGAGCAAAGGGAATTAAAAAGATGTAAGTGAAGGGGAAATAATATATCCTGGAAGGTGTCAGTACCCATCGGACAGGTTCGTAGGGAGCTAAAGATCATTGGGTGGGGTTCGAGCCTAGTGTCGAGACCCAGGAGCTAAAGTATATTATTAGGACCCAGAAGGTGAATTCTTTTAGTGGTACTCACTTAGTTGTGCTTGCGGGGGTTGAACTCTGGCTCTTTGGCCCCGAGAGCCGAAGACCACCGGCCAGAATGTGATGTCTGGCCTGCTAAGAGCTTAAAAGTTATTATAAAAAATCAGTATTATAAAGTTATAAATCAGTGTTGTGAAGCAACCGTGTAATGTTGTAACCGTCCAGTTTGTGACGTAGCGTGATTTTATTTCACTGATCATATTTAGGAGGTACTATGCAAATAAGAGCAATTGAATAATCAACTCCTCCCCAGCAATTGAGCTCTTAGGGTGCCCTACTTAATATCAACCAGCAAGTCCTTAATGGTAAGGATTTATGTTAAGAACTGTCAACGTCTTAAGATAGAATTCTGGCCAGCATGGATGCCACTGACGTTTGGGATGCGTGGGTACTGTCAGACTCTATATACTGCGACAGTTGACCTTGGGTCGACCCAAACACCAGCACAGAGATGCCACACTCGTCCTAGGACTACACATGTGCCATATCGACCAATCAGAATTGAGTTACACCCATAGGGATTACTTACGGTTGGCTCACACTGTTCCTGTCGTTAAAACAGTGATGCGCCCAAAATCAGGGCAGAGGCTAGGCTCCAACATTCTCATAGCAGCATTCAATTAAGTATGTTGCCTCACTGACCTCAGGCCCGGGTCTAATAGTTCAAGACCCAACGTCCCATACGTCAAATATGGGACGTTGAGTTCGTCCCATACTTGGGACGAAGTATGGGACGAACTTGAGTTTATTGAGTTTGTCGTATATCGGAAGTTGCTTATACTGTAACAGACAATAGCCTACTATAGTTGTAGACGAGGAGTCACAATAACGTGGCTGAAGTATGTTGACCAGACCACACACTAGAAGGTGAAGGGACGACGACGACGTTTCGGTCCGTCCTGGACCATTCCAGGATGGAATCGACTTGAGAATGGTCCAGGACGGACCGAAACGTCGTCGTCCCTTCACCTTCTAGTGTGTGGTCTGGTCAACCTACCATAGTTGTGTATTGCTGACACAGGACTCAGAGCAAGTTTTGCTCTCAAGAAGACTGTGGATTACGAAGAACAGCATGTGGGGGGAGAGAACAGCATGTGGGGGGAGAGAACAGCATGTGGGGGGAGAGAACAGCATGTGGGGGGAGAGAACAGCATGTGGGGGGAGAGAGTGTGAAAGGTTGCATCAGTTACTGTCACTGGCGATGACAGCGTGTGTGGGAGACACCATATGTCTGATTGCACAATTATCTTTTCCTAGATGTCGTAAGTTTCAAATGAAGATGATGTCTGCCATAGTGTGTATTCACCTATTTGTGCCTGCACGATCGAGCTCTGGCTCTTAATTAACACACACACACACACACACACACACACACACACACACACACACACACACACACACACACACACACACACACACACTGTGTGTACTCACCTAGTTGTACTTGCGGGGGTTGAGCTCTGGCTCGTTGGTCCCGCCTCTCAACCGTCAATCAACTAGTGTACAGGTTCCTGAGCTTCTCAAACTCTATCATATCTACATTTGAAACTGTGTATGGAGTCAGCCTCCACCACATCACTGCCTGGTGCATTCCATTTACTAACTACTCTGACACTGAGAAAGTTCTTAGCCACTTAGCCACTTGTCTCTGTGGCTCATTTGTGTACTCAGCTTCCACCTGTGTCCCCTTGTTCGTGTACCACCCGTATTAAGTAATCCATCCTACCCTACCCTACCCTCGCTAGGTAACAGAGACATCAGGGTGAAAGAAACTTTGCCCATTTGTTTGTGCCTGGTCCGGGAATTCGGGCTACAGAATTACGAGTCCTGTGCGCTGTCCATTCAGCTACCAGACCCCTTGTACGCACATACACACATGTATGTATGTATGTATGTGTAGGGGCCGAATTGAGGGTAAGATGAGGTAGCTCAAGCTATTCTCACCCCGTTCAGTACATCGTGTTAATACAAACATAGACACACATCACAAACAATAAACATATTATGGAGATGGAAGGTAGGAAGGAGTAGAGTAGGACAGGTGGTGCTGTGGTGGCGGGGCCTGGTTGCTGTGGCGGGGGGCAGTGGGGAGGGATCTGGGGGGCTACGGAGCCGCTACACCATGCGGCCACCACCACCATAGCCTGTGACGTCACAAAAAGATGAGAGAAGTCGTTTTGGCGTCGGGGGAGGAGGAGCGCGTACCTGTACTCACCTAGTTGTGCTTGCGGGGGTTGAGGTTTAGCTCTTTGGAGAAAGAACCAAAGACTTAGTGACTACGGGGAAGTGGGGTCTAGCACGTTATGCCCACGGGTACTAGCGTGGGCATAACGCTAGTGTATGACCACTAGGTGCTGGAGCAGCCCGTCCTCATAAACAAAGGCCAAAATCCATTCCATGCATCCGCCAAACCCCCTGTTTATGAATGAAAAACGGTTTACACACGACTCACAACTGATGACGTTCGAACACTTCCGGAACAAGTGCTTCACTGACGAATTTTGTTTGAACCACAACGCTGTAAATGCAGCCCGTCCTCCAAACAAAGATCCAAAAGTGATTCTATGCACACGCCAAACCCCCTGTTTATGAATGAAAAACGGTTTACACACGACTCACAACTGAAGACGTTCGAACACTTCCGGAACAAGTGCTTCACTGACGAATTTTGTTCGAACCACAACGCTGTAAATGCTTTAACCTCGTACTACAGATACAAATAATTGCCAACAGAACCTAAACACCTAACCTAACCCACCTAACCTAACCTAACCTAACCTAACCCACCTAACCTAACCAATCCATAGAATGTTTATGTATATTAATTTATGTATGAGAACAAACCAATTTTTAATACACATTATGTTGATGAATGCAGGCGATGAATCACAATAACAATTTCAGCACATTGGTCACACCTATTGCTGTCCCTATTTCCCAACATCAACAACCTATTATGAAACTAGAGTAGTTAAGGATGAACAAGAGACAAGAGTAGTTACGGTTGAACAAGAGACAAGAGTAGCTACAGTTGAACAAGAGTAGTTACAGTTGAACAAGAGACAAGAGTAGTTACAGTTGAACAAGAGTAGTTACAGTTGAACAAGAGAGGTAAGAACACAAAAATAAGACACCTCCGCCACCCTCAAGCATCGCCACCTACTTCACTTATCACAATATCAAGGTCACAGCTACCTCGTATTTTAGTCATGAAGGAGTGTCATAGATTTGTATGATAACTTAGACGGGGGGTGGTGGGAAGGGCTCTTGTATCAGTCACCTTCAGGAAATGAACCACTCTTTATTTGATAGTGGCAAAGACTGACGTAGCGACAGGGGGCAAAACTAGTCTCCTCTGGCAACAGCCTCAATAAACTTATTTCAATTTCAATTAAGGCCCTGTTTCGAGAGGGAAAGAAGTGGGAGGTGGCAGTTTGCTATCTACATTCATCCTAAACATCATAAATAAGACCAATGAACAATGTTTAGATCGCTTATTCCCAGGGTAAGCTGATGGTCTCCTTTTGGTGATTGTTGATAGCCTCACAACTTGGCGTTATCTCATTTGCCGTCATGTCTGCTATCATATTAGAATTTCACCAACACTAGGCTCTCATGGCTTCAACCAGAGCATTTTGTCAGATATAAATCAAATTAAAAACTTTACTAGCGCCTCTATAGCCTAATCTGGCCTAAAAAAAATGATAATATGTTTGGTAATCTGTTCACTTAACTAGCGAGTTAAGCGAGTCCCAGCTGCATCTGGGTACAAGTGTCTGAATGACCAACCATGTGGGTTTCCTTCCTCTTCATGTACTTGCCCAAAGGAACATCTGTTTAGCTAGTCGCACAACGGGGCCTCTGTTGAAATAGATGCACAGCAAGATACCTATTGAGGCAGACATTAACTGGGCACTTATCGAGGTGGAGGAACAACGGGGGTATCTAGTGAAGCAGCCACAAGGAAATCTTTCAAAAACTATCACCGAGCTGTAAATCTTTGATCGTTTAAAAAAATTACAGATTCTGTCATATTATGTGTACAGTAATTTTCCTGTACCTCTTCCATAATGTTTCTTGTTATCCTATATCTTTGCAGACGAGGAGTCACAATAACGTGGCTGAATGGTCCAGGACGGATCGAAACGTCGTCGTCCATTCACTTTCTAGTGTGTGGTTTGGTCAACCTCCTATATCTTCGTTATATTATAATTATTATCATTCATTGTTCCACCTTTTGTTCCAGAATATGTTGTAGGAGTGTAGGAGGAAACTCTGAACATGAAAGGGGTAGCTAGCTGTGAGGTTGTGAGTGTTGTGTTATCGTGAGATGGATAACCAGCTCAGTCTTCGAGGGCGGAGGTGATAGCGTCCCGCCGACAAGTTGATCGATAGCACCATGACGCACCGACACCCAGCCTAGTGAAAACACCGCGTCCCCGCACACCACCACACACACACACCATACAACCACAAAACACACAACCACCACAAGCGAATCAGAAAGGACACTGACATACAATTTGTAAACAACATTGCTAATGGAGCTAAGGACCAACCAAAAACTTGTATAGCCATATAAGGAAAAACCCAGCATGATCAGGTTGAGAAGACACGGAGGAATTCTCACAGAAAAAGAGTGGGAGAAACTAACCGTGAGATTTCAAAAATGGCGTTTATAAAAAAAAATAAATGTGAATACGGATTCGAGATAAAAAGTGGCTAAAAGAACCACAGGATGACATGATCGTCATGCTAGATGAGATGGCAAAACATCCGAGAAACTAAAGCTCAGACATTTTTAATACATTTTTTACATTTTTAATAAAACACAAGAGAGGAAATCTAGAATTATGAAATAAATAATAAAATAAATAAAAATAAATAAATAAATAAAAAATAAATAAATCAAATAAGTCAAATAGATCAAATAATAAATAAATAAGTCAAACAAATCAAATAAAAGTCAAATAAATAAAAAAAGGGCAGAAAGGCGGCATGAGATTGTATACCAAGTATTCTGTGAAAAGTAACTTTGCAAAATAGAGGAGCAGACAAGAATTTAAAGAAGAGGCTTCCCTGACAAACTTGATTGTGTTCTATGACAACATTACCAAAATACGAAAAAGAAATTCATCCAGCAGCAGATCATTAGCTCCAAACTATAATGGGTATAGTGGGGGGGAGGGGGGAATAATAAATGTACACGTCAATATCGTTAATCTGTAGGCGATGAGTCACAATAACGGGGCTGAAGTATGTTGACCAGACCACACACTAGAAGGTGAAGGGACGACGACGTTTCGGTCCGTCCCGGACCATTCTCACAATCGACGTGAAAATGGTCCAGGACGGGCCGAAACGTCGTCGTCCCTTCACCTTCTAGTGTGTGGTCTGGTCAACAATATCGTTAATCATTACCATCATTTAGTTTATTATATCAAGCAGGCGCCCAACGATCCTGCTATAGCCCTTTGACCGTTCATTTAACCCAGCCACTCCAATAACCAGTCAATCGACCAACCAGTCAGCCAATACCACTCACGAGTTTATAATTCGGAGCAGGCAAACCGGTGGCATTTGTAGTGTAACTGCCTCACCCAGCTCGTAAACCCCAGCCGGGTTTACAAATATACAGCCAAGTGGCTGTGTTTGTGACACCAGAAGCCTTGAATGGGTTACTCATGCAAACTTAACCCTGGCACTCTGAGCTACGTTCATTTTGTTGATATATTAAACAGCGGTGGCACAAGTATTTAGAAATAATCAATGTTTAAGAGAAGCTCGAATGTTCAATATGAGAGAACATATTACTCAAAATCTCAGCCAAGTATCGCATATATTATATATAGTCTTCAGCTTAATATTTGGATCACTAGGATAGAGAAGAGGGTGCAGGCGGCCAGAGGCAGGGGAGTGGCGTGTGGCTCACTATACCAGCTCCGTAAGACAGGTGGCAGGTCGGGCGCCAGCTGGCTGAGTGACTGGACGCGTCAGTCATGCAAGTGCCGCCCCAGGCACCATCATAATGGTCCACTACCACCACCACACCTGTCCTCTCACCACACACACGTGTATGGCCCATACACGTCATGATGTATGGGCCCCGCGCACCATCACCACCACACCAGCCATCAAAACCTCTCACCACACACACCTGCTGTGCCTACTTCCGCATTATATATAAATGCTAGATGTTACTTATACATATCGCAGTTTCGGTTTCCAATCATAGTCTGCTAAATCATTATGATGCGTAAAAACAAAACAAAAAAGTGTAAAAAATAAGTGATTTAGGATCACGAGGTGTACATATTGTCTAAGGAACGTGGCCAAGTATTCTAACCCCAGAGCAGTGAGCCCACCTCTGCCAAATTTCATACTTAATCCCTCCTGAAGTCTGATAGTTATTATTTGAATACCTACGTCAGTCAGGACTCAGAATTACAGGGTTAGATTACGGCTCTGTCTCTTCTATATACGCGCTCATAATCATCATGTTATTTGATTCAAATTTAAAGAATTTCGAATGAGCGTTTTTGCAGCTTGATTGGTTTGAGGTGAAGGGCAGTCTCAAGGCTGGTGTTAATTACTACTGCCTCCAGATAACACACTCACGTTTGGACTTAACTAGAAAACTGGGTATAAACATTGGCCATTTGTGGTTTATTTGAATTTATTAATTATACGCCTCGTACTAATCCTGTGAGCTGTGGTGGACCCTATACCCATCCTGTGAGAGGTGGTGGACCCTATACCCATCCTGAGAGCGGTCGTGGACCCCAAACCTATCCTGTGAGTGGTGGTGGACCCCATACCCATCCTGTGAGTGGTGGTGGACCCCCATACCCATCCTGTGAGCAGTGGTAGACCCCAAACCCATCCTGTGAGCAGTGGTGAACCGCATACCATCCTGTGAGTGGTGGTGGACGTGTTACACAGGTGCACAAAGGGCTCAGGAAGCCAGCATGTTTAGCTGAGCAAGAAACAATTTTGATGAGCTAGAGTTTATTTAGAGTTTTAGCTTATTACCCGCGAAAGTTTCTCGCGTTCCAACTATTTGTCCCGTGACGCTGAGGTGTGCTTGTTTACCTAGTTGTGCTTGCGAGGAGTGAGCTTTAGCTCATGGGTTCCGCATTTTAGCTAAATGTTTATCTTACTGCTGAAATTCTGATGTCACTAATCTAATAAGTGATTCCGACTCTCGTGCCTATCATATACCGTCAAAACTATAAATATAATCAAAGCCTGAACTAACTTCCCTTCTATCACTGAAATCCTTGCTGTTTACATCCATATTGCTCATCTGCTTATATGACTTCCACCCATATTCTGTCATGTCTTATTCTGAACAATCTGTTGTTGTCAATTATTCTAAATTCCAGGAATATCTTAACGTCTCGATCATATCCTCTCTGGCTCTCCTCTCTTCAAGCTTTGTGCAAGTTATGGTCTTTCAATTTGTCCTCATGTGCCACTCATCAAAACATTCGCTAAATGTTCACTAATCAACTCACCTTCAAGCTTTACACTTCCAAGTTGAAGCCGTAACATTGCCTTCGGCAGAAGTAGGCTCAGGATCTGGACCTACTTAATTAATTTAGTTTAATTTAGTTCTAGGTGTATAAAGTGACCCACCGCCACATTAATTTAAGTAAGCCACTAAAGTTGACTTAGCTCAGGAATGTGAGAGGTCACTTGCCGTGGGTGAGAGGTTACTTACTCGATATATCAATATTCCTAGATCCCAGGTGCTAGGAAAACACAGGAAATTGGGCATCCGGCACTTACATCTAAAAAGAAAAAAAATTGTACAGTTCCACGTCCTAATCTAGTTGTTAACATTTATTTTTGTATATATATATATAAGCCTCGTTTGTACATTAAAACAAAATATTCCCACACTTATGTAAAAGGGTATATAGCTATACATAGAATTAAGTTAAACATGTGTGGAGCACTATTTTGCAGCGGGGGTTAATGGGCCGCCTGACAGCTGCTGCATCAGGGGTGTGGCGCTGGGAGGTGCTAGGCTTGCAGCGTGTGGAATACATACCAACATTAGTACACATGAAAAAAAAACTGTTGCTAGCTACTTCCTATAACAACCTCTACCATCACGACAACTTCCGCGTCTATACATACACATTAAGGGACATATACTTATGTATTACTAATGCACATGCATAGTGGGCCTTATCCTAGTGCAGTACCGCTTGCCACATTGCCATCCTTTATTATACGTAATGGGGAATGGCAATGTGTAAACTGGGGTATGGAATATGGCACCCTCAACAGGAATTAAGGTGAGACGCATTTTACTGTACTATACAGGTCAGGTGGTGGAGAGCGAGGTGTACAATGACACACATCTGCACCTAACCCACCTGCTTCTTTATAGACCCACCTGTTCTTGTTTAGACCCACCTGCTCCTTTTTAGACCCACCTACTTCTGTATAGACCCACCTGCTCTTTCTTAGACCAACCTACTTCTATTAGACTCATTTACTCGTGCTAAACACGCCTAAATATGCCGCAGGTGGCCCTGACACACGTGCCGCAGGTGGCCCTGACACACGTGCCGCAGGTGGCCCTGACACACGTGCCGCAGGTGGCCCTGACACACGTGCCGCAGGTGGCCCTGACACACGTGCCGCAGGTGGCCCTGACACACTGCGGCACTTGGATGACATTACCCTGCCAGGGTCGATACGTTATAACCAGCATTTTCATTATTTCCTCTCAACCAGGAGTAATTTTCTTAGTGTAATCAGCTGACAGTGAACGTGATTAATTCACGATGAATAACGGAATTATATTTTCTTTTAGAGTTGAATGCTCGTGTCGTCCACACGCCTTGAAATATAAATGAATTAAAGCCAGTGGCGAACAGCCGCCAAGCTGCACACTGTGGTAGCTCATTATTTCCACACACAAAGGTGAAGAATTGAAAATATTCATGTTATGCTTACAACAGCATACTACAGGTCAGCCACTCACCTGTCACATGCGCCCATCTGGGATGCAAGGCCACCACTGCCTTCGTTAAATTCTTGTCATACTGTAAACTTATTCATGAACTAACCTCCTCCTACATTCAGGAATACTGAATTGCTTGAGTCAGTAGTGTACATTCATAATATTATGTTATATTAGAGAAAAAAAGTAACCAGGATGTATATTGTTTAAAAAAAATGCGAGGCGTGGTTAAGAGGCACGTATGTCCCTCTTCCCCCGACAAATTCACACACCCTTCTCTAGCTTTCTATTTAGAATTGTGAAATATACCATCTGAGTATTTAAATACTTTCTGCTACACGTGTTCGCATCAAGCCATGGTTTACATGGCACCTCCCGCCTCCTACACAAGCCACCATCAAATAATATAAGGGACAGGCACAGCGGGAGCAACCAAGTCACTTTATTAACTCTGGCTCATCCCAGCCGTAGTCTCTAATGTCTTACAAGCAGCAAGTGTCTCCCCCGCGAGCCATGTGTATACCAGTAGTATAGGCCGTGAGGTATAAGGTATAAGGACGGGGAGGAAATTGAAATTGAAATAAGTTTATTGAGGTAAAATACACACAAAGGGATGAGGTAGCTCAAGCTATTCTCACCCCGTTCAGTACATCGTGTTAATACATACATAGACACACATCACAAACAATAAACATATTACCAAACATTCTTAGAGATAAACATATACATTTGGGTAGTTAGTATAGCGGGGAGGGGATAGGAGCGGGCGTGAGTCATGGTGGCCGCCGTCATCTCCAATACAAAGTTTGAGGCCTGGCAACCTTCAAGGCTGACACATGACACTTTCCACCACACCAACCCTCCCACCCCACCATAACCCCTCCCCGCAATAAAGACTTTCCAGTCTGCAAGTAATGCTAGTGAAGAGATCGATACATGATTGTAACAGCGGGGAGCAGACGATATTTCAACTTGACCATATATGGCAATATCCTCTGTTTCAAATCTTGATTGGCCTATGTGCGCCTCTCGCCGCCCCTGGCATTCACCAAGTTTTTATTTCGCGATTATGTGCTCTTATGGCCTATTTTGTTGGAATGTTAGGATGTGTTTTTGGAGAGAGAAAGAGAGTAAAGGGTGGGGGGAAATGAGGGAAGAAGGTGAGTAGAGAGAGGACATTTTGAGCCCTTCCCCGAGGCTCGTCACCGAGTGGCGCAAAATATACCTCAGAGTGCCGGAAAACTAGTTCCTCCACTATGCTATTTTATCTAGCCGAATACTATTTTAAGGAGCATTTTCACATTTTATGTGTCAAGAAATGAATCAAGTAAGCTTAGTTTATTTAAAATAGACTAATCAATTGTCAAAAATATGCCCATATAATGACATTTAATGAAATGTAAGGAGGATTGTGATTAGCGGAGAGGGAGAGTGGGCTGGCGGGCCGCGGCAGGTGGACCAATGAGCGAGCCCGTACCAGAGGGCCTGGGCGGGCGGCGGAGGGATACGTGACGTCACAGCTAACACTACGCCCCTTTCAAGTTGAAGAGCGTGAGGGCGGCCCGAGTGTGTAGTCCGCTGTGAGCTGTGTCTATCTCAGTGTAGCCTGTAGCACAATGGTGAGTCCTGGCCCACACCCGCCCACACCCGCCCACCGTGGCCCGCCCGCCGCCCACGGGGCCACACTGGGCCCTTAGGAACCCAGGTTGTGGAGCCGCGGCGGGGACAAGATGCCGGCGCCCGCCCCTGGCACTCTTGGAGACTACCGGTGTGGTGGTGGTGGTGGTCGAGGGGGGGAGAAGGCGTGTAATATTTGGTAAAGTACCGTAGGTTAAGGCTTGGGGCGTGGTGTTGGTGTTGGGTGAGGGCCCCAGGGTCCCCCAGGGGTCCCCAGGGGTCGGGGCCCCTGACACTTCTCACACACGAGGGGCCTCCGGGCTAGAGGGACACAAGGACCCTCTTAGGCCGCTTCCAAATTTTCTTTTGTCCTAGAGGACTGGCGGCGGCGTCCTGGCCCCAGACCAGCACTGTGACGGTGGTCCCTGGCAGCCCTTGACCGGGGCCAAGACGTGTAGTTGGGTCAAGTAATAGGTTTCATTTCGAACACCCCCCCCCTTTTCTCCCCCATCTAAAAAAAAATTGTGGTTTTTGGTGCTTAATGCTAACTATCCAGGTGTGCCGTACGGTTATATCGGGTTATCACTTGTTCCTGACTTAAGTTGTGTGGGGCGATACTTTTTAAAAGGCGAGGCGGAGTTTGGTAACACCAGGTGAGGTTAGACCAGACATCCGGTGGACTCGGCCAAGGATGTTTTATCATTTTCCATTGTCAGTACAGGCCAGGGGGGTGTAGGGGTGACTGGGGGGGGGGGGCTGGGCACCCCCTCCCCACTCTGGGACTACAAGGGGGGGGGGGAGGGGGCAGAGATGTGCAGGTTGAGGGCTTGGCATTTGTGTACTGTGATTAGACAACTGTACTAAAGATCTTTTTGGATAGTTTTGTAGTGTCTTCTGCCATCCCAAATTAGGTGTGGCAAGTTTGTTTAAATTTTTTTAAAGTGTTTAAAGAGCTTTAATCTTATTTGCCATTGGTACTTTTTAAATGTCTAATCTTGACAATGTTAAATGTAGTGCAGCAATTTGATTGTGGGACAGGTTTGGTTCTTTCTAAACTGTTAAACTGGGTTGGGCGACCTGGTCTAGTATGAAGTATTCGGTAAGTTTAATCAGATCTCCATTGGTACGGGATTTGTAGCACTGGCAATGCCTTTTGTTGTTACAGAAAACGGTAGTTTTTAGTTTTTTTTCGGTTAAAATTAGTTTCCTCCACAAACAGTTTCTTGGTACTAGGCTCAAAGTAGCTGTGAAGCTGGTATTCATTGTAATATGCATTAAAAATCTTTAATGTGGTTATTGTAAGACTTGGGGCAACTGGAGGGAGGGAATTATCAAGGTAAGATCCAAGCCATTACGACTAGCGCTGGGAAGGGTTTGGGATGGTACAGGGAGGAAGGACTGGTGCCCAACCACTTGGACGGTCGGGGATTGAACGCCGACCTGTATGAAGCGAGACCATCGCTCTACCGTCCAGCCCAAGTGGTTGGGCTGGAAGTTGAAACGCAACTTAATCGAAGTGGATGTTGAAATTGCAAGGTTATAAAAATTATCACCTGCACATTTTGTGCGCTTCGGTAGTTTAATGGCAGTCATGAAGACTGCTAGAGATTGGAAAATTGGCTTCCTAGGCTCAATGTGTAACTATTTGTAGTCTTGTTTGACATTGTTCCTTGTGATGCAGCTTAGTTTGCACGTGTCAAATATTTTGTTCCTACCTGGTGAAGTCCCCCCCCCCCCCCTCCCTCCATGGGTAAATATAGGTGTCAAATCCAGACCATCTTGGCTGTGATGGCAAGCTTAATGCTGTGACACATTATACTAGTTACCTTGTAAATGTGAAATGAAAGCCCATAAACTAATGTAGGCACTTAAGTGGAGGGTAATAACACTGGTGGTTTCACATTGAAGTTGGATATGTACAGTGTGCAGCTCTTGATAGTAAGCTTGTCGGGCATGATGGACGAGACTTTCAATATAAAAATTACTAAAAAATAGGTAGCTTCACTTCAGTTTTCAGAATCTTGATATTCCAGTTATGCTTCAATAACACTTAACTTGTGTAAAATAGTCCCATTAGGTTTGCAATATACATGCCTAGAGATTGCTTAAGCCAGTTTGACCTTGGGGCAGAAGTTCTGAAACTTCCTTAAAGGACAATTGTGGAGTTAGTCATAGGTAAGTCATAGGGTTTATTTAGTCTACTTATGGAGACCATTAAATGATCTAGTTTATGATAATGTAATCGGTTGCCAAGCTTCATAGTTTGCTTAACTAGCACAAATTCAGCTTAATACTTTAACTATATTGTTCTTGACTGTTTATGCCAAGAGTCTACTTAAGACTTAAATAAAAACATAACACAATGCTTGTGCATGCATATTTATGCATATCAAGAATAGCTTCAATAACCAGTTTCCTTGTGAATTGTCTTGTCAAGGTTGTATATTGGCTCGAACGCCTAACATTTCCCACAGAGAAAAATAAATTTAAGGTTTGCTCCTATCCAACCATAGGATCCAAAACAGAAAATAGGACAGTACATAACTTTCGTGAGCTGCTTTAATATTTTAGCATGACAATTTTTGGCCTCGTCACACAAGTAAAGACTTCCTTTGTAGGACAGGTTGTATCAATTTATGTAACCTTGTTAGTGTTGCTAGCCTTACAATTTTCACTTTTTGCTTGAACATTAGTTTCAGTACTTTCTAGCATGGTCAAAGTGGTGTAATTGGTCAAACCCTTGTTAGAATCTGACCAGATTGTCAGGTAGGTTAACCAGTGTTGCGTTTCCACAATGGTCACCAAAGTTAAAATCGGTGAATGCCCAAAGAATATTGAACAAATCTTGATAACCTATTAAATCAAATCCCAAGTTTTTAACATTAAGTTAGGTCAGGTCAGTGTTTTACCACTGCCATGGGGAACTTCATATCTATGGGGAAATTTTGAACGTTAAAATTGGCATTCACGGGTATTTAACTTGGGCGACCGTTATGGAATCGCAGCACATGGGTTAACCAAATTACTACTTGGATCAGATTTCATCATGGTTTGGAACATAATTACCAAAGTTACACTACTGTGGGCAGTGGTGGGTTTTTGGTTTTATCATCGGTGAAGTCCTGTATAAGGACTTATCTGGGTTATGGTATCCTGTATGGGGACCCCCCCCCCCCCTCCCGGATAAGCCAGACCAGTGTTTAGTGCAGCCCGTCCTCCAAAAATGGGGTGGTAAATGTAAGGAGACAAATAAGTGCAATTATGTACTATTCATAGCAGTTAGAAATTGTACTTATTTTCACTTAGTATTAAATCGTACTGTCAGATATACAGTATTGTGAATATTTGAGTTTACCTCAAAAACTGAATAGAAAACCACACCCTCACCTAACCGTCTTAGTTTTGGATGATAATTTTATTGCTTCTTAATTACAATTACTACTTAACCTAGTTATATTGATATTAGTTTTATAAAACTAATAAAACAAAACTAAAATATATCAATAAATTGTAAAGTAACTCGGGATATTTTAAAATTTTGTATAAAATCTATATTGTTTAATAAACCTGAAAAAGAAATTCCTGATTTAAAACTTGTGTATTGCTAATTGAAATTGAAAACTGCATCCTAAAAGTCTGAGTGTTAACAGAAAACGAGGAGAATTAAATAGGGGGAGGGAGTTGGGTAAATGTAACAGCCCCATAAGTACAATTATGCACTGGTTATGACAGTACGAAAGTGTACTTATTGCACTTAGTATTAAATCATACTGTCAATTCGGAGGATGGGTTGGTTTAGTGAACATATTCACTTTGTGTACCACTGCAATTTGAATTTCCACGTGCTATAATTTACAAATACTAAAGTACAGTACTGTATTGTAATTTAAAAGTTAAACTTGCCTAGTTTTGATGCTGCATACAGTACTATACGTTATCTGAAACTCGCTAATTCGTGAACCTTTGTGTAACCAACTCGACTCAACATTAAATTTGCAGTACAGTACATGAGCTTGGCAAGGTCAGTTTTGATTGACAGCTGCTGAAGAATCGGAAGCTCTTGTCTTGCCTGTGAGGCTGCACAGGTTGAAGGACCTTGGCCTGCTGGTTTTTAACTAAATGGTTTTACTTGCCTTGTGTGTTCATTGGCCAATTGTGATCAGCTCTACTTTGCCTAAAGTACCGATACAAATTTCCAACTTCTGAATTAGCACAGTTGGTTGAAAAATTAACATGTTAACAGAAGATTAGTAAACAGTTTGGTTCTGGTGATGGTGCAACTTTCATCTTGATACTTCCAGGATGATAGCTGCTAGTGTTGGCAAAAATGTGTTTTATGGTAAAAGTTGTACCATTTCACTAATGTTGACACTACTCTTAACACAAGATTAGAGAGCACGTGGCCTGGAGAGGGACAACTTGGGGCAGGCAGATATGTTATGTTGGGAATCTGGTGGGGGGGGGGGGGAATCAACTAAAGTTTATTAATTTTAATCTCTTAAAACACTAAATTAGTTTTGTAAATTTTCCTTTAAGTACAGTACCTGCATCTTAAACTACTTAAGGATGTGGGCTCAACATTTTAAATCTTGCCATACAAGGATTATAATTCGACCTGTCCTGCAAAGTATGTAGCTTCTTACTTGCGTGTGTTACTAAAGTCCAAAAATTGTTGTACAGTACTAGGAAATATAAGTGGCTCCAGAGTCATTGTCCCGTGTCGTTTTGGGTCCTCCACTAGGTTAGGAAATGTTAAATTAAAGTTTTTTGTTGGGGAACCCTTAGGATGGGCTGTGTTAGCTTTTTGTCTCCCTTTGTGGCTGAAATGGTTTCTATAGGCAAACTCGTGATTTATCATAGGATGCAACCCACAGTTCCTGAACTCTACAGTTTATTTACTACTAGGCAAATAATGGCATTGGGTGAAAGGGAGCATTACCAAATGTCTGCCAAAGAACTCAAATCTAGGATGTTTTGGTTGTGAACACTTCTGGTTTTGCAGTAAATTATTACTTGCAGTCAAATTAAAAAGCTAAATTAAACTTGTCAATAACACTTCCGGTAATGTCGAGCTCTAAAACTAGTGCTAAAATAGTGAATGACTCGGTATATGGGCAAGTGTGAAGCTAAAAGTCCAGACTGCTTCAGCTGGACAGTGAGTGTAATTTGGTAGGCATTTGTACATTGGCACCAAGAATTGTCCTGCTTGCTAAAGTGTTCTATTTAGTGACTATAAACGGTGAAGTGGTTCTTTTCTAATTTATTGAATATCTTAATTGCTAGAGTAATTTAAAATACTGTTGCTAGTAGGTGGAAAAGTATTCTGCAACTTTAGCAAATTTAGAAATGCTTGCTCACGGCTCTTTACAGTCGTACCCTAAAATCTAGCCTAGCAGGGTTGGAGCAAGTGGTATAATGCTGCATTTTAGCAACTTTTATTAACATCCTTATACATTGTATTTAATAAGATTAAGTTATGCTTGTCACTGCATCCATTAATGTTGTGCTATCACTCATTCACTACAAAAATCACTTGGTTAAATAAATATTGCTAAAGCGCTTAATGCAATTAATGAGTGATTTGTGACACTTTATCCTCCAAATATTGAAATAGATGGTAAAATGACTGGCATGATGCCACAGAAGCATATATGGATGTTGGATTAAGAGAATTGCCTCCTTCCTGCAATGGTGCATTTTAAAATTCTGTACTGCCTGGTGCATAGCAAATGCACATTTTAGTTATACTGTATATGTATGGGCCTTTAAAGATCATTCTTGCACTCATTATTCGCAAGTGATAAATGTTTAGATTCTTGTATTTGCAGTGGTGTGTAGCAACCTTCTGCAGTTGGCTGGCTAGCTATTGGGTAAAGGTTTATTTGCCTCTTGCTAATAAAAAAATGGTTATGTAGATTCATAAGTGGTGCTATAATGTTGCTAGATGCAGTTACCTCAGAATAGCTCTGTCGTGGTCTTGTAGTGCAGCTGTCACAAATGTGTACAGACAGGTTTTTTGGGTGGGGTGGGGGGGGGGATAGTTTACCAATTTTCAGTAATTTGTATTGATAAATGGTGTTAAATAGGCTTTGAGTTTATAGCAGTTGCTATAAAACTCCCTTACCAGATAACCCAGAACATTGCATGCTGTAGAATTTAAGCTTCTCGGAATGGGCAAATGGCAAGCGGCTAGTTTCATGTGTAGTCAATAAGCATAAGCTGAACTTTTATTTTAAATACAGTACACGTTTAATGAGACCTTGCCATGAACAAAACTTGTCATTGTGTAATTGTCTAGTTGTGCTTGCAGTGTTTGAGTTGCAGCTCTTTGGTTCTGCCTCTTAACTCAATCTAATGGTTTATAAGTACCAAAGCTTCTAGAACTCGTATATCTACATTTGACATTGTGTATACTCGCTCCACCACATCACTTCTTGGTGCATTCCATTATTAACTTGTGTGCATGCTTTAGTGGAAAGCTGAATAAATTAATTTTTCTGGTCAGTTTGTTGCTATTATGTTTTAAGTATACTTTTAAGTTAGTGATTTAGTTAAAGCATAATTTTGTTTTAAACTAGTTCTTTTAACACTATCGTTCTCTTTGGACATGACTCGCGTCCATTTTTTTTTTCTAGAGTCCTAGCAGTGGACAGGACTTGCGTCCACTACAAAAATATTTGTATAAAACATTTTTTATCCAATCGACCTCGGAATAGTTTTAAACCAAGTGCCTTTAAAATGCGCACAATTTGATGCCAAAATGAAATATGTAACCCGAAACGTGATCAGAACACTTGAAAGATTATAAATACGATTTTGGGTCTAAATTTTAAAATATTTGTTAAAATTCTATTGTCCTATTATTATGGACTAGTTTTAAAATGCGCGCCTTTATTTTGCGAACAATTTGATACCAAAACGAGCAATGTAACAGGAAAATTGATGTTATCAAACTGAACGAGTATACACATTAGGTTGTGGTGTTCAAATTGGTGCTCGTTCACGGGTAACTTTAGGCTTTGCTGCAGGGAGTCTCGCCAGGCTTTTGGACATTATATGCATATACATCTGCTGGGAATTTAATTGCGAACAAATACCAAAACGAATGACGTAGCACGAGAATTAAGGTGAGAAAACAAGAGTATACACATTTTACCGAGTTTGTGTGCTCACGGTAACTTTTCCGACTTTAGGCTTTGCTGTGGGGAGTCTCGCCAGGCTATTGGACATTGTATACATATACATCTGCAGGGAATTTGATTGCGAACAGATACCAAAACGAAAAAGTATAGAAGGGTGATAGTTTTCTTGACCATCAATGATGGTGCATTTCCATATTTTAAGCAAGGCTACAGTAGGCAAAATTTCATTAGATTGTAATACAACATATTTGTACAGATAGGTTTTTGATTGTTTTTTTGCACTCCCCCTTCCTAATCCCTGTAGGTGAAGGTAAAGAAAACTAATATTTTTCTCAGTAAGAAACCTGCTCTTTACATGGTTGCTTCATGGGGTAGAAAGCCAGGCACTGTTGTAAGGTTTTCAAATAAAAGGGAAGGGTAGCATTTTGGACTGATATGGTTGCTAGTTGGGTGTTGCCATTGATTTTTAAGCCAAACTTGTATGGTAGTTGCCAAGTTCCCCTTTATATTGACTAATCTTGTCTATAAAATTGGATAATCATTTGGTTTGTTCTTGATGGTAATATGAAATACTATTAATAAATTTTCTTCTACAGGCATCTGGAGTGAAAGTATCGGATGAAATCCACAAAGCATATACAGATATCAAAAAGAGCAAGAAGTATAGGTACATAATTTTCCACATTAAGGATGATAAGGAAATCTGCATCGAAACGGTTGGTATAATAGCTTGGGTTTGTAGTTGGTTATACACTTTGAGCCTTGCTTATTAATAGTAATGTACTAGAGTATGGATAATACTTGTGATACTTTTGTATGTCTAAAAGTACTGTGTAATGCTTTAAAATTCATTAGTGGTAATGAAACAAATTGGTATGCCAATCACTGATACTGGATTAATGGAATAATTAATGGAACCTTTTTATTAGGTATTAAAGAAATTATTCCCATGTTCTACTTGGGCCATAGGGATTGTGATTTTGTAGTTGGTAAATTTTAGTATAGATTAGCTTAGGTTGACTGAACACATGCCATGTGATAAGTTTTGCATTAATATTTGTAAATCATCCCCCCCCCCCCCCTGTCCCCTTCTGAATTGCTTCTTAATCATCTTTCCCTATTCAACAATGATTGTCTAATGCAAATTCGTCCTACCGCCCATTCAACCAGTACATGAAGCCCAACCACCCTCTGCCCTCTTCCTACACAATGTAATATCCACCCACCTTCAATCATAATTGCATAAACTACACAAACAACTTGGCCTAATAAGGCATAGTTTCATTTGTTCTTGGCTGCCAAGTTATTTAGGTTAAATTGTAATGTAGAAAAATATACTTTCAGTATGGTGAGAGAGATGCTGCATATGATGATTACCTACAGCACCTGAGCAATGTGGGACCTGATCAGTGTCGTTATGGTCTCTACGACTTTGAGTACGAGCATGCATGCCAAGGAACATCAGATGTGAGTTGAAACTGTGTAAATTTAGCCTGATCTCCTTAAGGTTGTCTTGAATGGTTATCTCGATTATTTCGGGGCTTTAGTGTCCCCGCGGCCCGGTCCTCGGCCAGGCCTCCATCCCCAGGAAGCAGCCCGTAACAGCTGACTAACACCCAGGTACCTATTTTACTGCTAGGTAACAGGGGCATAGGGTGAAAAAAACTCTGCCCATTGTTTCTCCCCGGTGCCCGGGATCGAACCCGGGACCACAGGATCACAAGACCAGTGTGCTGTTTGCTCGGCCAACCGGCTGACCTACTCCTAGGGCATACTGTAAATAAGTTTTGTTTTGTGAAAGGTATAATGGAATTTACTTGCTGCAGCATTTAAATTTTGGCCTTGGTATTGGACTGATAACTGTTTTGACTTAATATGGTATATGCTGTATAGTGACATCCATATTTTTCTAAGTTATGGCATAGAGCCACTAGTCTTACTATGCATTGTACAAAGTCAAAGCTCTTAAGGCCAGGTGTCGGGAAAGTTAAAATATTTACCCAATCTCGTGACGCATAATGTGTTGACAATATTTCTGCCGTGTCCTATCTCGTGACCATTTGCGTCCGATAATATATTTGAATAAAATTCTCTTTTTATCCGATAGACTCTGGAATAGTTTCAAAATGAGTGCCTTTAAATTGCGCACAATTTGATATCAAAATGAGATTAAACATGAAGCATGTCAGAACACTTGAAAGATTGTAAATGTGTTTTTGGGCAAAATTTAATTTTTTTAATTCTATTGTTATTATGGTACTAGTTTTAAAATGTGCACCTTTTGATTGCGACCCATTTGCTATCAAAGTGAAAGGTGTTACACGGAGATTTGTCGGAACACTAGAAAGATATAATTTTGAGGAGCATCCAAATTTAAGATTTGTTAATTCTAGTTGCTCTATTGTAGGACTAGTTTTAAAATTTGTGCCTTTATATTGAACAATTTGATACCAAAATGAAAGATGCAAGACAAAAATTGCAGGGAATTAAATTGCGAACACAAAGATACCGAAACTAACGACGTAGTACAAGAATTAAGGTGAGAAAACTGAAGATTATACACATTTTACCGCTTTTGTGCGCTCCCGGGTAACTTTTGCCGACTTTAGGCTTTGCTGTGGGAAGTCAGGCTGGGCTTTTGGACATGTGCATATACACCTGGAGGGAATTCTATTGCGAACACGATACCAAAACGAACGACGTAGCACGAGAATTAAGGTGAGAAAACTAAAACGCGTTTACACATTTCAGTGCCACCGCATGCTCGCCCGCACAGCCGGGAGCATGACGTTAAATTCTGCGGTGTGCCTGCGCACGAAAGTATTAATGTTAAAATGATTTTGTAATTACTAAAGTTTAATTCTGCAGTTTAATTTTTATAATGTACAGTAGCTTCATATTGCAGCAATGTTAAATGGTAGTTACCATATTCCATGTTTAAGTTGGAACACATTAGTGAAAGGGTTTAACAATTCAGTGGCAACTATAGATGTCTCGTTAGATTTATCCCTAATGCTTTAATTTATAGTATTAAAAGATTGAGAGCTTTAGTGTTTTTAATATCTTTGTGTGCTTGAGGCAATGCTGCAGTCTGAAATATCTTGCCAAAATATTTATACTCTCATGGGTAAATTCTTCATATTTTTAAAGTTATGAAGCTTTTGATTTTCCAAGGGTGTATTATACATTTTAAGTAACTTTGATCCTTGTACTTTCTCCAGACAAAGAAGCAGAAGCTGTTCTTGATGTCTTGGTGCCCAGATACTGCCAAGATAAAGAAGAAAATGCTTTACTCTTCCAGCTTTGATGCCCTCAAACATGCTTTGGAAGGTGTAGGCAAATATATCCAGGTAAGATTTGTATGAAGATTCGTGTGATAGGGGAGTGGGGGGGAGGGATGTAAGCCAAGGGACAAGACTGGATTGTGGTTATAAATACTGTACTCTAGAAAATTCACTTAACTGCTCTGGAAGAATGCCGAGTAAGGTAATTGTCGAGAAAAGCAGTCTGTAAAACTCTAGAATTGCAATTTCAATTTCTCTACTGCCCAAAGTGTGTGGGTATGAAAAGATTGTAGATTGCCAGTCATTAGTGGTGGCTGAGAGGTGCTATTAAAACTTGCATAAGTGGCAGGGTAAGTTGCTCTGAACATGAAGTTTAACAAGGCTGAATATACTTTTTTTTTTTTGTTATAGAAGCGGTTTGGGTATATTTAAACATGGCACTTACATTAGCTCACCGAACCATATGTTTGGGTTTTCCTGAAAACATTTTGGCTGGATAAGTTTTTAGCCACTTCAGTGCTGAATGGCATTACTGTCTAATTGTTATTGGAAGAGGTGGTGGGGGGGGGGGTCATAGTGTTCAGAGGTTCCTCTGTATTATTTAGGTCTTGTAGCACTTTACATAATTTGCCTCTTTATTGCCAAAGATTGCATCGACAAAACATAATATAATTTAACGATTTTTCAGGCTACAGACATGGCTGAAGCATCGTATGAATGTGTGTTGGAAAAATGTCGCTCTACAGATCGTTCCTAAGCTTGCGATGGGAGGCCCCTCACTAAGCAGCCCTTGTCCTATGTATTGTCACTCAACACCCCAGTGTAACACTGGATTTGGTTCTGGCCAACCCCACTGCACTGTGAGGGGCCAATCAGCACCACCCGCACTGCGGTCAATGCTGCCCTAGTCATGCCCGGGCCGCAACTGTTACTACACTACCCATGCAGCATCAGGGGATTCATTGTTTTATATACTTGTGATTATATTATTATTATTTTGATTACAATTTAATTGGTTGGTGTGTAGGTGGGTGGCAGCAGTTGTGCACTGGTTAAAGCTCTGGCTTAGTGACCAGCCACTCTCTTGTTACCCTAATGAAGAGGCATTGGCTTGTTTGACATGTCGCATGAATGAAAGATCTAGTGCAATCTGTCAAATGCAGGAGCTAATGTCTTTAGTTTTCAGACAGCACAAGTAGCATTGTGGGTGTTCATAAGTTACTGGATTTCCTTGAAACCAATCAAATTATTGGCCCAATGCCTCTGATTAGTTGCCCTTTAACATTACCAGTGTCACCCGCTGCCACGTGTTGGCCAAGGCAAGTTTAGTATTACATGAAGCTCTTCCATTTGTATGTTATGTCATTACATGTGAAAATGTCAATCTGCTACTTCCGACTTTCATTTAAGTATACTAAGCTTTATATAACTGAATCGTATTGATAGGCATTGGCTCAAATTACTTTTTTGTAATTGAAACTGCTCAAAATCTTCTGTTGCATCAGGTGTTGCAATTATAGAAAACAGTTTATTACTTAAAAGGTTTTGTATGATTTAATTGTAGGATGTCAACTTGTCTAATAAATTTCTTTTTAATGCCTGGTAATTTTTTTATAACCTTTAGGTTTACACAAGGAATATTGCTCAAACTTCCTTGGTGCTTGCAGTTTTGAAAGTTGACAATGTAGTGTACCTGGTTACAGGCTTATATTTAAATTATGCATTATAGAGCAATACACAATCTTGCTATTTAAGTCTGTATACTACTGGTACTTGAACTGTTCTTGAAAATTATGTAATGCTAGTCGGTACACAGTTGAGGTCCTATAACATAATTTAGACCAGACAAGTACACCTACATTAAATGCAGTTTGTATTTTGGGCAATTGTGATGTCACTTAGAATTTAGAAAATTCTAATGTGCTAAAAATTGCATTCCAATTAACTATAATTTTGGTGTTACACAGGAAAGTAATTTGGGCATTGGTTTTCCTTTAGATTTATTGGAAGATTACCTACTTTGTAATGGCACAATTCTTCTGTGCCAACTTATGCCAAAGTTAGTTTAAGTTCAGCTTAATAACAAATTGCTTCCTTCCAGGAAGCATCCATTAAGGATACTGGCTTGGTCATGCACAGTTACTCTTGTACACCTTTTTTTCTTCCTCTCCCCATCACACACTAAATACCAATGTCGGCAATGTTACCTGACTTGCAAGGACATTATTTAGTCGCTGCCCCTTTTGGACCTAATCAGTCTCCTGGCCAGATTCCTTTCATTGTGCCAGTCTCCCTTCGGGCATTTGTCATTGTTCTAAAGCAGCTATGCTTAATACTTTACAGTATTAACTAAATGTCGCCAGGACTAATCTGTTCACAAGGTGTTCTGAATTTTGAATAGTTTGCCACCCAACACGTTAGACTTCCTGGTGATTCGGCTATCCTATGCCTTGTACATTTTGTTCTCGTATTAACATTCTTAGTAATATTTAGCACCCAATGACTATCACTCCTGTTTGATGGTGCTACTCTTACCGTCGTGCATATCCTTGTTGAATGTTCCGACTTCAAGGACGAGCCTGTCTTTGTTTTCAGACCGTCCCTCGCGGTCACTTGTCCCTTGATAGTTCATGGTGAATCGGATATCTTTCGCCTTGTGCGTTTGTTCCCGTATTGGCATCTTTGGTGATATTTAGCGCCCTCTGATTATTCCGCTTATTTGGTGCTACATTCAACCTTCTCGGTTAGGTGCCTTTGGATAATTACGTGCTTGGTGCTACATAGCCTTCCAAGCTTAGTGCCTTTTGATAATTACCACCTGATACACGCAATTCCTTGCTAAATACCCATTTAAGTTGATCATAAACTGATCATTTAGACTTGCGTTATAGATAATGTTGAATGGTTTAAATGAATTAAATTGTTCCGAATCAAAATTCAGAACCATTAGAAATCTAAAAGAAAACTTAAGATTTCTGGAAAAAACTCTTAAGTTTTTTGCTCTTCTAGAAAACAAATCTAAAACTCTTCTACAACTTACACATTTTTTTTACACACGTTAAACTTTTCTAGAACTCTAGAAAAAGCTCTTCTAGAAATCTAGAAAAAGCTTCTAGAGCCTTTTCCTTTTCTAGAAAACGCTTTTCTAGAAAACGCTTTTCTAGAAATCTAGAAAACGCTTTTCTAGAAATCTAGAAAACGCTTTTCTAGAAATCTAGAAAACGCTTTTCTAGAAATCTAGAAAACGCTTTTCTAGAAATCTAGAAAACGCTTTTCTAGAAATCTAGAAAACGCTTTTCTAGAAATCTAGAAAACGCTTTTCTAGAAATCTAGAAAACGCTTTTCTAGAAATCTAGAAAACGCTTTTCTAGAAAACGCTTTTCTAGAAAACGCTTTTCTAGAAATCTAGAAAACGCTTTTCTAGAAATCTAGAAAACGCTTTTCTAGAAATCTAGAAAACGCTTTTCTAGAAATCTAGAAAACGCTTTTCTAGAAATCTAGAAAACGCTTTTCTAGAAATCTAGAAAACGCTTTTCTAGAAATCTAGAAAACGCTTTTCTAGAAAACGCTTTTCTAGAAATCTAGAAAACGCTTTTCTAGAAATCTAGAAAACGCTTTTCTAGAAATCTAGAAAACGCTTTTCTAGAAATCTAGAAAACGCTTTTCTAGAAATCTAGAAAACGCTTTTCTAGAAATCTAGAAAACGCTTTTCTAGAAAACGCTTTTCTAGAAATCTAGAAAACGCTTTTCTAGAAAACGCTTTTCTAGAAATCTAGAAAACGCTTTTCTAGAAAACGCTTTTCTAGAAATCTAGAAAACGCTTTTCTAGAAAACGCTTTTCTAGAAATCTAGAAAACGCTTTTCTAGAAAACGCTTTTCTAGAAATCTAGAAAACGCTTTTCTAGAAAACGCTTTTCTAGAAATCTAGAAAACGCTTTTCTAGAAATCTAGAAAACGCTTTTCTAGAAATCTAGAAAACGCTTTTCTAGAAATCTAGAAAACGCTTTTCTAGAAATCTAGAAAACGCTTTTCTAGAAATCTAGAAAACGCTTTTCTAGAAATCTAGAAAACGCTTTTCTAGAAATCTAGAAAACGCTTTTCTAGAAATCTAGAAAACGCTTTTCTAGAAAACTAGAAAACGCTTTTCTAGAAATCTAGAAAACGCTTTTCTAGAAATCTAGAAAACGCTTTTCTAGAAATCTAGAAAAAGCTTTTCTAGAAATCTAGAAAACGCTTTTCTAGAAATCTAGAAAACGCTTTTCTAGAAATCTAGAAAACGCTTTTCTAGAAATCTAGAAAACGCTTTTCTAGAAATCTAGAAAAAGCTTTTCTAGAAATCTAGAAAACGCTTTTCTAGAAATCTAGAAAACGCTTTTCTAGAAATCTAGAAAACGCTTTTCTAGAAATCTAGAAAACGCTTTTCTAGAAATCTAGAAAACGCTTTTCTAGAAATCTAGAAAACGCTTTTCTAGAAATCGCTTTTTCTAGAAATCTAGAAAAAGCTTTTCTAGAAAACGCTTTTCTAGAAATCTAGAAAACGCTTTTCTAGAAATCTAGAAAACGCTTTCTAGAAATCTAGAAAACGCTTTTCTAGAAATCTAGAAAACGCTTTTCTAGAAATCTAGAAAACGCTTTTCTAGAAATCTAGAAAACGCTTTTCTAGAAAACGCTTTTCTAGAAATCTAGAAAACACTTCTAGAAAACGCTTTTCTAGAAATCTAGAAAACACTTTTCTAGAAAACGCTTTTCTAGAAATCTAGAAAACGCTTTTCTAGAAATCTAGAAAACGCTTTTCTAGAAATCTAGAAAACGCTTTTCTAGAAATCTAGAAAACGCTTTTCTAGAAATCTAGAAAACGCTTTTCTAGAAATCTAGAAAAAGCTTTTCTAGAAAACGCTTTTCTAGAAATCTAGAAAACGCTTTTCTAGAAATCTAGAAAACGCTTTTCTAGAAAACTAGAAAACGCTTTTCTAGAAATCGCTTTTCTAGAAATCTAGAAAACGCTTTTCTAGAAATCTAGAAAACGCTTTTCTAGAAATCTAGAAAACGCTTTTCTAGAAAACGCTTTTCTAGAAAACGCTTTTCTAGAAATCTAGAAAACGCTTTTCTAGAAATCTAGAAAACGCTTTTCTAGAAATCTAGAAAACGCTTTTCTAGAAATCTAGAAAACGCTTTTCTAGAAATCTAGAAAACGCTTTTCTAGAAATCTAGAAAACGCTTTTCTAGAAATCTAGAAAACGCTTTTCTAGAAATCTAGAAAACGCTTTTCTAGAAATCTAGAAAACGCTTTTCTAGAAATCTAGAAAACGCTTTTCTAGAAATCTAGAAAACGCTTTTCTAGAAATCTAGAAAACGCTTTTCTAGAAATCTAGAAAACGCTTTTCTAGAAATCTAGAAAACGCTTTTCTAGAAATCTAGAAAACGCTTTTCTAGAAATCTAGAAAACGCTTTTCTAGAAATCTAGAGAAAGCTTTTCTAGAAATCTAGAAAACGCTTTTCTAGAAACCGCTTTTCTAGAAATCTAGAAACGCTTTTCTAGAAAACGCTTTTCTAGAAATCTAGAAAACGCTTTTCTAGAAATCTAGAAAACGCTTTTCTAGAAATCTAGAAAACGCTTTTCTAGAAATCTAGAAAACGCTTTTCTAGAAATCTAGAAAACGCTGTTCTAGAAATCTAGAAAACGCTTTTCTAGAAATCTAGAAAACGCTTTTCTAGAAATCTAGAAAACGCTTTTCTAGAAATCTAGAAAACGCTTTTCTAGAAATCTAGAAAACGCTTTTCTAGAAACCGCTTTTCTAGAAATCTAGAAGAGAGTTCTAGAAATCTAGAAGAGTTCTAGAAATCTAGAAGAGAGTTCTAGAAATCTAGAAGAGAGTTCTAGAAATCTAGAAGAGAGTTCTAGAAATCTAGAAGAGAGTTCTAGAAATCTAGAAGAGAGTTCTAGAAATCTAGAAGAGAGTTCTAGAAATCTAGAAGAGAGTTCTAGAAATCTAGAAGAGAGTTCTAGAAATCTAGAAGAGAGTTCTAGAAATCTAGAAGAGAGTTCTAGAAATCTAGAAGAGTTCTAGAAATCTAGAAGAGAGTTCTAGAAATCTAGAAGAGAGTTCTAGAAATCTAGAAGAGAGTTCTAGAAATCTAGAAGAGAGTTCTAGAAATCTAGAAGAGAGTTCTAGAAATCTAGAAGAGTTTTCTAGAAATCTAGAAGAGTTTTCTAGAAATCTAGAAGAGTTTTCTAGAAATCTAGAAGAGTTTTCTAGAAATCTAGAAGAGTTTTCTAGAAATCTAGAAAAGTTTTCTAGAAATATAGAAAAGTTGTCTAGTTTATAGGAGCTCGTTTCTAGAGAAGTCTTTTCTAGGTTTCATTAAAGCATTTTCAAGAAAAATGTTTAGATTTCTAGAAAAGCATTTTCTAGAACTTTTCCAGAATATAATTAGAAATTTCTAGAAATGCATTTTCTAGATTTCTAAAAGCATTTTCTAGAAAAACATTTCAGATTTCTAGAAGAAACATTTTCTGGATTTCTTGAAAAACCTTGCTATATTGCCTAGATTCCTAGAAGAAACTTGCAATTATCAAAAAGGCGGCACCAAACCGGCAAGGTTATGTAGCACCATCAAATGTGCGGGATATTCAGAAGGCACTAAATATCACCATGGGCGCCAATACTAGAACAGAAACGCCTAAGGCAAACATTATCAAAAGTAATTATCAAAAGAACATCATTATCTAAAGTATCAGTCACAAATACTATCGAGACACAAGCGACCGCGAGGGACAGTTGGAAAACAAGACACACGCTCGTCCCAGGAGTCAGGACAGTCAACAAGGATATGGACGACCGTAAGTATCAATAGAAGGCACCAAACCGGGAAGGCTATGTAGCACCATCGAAGTGCGGGATAATCAGAGGGCACTAAATATCACCAAGGATGCCAATACGAGAAGAAAAACGCATAAGGGGAACGATATCAAAAGTATTCAAGTCGCCAAGAATTCTATCGGGTGACAGTCGGAAAACAAGACATGCTCGTCCTGGAAGTCAGGACATTCAACAAGGAAATGTACGACCGTAAGAGGGATAATGCAATTAGGACAATAAGGAGCAGGGCGGCACTCCATTAAGTGACCATGATTTAAGCGAGTATGGCCAATACACAAACTCGCCAGAGCCGTTTCCCATCGCTGGTTACGGTGGTAGGAGGACGGCCACGAGGACACAACCTTCAAGAGAACGTAGTTTGTTACCAGTAACAGACGACCAACAAGCCTGCCAACGGGTAAGGATGGAGGAATGGATAACCGGGTAAAAGTCGGAATAAGGAATATCTTGGAGATGGGACAAGAGCGGGCAGCTTCCCTGGCGGCAGCATCCGCACTCATTTAAAGAGACATCAATATGGCTGGGAATTCGACAAAACTCAACCGACTTAAATTTACTGTGAACAAGAAACAGCCAAAGCTGGATCTCGACAACCACTGGATGAACCGTATTAAAGGACCCGAAAAAATACATCGTTTCTAGAATTTTTCCTAAATTTATATAACAATTTCTAGTTTTTTCTAGATTTGTCCTAGACTTCCAGGAAATTCTAGAAAAACACTTCTAGAAATTTAGAAGAGATTTTCCTATAAAACTTTTTTCTAAGAAAGCTAAGTGGTTTTTCCAGAAACCTAGGTGGGTTTCCTAGAAAAGAATTTTTTTTACAAATCTAGAAGATTTCTACCTCATACTATGCCCCCCTCCCTTACCGAGAGAAGTAGTAGGAAGGGATAGTGGTATGAAATGGGGAGGGGGAAGTTATACTGTATTAGGAGAGTCAAGGGGCAGTAGTGGGAAAGAGGGAGGCTGACAGAAGAACTAAGGGTCAGGAGGCATTGTGGGAAAAGGAAAGACTTAACATGTTGTAGTTAGCATTGTGCGAGTACATACTTTACTCTAATCTTCAAGAATTATCAAAAGGCACCAAGCCAGGAAGACACTGCATTTGTATAAAGGAAGAGCATTTTAAAATCTTAAATGGAAATACAGTACTAAATGAGCTTTTTAGACTATAACAGTACAAACAATGAAACATTATTGGGTTTTAAAATACAAATATCCACAACAGGGAAGAAATACAAAATTTTAAAAATCTAAATTTTAAGAATCTAAATATTAAAATAACTGCATGCATATATAATTGCTTCTATCCAATTCCACAAGCACTATCAGTTTACAAATAAAATTACCATATATTTTGGCAATTTGTAATAGGAACAGTGATATCTTACACGAATATATAAATGTATAAGCACGCCCCACTACTGTACAACAAAATCCATTGCACACATGTATAAACAGTATTTGCGTTATAAAAATAAAATTTATAATGCTAACATGCACCTATTTCTTAGTTTCAAAGAATACAATTATATATATATATATATATATTATATATATATATATATATATATATATATAATATATATATATATATATATATTATATATATATATATATATATATATATATATATATTATATATATATATATATATATATATATATATATATATATATTATATATATATATATATTATACACTGTACACTGAATATATATACACACTACCCCTCAAATATGCACTGACCAGTACATGTTTATCATGCAATTTAATATTTATTAACTGAACAGCTTTATTGTCTTGTATTTATTACACAGTATAACTCAATCATTCTACTGAATTCAATTCTAGAATTGCATAAACTTGTTACTGTATAAATATAATTCAGCTGTCAAACAGTTAACAGATGATCACTCGGCTGTAACACATCGAGTGCTAGCATATTTCTGAAAGGCAATCCACCAATTTATCCTGGGTTTGATTTCCTGGCAGGGCAACATAATTCACCACAATACTTTGTGCACGTGTTCACTTCACAGTAAATATGTACCCGAGTCAGGACTCTGGGGTACATATTTTACTCTCCTTTTACAGTACCTGATCATGGCATCTTCGTCAACACTTAAGCATTCATGTTCTGAAGACTTAAAATATACCTCCGAATCTTCAAAAATAAATGTTTTAATGTGTCTAAACTGTGACATCTGATTGCTGTTCATAAACATTCGTATATTCATCACTCATGTATTGTATAATTTATTATAATACACTTGCTTTTGCATCTATTTCATAGAGAATTCATTTGCAAACATTTTGACACCAAATTTTTAAATAACTAAACAACTTACATTTACAGTTGGGTGTGTGTGACCACAGAAGTTTAAAGCAACATGCGAGGTCATTCTTAAAAGGTTATTATTGTGCTTTCCTGCAATCATAACAGGCTTTCTAGCCAACCTGCCTGCAGCTTGGTTCAGAAAGCAAGTAGAAGAAATCGATGACTTATCGACCAATTCATTTACGCAAACACCAACATTTAACAATTTTATGATAATGTAATAAAAACGTTTTTTCTCATTTAAAATGCTGCTCAATATTTTTTGTGGAGGAAATTGGAAAAGTATCACTACTTTTAACATGGCAATTTGAAAAATATCTTCGTGGAATACATTCAACAAATTTACATAAACAATTTGGTCGATGTTGTCAAACGTGTTACAAGAAAGGCAAATAATAGCCATCAACATGGTAACCTCTGTTAAACAGCAGTGAGAATAAAATCTAAACCTAATACACTTTATTAATAAAAAATATTGATCATAACATAACATTATTGGAGGGTTTTGTGCAGTGCAACCATATTATAAACAGGGTCCCAGGCAAGTGGGATGCAATCCAAAAAGACCTTTTTAAGTCAGTTCTTTAGAACAGTGAATCAGATTTTGCACAGAGATAATGTTATAAATTGGGGGATGTGTTTCTGGACTACCAAAAATTATCACAATCAATATTTTGGGGACAAATAGTATAAGAAATATTGCATATTTTTCTGAATAGAGGAGTTATCCTGCTTTTAAAAGTTGACCAATTTTGAAGAGTAAAGAAGTCTAATTACATTAATAAAAGAATATATTGCAATTGATTTACATACAGTGGATCAGGATGAAAAATTGAACTTGAGAGACTGTTTGATTACCTGTTTGTATTAACAGGAGTTTGTAAGACGTTCAAAAGTCGTGGACCCCCTGTAATTAAAATCTTATATAACCGATAGTTTTGTGAATGGCTTTTTAATATGCATAATATACCATTTATTTGAACTGCAATATTATAGAATATGTACTACAGTATTAAAATAAATTATACTGTACAGTAATTGAAACTTCCTAAGAATTGTAATGGACATTGTTTATACAACATTAGGCTATACACTCCTTATAATGGGATATGCAAATGGCACCAATACTGTCACTAATGTCTCAAAGATGGGTTCTATTATTTCCAGTATTTATGCTGAAATAAGATAAAGAAATGGAAAGTCAATACTGTACCTATAATATAAAACTATAAAAATATTGTTAATAAACATGCTTGACAAATTCTTCAGCCACCAAATGACTTAAAATTAGCTCAACACACCCTTGAGCTTCACAATTTAATGAAGTGTCCAATAAAGAGCACAGCTTATAAATAGAAAAATCACAGCAAGCAAAAAATTACTTTTTTTTCCCATATAGCCATAGCCTGAAGTATTGGCCAGATGCAGTGAACAACTTGTGCATCTCTTGTGATCCGGCATATCCCCGAGATCAGCCCCACAAACACAAGCTGCCCCCTCACCCAAGTGATGCCCAGCACAAGTTGTTTCACATGTCTTGGACAAATCTGTGTAACCCTCTGGATTTTTTACTCCTACAGTAGACGAAGATTGAACACTACATTTTGAAGTTTTGAATGATGTGGAGGAATATTTTTGATGACCACAATGACAAATATTATGAGCCTGCCGATATGGATTAGAAGATTCCTTGGACTTGCCTATGTTTAAACTGCTTTTCGTATGCCACCTTGTAAAGCGCTGTAGTGCTCTCTCCCATTCCTTCATTTGCTCCAGGAGTTGAGGCTGAAGGTTCATTTGTGGATAGAACACTTTTTCTACCTGTCTCAGTGGGATGAGCTCAGCACGGGTCTTCCATAAGCCTGTACAATCGAGTTTTAAAAGGACGTTAGTCTTATCAAAATTTGTATCTTCGATCATATTGTATGTTTCCTACAAAGACATGTGATAAATGGAGAGTTATTTGTTTTCAGCTACACTATTGTGACATTCTACACCTTACCATTATTTTCCATGTGCATTCTCCACTAGCTGTCTTGCTGTAAAGACCTGATCCACAATATTTTCCCCACAGTGAATCCTACTTCGTTAATCGCTAATGAATCTCATCAATTTGCTGTATTCAGAATAATATATTGCCAAAAAATATTTCCCACTACAATAGTACACTTAGTTAACAAATATTTGTATTTCTTACTCTCACTCTACTCTTTTTTTTATAGAATAACACAATCACAGCTTTCAGATGTGACTGTTCCTGTCTCATCATCATCACAATGCTTCCCATTTTCATGTGGTCGAGAATGAACAGAAATAAAAAATATACACTCCTCCCCCCCATAAAAAAATAGGGCTTTCTTGGGAGGTCTGCATACTACACCCTTAATTTTCCCAATAAGAATACGTTTGATTTATGCAGTTTTATTACCAAGAAAACATAACTTGTGCAAATGGAGAGCTGCCTGTATTACCACTCTACACACATCTTTGGGCGGGGACCAAAGATGCAAAGCTCAACCTCAGCAAGCACAACTGAGTACTGTACATGGCAAAAACACAAAGCTTGGCTGAAGTGTTCTAGTTTGAGAAAGCTTTATATTAGTCGGGTGCTGGTCTTATGACAGGAATCAATTCAGGTACAGTATTTCAAGCGCATGTTTCTTAACCCCCTCTCCCCCACAAACATCAGGGAGGGAGGCGGGGAAGCTTCCAAAGCCACTCACACTGCCATAATGTTGATTTTACTATAGCCCTTACGTTAAAGAACAAAAGTCAAGAGTTTAAGGCTTACAGTAACCCAAGAAAGCTTCAAAATAATCTTACCTGCACCCATACCAGCCAAAAATGCACAACCTAAAGCCGAAACATCAATAGATGTTGGTCTCTCGAGGTTCTTTCCAGTCAACGTGGCAATGGTCTGCATCAAGAAGTCATTCTGTGCAACACCCCCATCAACTCTGAGGGGTAAACTTTCACTTCATGGAATGACAAAAAATAACATTTGAGTTTCACAAATTAGCACTCCACAGTTTGAAATGTACATTTTTTTTAAATAACATGAAATACAGAGGTAAGAATACATATTACCAAATACAGCACAGATTCAGATGGAGCAGTTTTATACGATGTTAATTGGTGCAAAGTTATTTGGCATAAAAAGGAGTGAAGATTATTTTAAAATGGAAATGACAAATACAGTAAATATGGTTATGGTTCACGAAGGCCAGCATTTGTCCATGTAATAGTAAGAGAAGACAAATTTGATAAATGGATAGATGAAAAAATACAACACTTCATCAAAAATAATATAGAAGGTACAATATTACAAACATTCATATATACAGACATTAGATACAGACAGGCAATAATCATAGCAAATGAGACGTTTTATTGTGCCCCATTCAATATTAATGAAGCAGTTGAAACAGTGATCAAAGTTTGGGGGATGCAGTATGAAGCAAAGAATGAGAAGCAGTTTTAAACAATTTTGAATAATTATTTTAGTTGTGATCGATTGTCAGCCACAAGCAACAAGTATTGTCAAAATGTTGCACAGATATTAAAAACAAGTTGTCACATTCAAGCAAGCAAAAAACACAATGCCATCATTCAAAAAATAAAAATACAGTACACAATTTATAGACCAAAATATGCATGCAATATGAAGTTTGCAAACACATGACATGTACCCACAGTAACACAAAGATGACGAGATACCCCAGGGAGTGTAGTGGTTCATCCGAAGATATGCGGCAGCAGCACCAGACGAGGAAGGAAATAACGAAGAAATATGGCTTAAGAATGATGTCACATATGACCTCGATCATAAACATTACCACATACTGACCAAGTAATCATTATAAAGAATTAGAAATAAAAGCCTTTTATTAAGAGTGATACCAATTCAATCCATTCTGAACCATTGTGTAGTTGAAACAAGACAATGGTCCAGGATATGATAGAAGTGGGATACAGTAAAGGTCCAGGATGGATTGAAATGTGATAATACAATGTCCAGGACAGAAACTTGACAATGGTCTAGGACATGGGTGGGTAACCCTTGGGAAATTCCCACCCCTCCCCATCCCTGGCGTTCAATCCCCGACTGTCTAAGTGCTTGGGCACCGTTCCTTCTCCCCATCCCATCCCCTTGCATAGGGACAATCACCTAATGTATCCTAAGATAGGAGCATCTCTGAATATGAACACAATGGTGTAGCTATAACTTGGGGTGCAGTATAACGCGTTTGGGAATATATCGAGTACAAGTTCATGTGATGAATACAGGCTGGATCGAGCTTTCTCCAGTGTTTCTCTATTACTGCTTACCAGGTGCTTGGTATCCCCCAATATTCCCGAGCATTATTTCCAACTGAATTTTGGACAACACTGTCTATTCCATGGCCTTTTCGTATGGTCTGACACACCGTAGAAGAAATCTAATTGTTTTGCTCAACCAGAAAGATTTGAACCTAAGCAACCCACCTAACTTATGCAGGCCAATACTATAAAAACACTTACATAGGTTTCATTTGACAAAAAAAAAAAATCCCCATTGTGTGAGCTATGTTGCCCCCTTGTGTGAGCCGTGTTGAACTTTAAAACACCTACTTAGATTTGTGTCTAATTTATTTATCATTTTAAAGATCCCGAGAGATCAGACATTGTGTGTGTTTGAAGAGTTGTTAGTCTTGTGGCCCTCATACTTGGAAAGGCTGAGAGTTGACTTAATTCTGGATGAATTTCACTGCACAAAAAGACTACATTGTAAAGATTAAGGTTATGGGTGGCAGTGACTTGCAAGACTGTCAAGTTTACTTCCCGACTTCAATATATTTTCTTTTTGGACCATACTAGTACAGTGGAACCTCGGTTTTCGAATGCCCTTTTTAAATTGTTTGGTTCTCTAGTTCAATTTCGAGAAAATTAGTTTCAATTTTCAAACCGTCTCTGGGAACAAATTAAATTTGAAAACGGAGGTACCACTAATTATTTCACTACTTGGTGCATGTGTGGGGCAGATATTTTAATAACTTTAAATTAGCTTTATAGATGCAAAAATATCAAGATCATTTTCACTATTTAATAGCAGCTAGTTTGTTATATATTGCAGACGACATTCAAAAAGCCTTACAAAATTTTCTGTGCATTCTTGAAGATCATTTCTGGAAAATGCATTAAAATTTGTTGCGCATCAACTTTGCAATTATGAAAAAAGATTAGAAATAAAACTAATTACAGTATTGTAATGGACTTGTATATCTTCATACCTGAGACTAAGAAGTTCGTAGTCTGCTTCATTGAGCATGGCACTATACATCTGGTATATACGGAATGCTAGAGACTCTAGCATAGCACGAACCATGTGTGCACGTGTGGTGCCAGCATTAAGCCCAAGGAAGCCACCTGTAGCTCTAGCATCATTCAAGGGTGCCTGCAAAAATATTAAGCAATGATACAATGTACACAAGAAACTGGACTAGGCCCTGCATCTATGGTACATATACGTAGTATCTAAAAGTAGGATAAATAATTATCTACAGGGGTGACTCATAAATCTAGAACCACTGGATGAAATAATGAACAGAATGTGTAATAAATGTCCACAATTATAAATACAGTAATGGACAAACGCAGAGAAGGCATCCACAGTCAGTAATCACATGGTAAATGGTGTCAGAAATTACTATCATTTGTGGGACATGGTTCCCAACATGAGGGACACCCAGTATATATATCTTAATGGGTTGCATCATAAAAGGTGGTGCCATACTAGCTTTTTTAGGAAGAGGCAATGAAAGAACAGTAGCAAGTGTTATGAATAGTTATGAGCAGGGTAGCCAAATTGACCGTGTCAAAACTAGAGAACTGTATTGAAATGGTACGATCACAACAAGAAAAAGCCACTTAGTGTTTTATAGATATCTCCACAGATGCGTCTCAGTAAACTGGAGACCTAAGTTGTAAAGGGTTTCAGGTTGTTCCATTCAATACTGTACACAAAAAAATTAAAAATAATCAAACTATAGGACAATTTTCTGGGATATAGCTTTGTGATTACTGAATTGTATCTTCATGAGGTTATCTTGAGATGATTTCGGGGCTTTAGTGTCCCCGCGGCCCGGTCCTCGACCAGGCCTCCACCCCCAGGAAGCAGCCCGTGACAGCTGACTAACACCCAGGTACCTATTTTACTGCTAGGTAACAGGGGCATAGGGTGAAAGAAACTCTGCCCATTGTTTCTCACCAGCGCCCGGAATTGAACCCGGGACCACAGGATCACAAGTCCAGCGTGCTGTCCGCTTGGCCGACCGGCTCCCCATATGGCCATATATAAAGTACAAAACACACATTTAATAGTAAAGATGACATACAACACATGATCAATGTTGTTAAGGGTACAAGGATCAGATGGTGAAGGAGACAAGAAGGTTAGCTTCCCTTTTCTCCCAGGATGATAATCTGCACAGGCTGCTCATACTGCAACCTCAGATCTACACCAGTTACCCCTTTCAGTCATTACTCTTCAATTTTTTTTTTTTTTATTCTTTTGCTAGCAATTTTTTTTTTAACCACTACCAGTGGACAACTGGTAGGAGCCGGTCGGCCGAGCGGATAGCACACTGGACTTGTGATCCTGTGGTCCCAGGTTCGATCCCAGGCGCCGGCGAGAAACAATGGGCAGAGTTTCTTTCACCCTATGCCCCTGTTACCTAGCAGTAAAATAGGTACCTGGGTGTTAGTCAGCTGTCATGGGCTGCTTCCTGGGGGTGGAGGCCTGGTCAAGGACCGGGCCGCGGGGACACTAAAGCCCCGAAATCATCTCAAGATGACCTCATCTCAAGAAGATAACCATCTTACTGTACTTGTATTTTCTTGCCAGTCATTTTCATTTTTTCCATACATCCTAGTTTAACGAAGCAAACAAGCAACAAATCGTTTATTTAACAGTGAAATGACATTGTGGAATGAATGACAAAGAAATGGCAATGAAATGACAATGACAACTTTACCAAAAGTTAAATTAAGCATTTCTTCAAAAGCCTTTAATAATGAAGGCATTTAAAAAATTGGCATAAGATTTTACACAAGACAATTCCCTCATGGATGCCATATTTTGGAGAGAAGTAACGATACAAAACGATCAGAATAAGTTTTTAACCAATATTTTCATCCACGGACTTTCTTACTAAGCACGAACACCACCGTACTGTTTTTTCTCTTCTATCTAGTACTGTACTGTACAGTTGCATGGGGTAAACACAGTATACACGAGAGCTAGGAAAAACATTTTTCCATGCAAGCCAATTTACAAACTTAAACACTGTACAACTAAGAACATACCTGTATTCCTTGAAATGCAGGAATGAAGAACACAGTGCTGGGACCTTTAACAGAGCTTGCCATATCTGACGTTTCCGAAGCTTTTTCATACAAGCCTGCAGGAATTATTCTTACTTCATTTCTAGTTTAACATTCAGAACTAATTTGAAACCAAAACACTTGCCACATTAAAAGGAATATGTTAATACTACATTATTTATTATAAAATCTACAGACATTTTACACACAGTTTAACTTCCAAAATCCGGAGCTCCTTACCGTATATCGAACCTGTCGAAACTAACTTTTCACTACTATTGTTCATGGAGAGAAGCCTGAGGGAGGGAATCACTCACCATCTCGGTGAAAAATCTAGTAAAATCAACACATGGTTTTGTTAAAAAATCCTGCCTTACAAACCTGCTCATATTTTTGGAAACTAACCAGCTATTCAGACAAAGGACTTCCCGTAGACATGATATACAGACTTCACTAAAGCCTTTGATAAGGTACCACTTGAAAGACTGACAAGGAAATTACAAGCACATGGAATAAATGGTAGAATACTAGAATGGACAAAACAATAGCCAAAACAAAAAAAACAAAGGGTTGTCTTAAATGGAAACGAATCTGACTGGAGAAATGTGGCGAGTGGGGTACCACAAGGTTCCATTTTGGGGCCAACCCCTTTTGTCATTTACATTAATGACATGAAAATATTAAACCACATCAAATTGGCAGATGACACTAAGATTTATGGTAAAGTAGGAAATGAAATTATATTGAGGCCTCAAGACCTACATGAACTTCATAAATGGTTGGAAGATTGATAAATGCATTTTAATATCGGAAAATGCAAGACCATGCATGTGGGACATAACAATGCACATCACAACCAACAATGACAACACAAATCAACAACAATGCTTTGCAGCAGATTGATGAAGAACGGGACCTTGGAGTAAGAATCCACGAATCTGAAAGCTGAACAAGCAAGATCCAGTGTAAAAGAAAAAAACCTTGGAATAGTCAAATGACCCATTCAGTTAAAGGAAAAGTAGGTAGTTATTAAAATGTATAAATCTCTGGTTATTCAAATGTATAAAATGTATTATTCAAATGTATAAATCTCTGGAAATTTGGATTATTTGCAAATTCAGAATGATTCCAAAGTGATACTGAGTCCGGATTTTGGAGAATACACTGATAATCATCAAGGTTACTCTTAAAATACGACTAATACGAAAATATATAATAGTGGCGGTAATAAAAGTACTAATACTGTATATAAGTTGTCTTTAAAACTAAGATTTCCTAAATACATTATGATATACCATAAAGTAATTTAGTATATACAGCTACAAACAATAACACAGCCTTGACATAGGGGAGGACGGTAAGGTTTGGACAGGAAGGGGGGGGGGGACGGGGAGGCGGGTCAAACGGTGGCTTTGGCCGGGAAAATGAATGTGTCCTACAGCTTCCAGACTGATTGAAGTGCTTCTGTGGTGATTAAATTGCCCACCATTTGTTAATTAGTACATAGTTTTTTATTTTAGATTCAGCTACTCTGAATATTTTGCCATGTCTGGCCACATTCATTATACTGGACAATATCTGAATTATTGTATTACTTATAGTAGAACAATTTGTGTGTATTTTCATACAAAAAAAAAAAATACTACAGCAGTTTGGTCCAGTAAATAGGAATTACTCTACCAAGATTCTTTCATTACTTACTCGGTTGCAATTAATTTTACTGCAGGAATAGCATCCTCCTGGTCAATCCAAAATTTCACTGGATTGAGTTTCATTTGAGCAGATATCCAATGTATTAGTTAATGTTCACCTGCAATGTGTGTGTGTGTACTTAGCTCCATCCACTTACCTATTTGTTGCCCCCATTCAATTACAGTTCCATTATCATTTGAGGAGGCTTCAGCCATGTGTATCAATCCTTCATTGTCTTTCCAGCCATGAACAGGATATATTCCTGTAATACATAGACAATACCTGTAATTAATTTATAAAGAAATTTCAATGAAATACTATGGGATTCATAAATATATTGAGAGCGAGTACTGTATATACAGCACTGTAGTAATTATTTGCAAGAGAAAACCGAATGATTTGAGTGAAATAAGACACTCCTTCCTAAGTTGGTCTCCATGATGCTCCTTTGAGCCTACAACCTACATAGGTTCACACACACACAACACACACACACACACACACACACAAACACATTTTACCCTTCAAGCTCTTAAGATTCATTTTTTACATACAGCACTTATCTAATATATATTATCGACAAGTTAACAGACGAGTGGGCCTGACCTTTGACAGAAGCATGGGCCTTGTTGCCAGTGTTGACATCGAGGAAAGCACCAGTCCCCAGAGTGACCTTCACGTCCCCTTGCCGAAATCCGCACGAACCAAATAGGGAGGCACCTTGGTCCGACACCTCATATACAAAGAAATCATGATCAGCAATCCATTGCTTCTAAAATATCTGCACTAATTCTATAGGTAGTATTATAAGAGCTTGTAAACTCTTCAACCTGAAACTTTCAAAACTCTTCACAATACTCTTCATCATACCAACAAATTACTGTACCACACTTCAAGTAACTTTAAAATATATTGCACTCTGCTTGCTGTCAGTATTTAATATGCAATCTTTAGATCTATTAATTAAATTCCAATCACAAATGAGTTGAAGCAGATGTACCAAGTCACATAACAATGTTTACTTTGATGATTGGTTAAATGCTACTTCTCTGCATTTATTTATTTTTATTTATATATACAAGAGTTCTCACATTCTTGTAAAGCCACTAGCATGCATAGCATTTCGGGCAGGTCCTTAATCCTAATTTTCCCTGGAATACAACCCGCCAAATCATTTAACAATCAGGTACCCATTCACTCCTGGGTGAACAGAGCCTACAGTTAAGGATTGGCACCCAGTCAATCCTCCCCGGCCAGGATACGAACCCAGGCCAAAGCACTTGTGAAGCGCCGGGCGAGTGTTTTACCACTGCACCATGGGGGAAGCAGTGCTTTCTCTGGCCTGCTACACTATTCTCTTAAATTAGAATTTTGCGTTTATATTTCCAAATCCAAAAGAAAGGCACGTGACCTCACCACTGCTGTTATAGGGAGAGGAACGCCAAAGAACTTGGGTGAACACACTCCCCAGTCTCCCACAGAGTTGCGTAGCTCAGGGAAGATGCTCCTTGGCATGTCGAAGAGTTTAAGAAAAAAATCATTCCAGTCCTCTATGAAGGGGTCATATAATGCTGTTCCGCTGGCATTGGAATAATCTGTGGCATGGATCTGTAAGTGATCATAACAATCTCTAAATTATTTGTAGTAGTTAATTTCTAGGATCAAAATTAAACCACACTATTTCCAGACCTCCAGAAACATGAAAGTACTGTACCTGTAATGCATTAAATACCATTATTGTACATATCTACGTCGTTGGTGTATTCTTCTCTCAGAGAAACCAAGTTAGTGGGCCGTGTAGGAACATTTGCTTGTTACTAATCCAAGTCTAATTTAGAGACTAAACCCAGTAACTCAATTAAGTGATAAAGGTACAAAATTATCTTAGCAGAGCTAAAAGAAAGTCAACACTTGAATGGAGTCAGTACATCACAACTGCTCACCAGTGGCTTTGGCTGGTAATTGGAACTTTGAGAAAAGTACATGGGACACTTGGCTATCAAGTTGACAAATTTCTTAAGATCACTAAGCCAAACCCAAGTTTTAACATGTGCAAACTTATTTGAGAAAAAGGGCCCCGGTTGCCAAGCCAACTGACCTACAGTATATCACTGTCAGAATATAAGTGAAGGGTATGAATGGTGGAGTGTACTTACCTAGTTGTGCTTGCGGGGGTTGAGCTCTGGCTCTTTGGTCCCGCCAAAGGGAGGTTGGGAGGTGTTGCCACCTCATGACGGCAGCAAATATAAACAAAGGTTTAGTAATTTGTAGTTAATGAGAACCAACTATAGGTCATTACTTGGGAAATGTCATGAATATATCTGTGAGGATTTGAACATGTTTTGCCCACCTTTCAAGGCTACAGAAATAAATTTCAGTGCAGCTGAGAGCAATGACAATTTTTATAACCATGCAAAGATGAGGAAAAAGTTACTTATAGTGTCAATGTAGCAAGTCACTCCTGCCCGATTGTTCACCGACAATTTCCAATATTATGATGAACATGTTGCTCATCATTAGAATACAGTATTTTACAACGGAGTGGCAGGGAAGGTACATTCAGAAACATGGTTTAACTTCATACAATGAACTCACAAAACATGATTCATCTATGAAAAAGTACCAAGTGTACCTGCAGAGTCTGTAGAGATGTGGGTTGGACCCCATTGTATAGCCTCAACATTTTATCATTGTTTAACTTCCCACAGGGTTATACTGTATATTCCTTCATATTAAATGTCTTAAAAAGCTCGTCTAGCTGTTTCAAATGAAAAATGGCATTGAAGGCAACAAAAATAATCAATACCTTTCCTTCAGTCAGTTTATAGATGAGCCACGTGTCAATGGTGCCGAACATGACATGGCCTTCGTGTGCCAGTTTCCTCACTCGCTCACAATTTTCAAGAACCCATTTTAACCTCATGTTTACCTGAAATTGTAGAACATTTAAATTCATTAATGATCATTTGATGATAATACAATAATACTGAATGTAAAAGCCACTCCAGAATCGTAGGCGATATGCATTAACAGTTTATACTGGAGAGAATATCAACTGAAGGAGCACAAGCTATAACTTTTTCCATATTAAATACTGTACATAAATGATAATTTAAACATTTAGATATACAGTATAGTAATACTGTAATAAATTCTGACATGACTAATGTGGCTCCCATTCAACATTAATTTACCATTAAAACATTTATTGTCACACGGAACATTTACTGTTTATGTACCGATTCTCTTGCTTTTTTTCTTTTGAGTCGAATTCAAATCTCCAATCAACATTTTTCTATTGCCTATAACTTTAGTGTCAATTTTGTTGTAATTATTCAGTTACTGAATTTATATAGACATGTTTATTAATATATTGCATACCATTTTATGTTAATAGACTTATTTATGAGGCATTGGAATTCCTACAGTAACCATGTTTTTGTTACCAATCTTATGAAAAAATAACAATGTTGCATATTTTGCAACAAAGTGACTATTAAGACACCTTTGCAATAACAAGCTTACTGTGTATATGTATAGTTGGAAATTAAGACAAACTTTTCATATTATTCCATAGACAGATGTAGAGAAAAAAAAAAGCTGAACCAACCCAAGAATACATTATACAAATACTGTACAGTATATTTAAATTACTTACTTGAATATTCATAAATTGAATTACACTTGCAGCTAGATATCTCTTGCTTCTCAGAATCTTGTACAGAATAGACCCAACAAAACGTATTGTCTGCAAAATACACACATTTACTGTATTTATACATTTTTCTATGTACTGTATATACTGTTTGTATACATACAAAACTTTAATGTATAACATGTGAGAACAGTATATTGTATATTACCTTCATTGTAAAACAAGCATTCCATTGTTTGACTAAATAATCTGCACGAATATCCTTCCACGTAATGAAGTTGTGGAATGTTTCACCAGTTCGTCGGTCCCAAGTGATGAAAGTTGCTCTTTGAGTACTTAAGCCGAGGCAACGAATGTTACCAGAATTTAGGCCAGCATCTGAACAAAGAGAAAGAGTAATCACTTTCTCATAGCATGTGTGTCTTTCTAATACAGTTATGTATGTTGTATCCAGATATGTGAATAATGAAACAGTCCAGAATAGCAGTCCTGCGTTGTCTTATTAGGCAAATATCCTTTCCGAGGTGATTTAAGGGTAGATTTAAGCAAGTTTGGTTAATTTTAGGACATGGCACCTATGTCTTGGAGCAACAAAGTTAAATGTTCTTCAATTTTTTCCCGATAAATCCAGGGATGCAGAGAAATGATGCTTGAATAACCACACCACACACATGTTTGGCCCGGATGTGTATTAAACTTGGGGAAAGCCAACGGGGAAAGCTAGGGGCCCAAGCAGCTAGGTGAACAGTTGTTAGCTTAGCTAAACAGCTCAATTGATAGAGCTATCGACTGCACAAAATTACTCAAATCACAAAAAAGTCAGTCAATACAAGGAAGCAGTGTCCAAATACAGTACAACATAGATGACAAACTTGTAATGGGTATTACATTAAATATTATTCAGTGTTTTATGTCAGAAACTTTAGTAAATTCATCACTTCACATACAGAAATCAGGCTCGACAGTAAATTTCATGAGCACATGCCACTTTAGGGAAACTAGCCCTGCTGAAAAATGATTAACTTTTCACGACCTGTACTCCAAAACTAATTACAGTATTTATATTCTTTGACCTTAGAAGAGAACTTACTAGATATAGCATCATTTATAACTTTGATCAATTTCTCCCAGAGTTCATCTGGGTCCATCTCCACACGGTCTGGGGCTGGATACAGAAGGGTCACCTGAACACAAATGATTACTTTTAATAACGATTCCACTAGATAATATAAAGTACTGCACAGTATTGTCTAAAAGCAATCACCACACAAAACAATAAAATAAATTATAATTGATAAGTTCTAGGAACTGTAATTTAGCACATTTTATACCTCCTAAGGCAAGAAATAAATTCTTATCTGCCTCATCACAAGATTATCATTCACAATGAGTTAGTCTTCATAAATCTCTAACTTAAAAGAACTATATTATTTGTAAACAGCAAATTTAACAGTTCTTTGTAATAAAAATGACAAAACCTTTTAAATTTGCAAGAATCTACCACCTGATCAACATACATTATGGACTTTTACAACCCATTACACATTTATGTATATAGATAAATAAATCGTTTGCTAAATTTTAAGGACAAAATATGTTAAAACATATTTAAAATAAATGAAAAAATCCCTTTCATACCTTCTCCTCTGCCTTCCCACAGACGTGAGCATTTGTATCATAAATGAAGCAGCGAAGTGTTGTCGTTCCGAGGTCGAGGCTGGCAATATACCTGGCCTCCTGACCCGGGGATGGATCTGGGGTTTGGTTACTAAGCTCGGAGGCACCCATGATGAGTTTATCATCAATTTAAACTCGCTGCACAACTGTAACAATATAAAATAAGAAATTATTATATATATATATATATATACCTTTTTAAAATTAGTAATTAATGGTATTGCTACCATATAGTCTGGTATTACATAATCTTCAAACATGAAAGTGTCACAATCTTTGTTACAACCACTAATTAGTGAACGAACAAGATTGGACTATACAGTGTCTTAGACCGGGTGTACCTAATGTAATAGTAATTTGACAAACCCAAATTATATCCAGTTCAAATTGAAAGTCAACTCAATACACATGTTGAGAGTCAAACATTTCAATGCAACTTACAGATGTGTTGCTTCAACAATGAGTCCTATAACTCTGCCTACCTCAAAATTCCAGCAACTAATCCAAAAGGTTACATAAAAGCTAAGAATTATTACAATAAAATATATGATAATTTACTTTATGTTTAAGAGAATGGATATAAATAGCGTGTTACCTGCGTCTCCCAGAGATAACCAAGATACAGTATAATGTACACGAGGAGCAGCAAAAAGATCACTATCAGTCAAGAGGAGATAAAATTCCCAATAGATTAAGACAATTACAAACATGAAGATTAAAATAATTTACAAATACAATATTATATTTTTCTCTGCCCCTAGTATTGGTTCATGTAAAAATTAATATTAATTCCATAAAAATATATTGAACATACACAGTAGGCCTAAACAAAATGAAAATACCTTGTATAAAAAATTTGTGTAGCACATTGTCAGAACAGGATTTTAGGCACAGTGGTGTATCATCAACTCAAAATTGAGGGACTAGATCAATCCCCGGGCAGGACAAATAATTGGGTAGGTTTCCTTTCACCTAATGCTTCTGTTCACCTAGCAGTAAAACGGCTACCTGGGAGTTAGGTAATTGATGTGGATTGCATCTTTGGTGAAAGCCAGTAGTTGGCCTTCAAATCAAATCGCAAGGTGACCTAACGAAACCCCTCAATAAGTCCAAGTCCAGGCTTCCTGTCCCTACCAATGGGAACTATTACAATATACTACAGTACTAATGTTGCTGAAAACATAAGATAATCAGGAAAGCAGATATTACACATTACCTATAATAGTTAACAGTTTTTCTTCCATATCTACCTCCCTCTTTTTTTCTGTCAACCTGCAATAACTTGCACTTTACCAAAATCAGCCCTTCTGCAAGCCTGAACAATTTGGGCATATCCAAATTCACTCACAATTTTGATCTTGGGAACAAATCAGCATAGTTTGGGGAGGGGAGGGGAGGGGAGGGGGGGGGGGGTGTTTAAAGTACAGTACAGTATTGTGTTAAAGGCACTATATTCTGCTAGCAAAAATACATTACTTTACAGTCTGTACCTTAATTTAGGACACTTATTTCCTGTTTAGATTTCCCATTGCCAGGGACAGGAAGACTTGTTAGTTTTACCATCGTCTCCCAAGGTCAACTGCCGACCTTCCCGGAGATGCAATCCCCACAACAGTTGCCTACCTCTCGGGTAGGCAACTGTTGTCAGGGTTGCGTTTTATTTCCTGCTATATGACCAGATGTATTAGGTATTACTGATGTATTATGTATTATGTATTACTGCCCGAAACGCTTTGCGTAATAGTGGCTTTAGGCATTGTATGTACTAGCTCTATCTATTAACCCAACAAACTTTGTAAAATCTCTTTATGCATGTACCTTAACCAAATAAACATTTATTTATTATTTATTTATAGGTGTAAGGAAACTGCCCAAACATCTCGTCCTTCATGGAAATAAAACTAGGACCACATACTTGGGAGTCGACCGTGCTAGATAAACCCTAACACATACTGATAATTGTGCAGTGCTTTTTCTTCTGACCTTAATGCTGGTGTAGGCCTAAATGTTATTCGTTCATTTATTATATAACTCGAAGGAAGGATCTTGAAGGAGTAGGAAGTATTCTTAAATATATTACTCTTGAGAGACCCATGGAATAGCAATGTTGTTCAGAGAATGAAGAGAATGAGCATGACAGTGTCATGGGTGACCCTGGAGGTGGTGGGGGCCCCTGACCCTAGACTAGAATGACCCCCCCCCCCCCCCCCCGACCCTGAACTGGGGTGACCCCCGACCCTAAACTGGGGTGACTAACTAGTCGTCTCCCACAGTGATCATCCATACACAAGGTATATACATAGTTCACAAATAATACTAACTTTAAAAAAGAAATGTAAAATGACAACACTGTTTTGGATGAAAGCAGATGGAAATGTGGGCAAGAAGAGCCAGCTGGGAGCTAGGGAAGAGCCAGCTGGGGCTAGGTAGAGCCAGCTGGGAGCCAGGGAGAGCCAGCTGGGAGCCAGGGAAGAGCCAGCTGGGAGCCGTCAGCAACAGCTGTTTTGAAAGCTGGTCGCTTACAGGCAGGTACGAGTTCACACGGTACAGAAGACGGATCGTACACTTTTTTTCCTATTCCGGAGAAAATTTGTACGTTCCTTATAAAACTTATTGGTAAAAAAAATAAAAAATAAAATGTTTATTTAGGTAAGGTACATACATACAAGAAATTTTTACAAAGATTGGTTGACTTATAGGTAGAGCTAGTACATACAATGCCTAAAGTCACTATTACGCAAAGCGTTTCGGGCATAATAAACTACTACTTGGTCACTACTAAAACAACAAATAATAACATACTAAATAATAATAGTAAAAACTTCTTAGGGAAATGGTACATACTGAACATACGAAATGGGATACAAGAAGAAGGAAGATTGGGCAAGTACTGTGCCTAAAGCAACAGACAGAGATAGAGAGGATAGAGAGGACGGGGGAACAGGAGAGAGAGAGAGACAGACAGTTTTTGAGAGAGATTTTCAGTTTTTGACCGAAACGCTGTCAGCAAGAGGCAAGTGGGTGTGGTAAGACTGGCAGCATCTAGAAGACTGAGAAATAACCAAGGCAGGAAACACGGGGAATAAATGAATATAATTAGACAAATAAAACTGTTGCGAGTAGATTATCCCAATAATATTCTCGCTCCAAACACATTAGCCGAACGAGAGAAGCAAAACTCTTCTTGGTACTAATTATGGAACTCAAACCTTTCCCACCAACCTTTGGAGAACGGTGAGGTGTTGCCCGAGCATAAAAGCAGCAGAGTAGCGAATAATAACCCTTTCACCACCGCTCCCGTGCCAGGTAAGTCCACTACGGGCTCACCATAGCCTGCGCTACTTGCCCCGCTCCTGTGCCAGGTAAGTTACGGGATCTCCATAGCCCGTGCTACTTGGAACTTGTTCCGAGTAGCTGAATCTATAACAATAACTTCAGGTCACGATGACGGGAGACATCTCCCGTCACGCAGGGTGCAGTCGCACCTCCACAGATCTCCAGTATCATCTATTGATACTAGTAATGGCTCAAAAGGGCCACCACTTACGGGCTATTCATGTCCGTGCCACCTTTTGGGTGGTTTAATATTCAATCATCGAATAATAACTAGTCTACTTTCAAGTGTGGTCTAGAACAGACACTTGCGAGATAATATTAATAATAATAATAATAATAATAATAATAATTTTTATTTAGGTAAGGTACATACATAAAGAGATTTTACAAAGTTTGTTGGCTTTATAGATAGAGCTAGTACATACAATGCCTAAAGCCACTATTACGCAAAGCGTTTCGGGCAGGAAAAACATTAATGACTACAGCTTAAAACTAATGGGTAAAAAGAATAAGATGTGTTGAGTACAAATAAAAATAGAGGTAAAAGAGGGGGGAACATTATTGAAAAAAGCAGCACAAATACAATTACAAATTATTACAGAAAATTACATTCAAACAGCGTTTATTTGAAAAACAAAAAAACAAAGAACATACATGGGTTGACAACAGAGGGGTAAGGTAGGTTACAGGGAATTTATTAGGTATAGCTTCGTTTTTAACTTAAACTGGTTGAGAGAGGTACAGTCTTTAACATGGTTGGGAAGGTCATTCCACATTCTGGGCCCCTTGATTTGTAGAGCATTTCTGGTTTGATTAAGTCGTACTCTAGGAATATCAAAACTGTATTTATTTCTGGTGTGGTGCTCATGGGTTCTGTTACAACCTTCTATGAAGCTTTTGAGATCAGGATTGGCATTATAGTTTAGCGTTTTATATATGTATAATACACATGAGAGAATGTGCAGTGACTTAATGTCTAACATATTCAGACGACGCTCCGTGTGTACCGACGCTCAGTGTGCTCAACTCTCACCATTGCTCGCCAAAGTATCACCTGCATATTTCTGTATACTCTACTAAATATATATATTCTCTTAGTGTGTGTTTATTGTCTCCATACTTTACGTAACAAAAGAACCGTTACAAAACAAATTGTGCATATCAGCAGGCCAGTCAGGCAGAAAAGGCAGAAGACGAACTGTGGGTGCAGACAGGGCAGGGCAGCACAGGGAGGTGGGGGAGCCAAAATTATCATGCTGGGGAAGAAAAGCAAACTGCCGACAACCGAGGCAAGATATGGAGATCCAGTATGGCGGAGATTCTAAGACTTGGGAGTATCCGTAGGAGCCCGACCACTTGTGTACCCAGAGTTTAACAAACAAATGGCCGGAGGCTTATACAAACACGAACCACAAAAACCACTCCATGAGCCCTATCAAACAGACTCCCGAAGGTCTACCCAAAAACACCCACGGAGCCTACTCAAGCACTGCCCTAGAGCCCAACCCGGCACAGCCCCGGTCAGACTGGGTTAGGCTTGTATAACATGATTGGGTTAGACTACCTTGGGATAGGTAGGTTTAAAATATCCCATCCTCATCAACGAAGGGCAAATGTTCGTTAATCCCACGTCCGCCGCAGTCGTAAATGCCGAGATTACTTGTTAAAAAAAAATCGGAAAATATTTTGGGAATAATAGGACATTTGAAAAACCGCTGGCTTCCTGTCCCAGTTGAGGCCACTAAACTAGAGATAATCTAAAAAAAAAAAAAAACTGGAGCCAAATTATTATTCGTAACTATAATATAAAAGTTACCCAGATTATTGTAAAGGTGTTCTCTTAGGTACAATTACAGAAAACGGAAGGATGAACGATAACCTAATAATATTACAGTTGCTATAGAAAAAAATTAATTCATTGTTTCGGCGGACAGCCAGCTAGTTTTAGTTTTTTTTGCCCCGAGGGGCGAGTTTATTGGGCAGCGCCACTCAACCTGTGAGTGGACACACCGCCATAGCAGCATGTTCAACACTCCCCACTAGGAAAACTAGCTGGGTTGTTCGTCCTGTCACTTGTACCTAGACGCAACTGGGACTGGCTTAACTGTCGATTGACGAGATTGATGATTAAGCCACCCAGAAGGTGGCACGGGCATGAATAGCCCGTAAGTGGTGGCCCTTTGGAGCCATTACCAATATCTGTGGAGGTGCGACTGTACTCTACGGAGAGGTCGTGACCTCTGGCTTAACTGTCAAGTGAACAGCTTATCAAACAAAAAGATTAAAGTGTCAATTCTTAAAAACTTACGTTATCTTGCCGGTGCAAAATGGGGGAATCTTTCGAGAACATATATATTTGACAGATGGTATTTTCCTAACTCAATGTGGGGTTTACTATGCTACACATTCCTAATGTGTCTTAGATATTCACATTCTCTCAGGTAGTGGTCAAGGCGGTGTCCGTCACTCATCACAGTCTGCAATTCAGACTGTACTACCGGGACCCCTACTACATACTATAATAATAATCACACTTAACTGTCCGAGGTGAAATGTCATCTCAGGCAGTGTGATTAAAAAAATAATTGTTTTCGTTTAAACGATGTATATCAATTAGAAAATCCACAAGGTCTCTGAGGTGACGCGAGTCCGCGACCAAGATATAGCCAGCCGCATATACTCTTACCACTGATATTTTACTTTACGGGCTCACTATAGCCCGTGCTACATGGACACTTCTGAGTAGCTAATTCTGGAACATCTACCACTGTGCCACACATCAAGGAACACATTGGTCAAAGATAGTTTCCCGTAACAAGGCACAGTCTTCCATCGACACTGCGACCCGTCGAGACAGTGTCGGCTGAACGACTGTTGGGGCGCTAAATTACTTTTCCCATAGACTTGTGGCAGGGTTGAGAAGGTCCTTCCATTAACAAATCTATAACCAACGGTCTATCAAGCAGACCTGTCACAAAATTACAGGAGTGCCCAGTAAACAGCAAGAGTAGTTAGGTGTTTATGGACTGATGTACTGCGGTGTATAGTGTAAATTTTAGGATAACTACTCATCCTAAGTAGCTACATCATTCTCTGCTAGAATGACAGGAATAACTTCTTTCTGTGCATTCCGCCATGCTGCTGTTGTTTCTAAAAGTTTGTATACATTCTACAACAATGAAAAATAACAAAAAACCTATTCCCCTGTCGCATACTAGTACTTTTGGTGATGGGAACACAGCAACAAACCTTGATAGAAATGCGTCTACCACTGTCTGGAATTTTTCTTAGGAAAGGCTGCCAAAATGGTACAGCCGGCCAAATGGTCCACTAGGACAAGCACATAACTGTTGCCCGAATGGTTGCGCACCAAATGAGCAAATTGGATGGGTTGCGCACCGACCCGTCCTCACACTAGGCTGTTTATTGCAGCGGCTGTCCTCCCCAGACGTATTAATTAATTTTAATATACTGTGTTTTACCAATTTGTTTGTTCTCATATAAATAAATATTATCATACATAAAAATTCGATGTATAATTAGGCGTAGGTTAGGTATTTAGGTTCTGTTGGCGATTATTTGTATTTGAAGTACGTGGGCGAAGCATTTATAGAATTGTGGTTCGAACAGAGGATGTGAGCGAAGCACTTGTTCCGGAAGTGTTCGGACGTTATCAGTTGTGAGTCCAGTGTAAACCGCTTTTCATTCATAAACAGGGGGTTTGGCGGCTGGATTAGCGAGCTTGGATCTTTGTATGCGAGGACGGGCTGGTAAATTAGTCAAATCAGCACCCAACCGACCTAAGGGTTCATTGGTTCAAAGATCTCATGGAACCCCGGGAGTGGGGCCCGTACTTTTGCAACCCGTCCTCGACTCAAGTCCATTCCACCCAGCGGTCAACCCCACAGACGCATTCATAAATTTTAACATGCTGTTCATTCAAAACAGAAATTTTCTCAAATATAAATTAATATTATGATATATTAGCATATTGTGCATATATAGGCATAGGTTAGGTTAGGTGGTTGGGTTCTGTTGGCGATTATTTGTATTTGTAGTACGTGGGTGAAGCATTTACAGCGTTGTGATTCGAACAAAATTCGTCAGTGAAGCACTTGTTCCGGAAGTGTTCGAACGAAATGAGTTGTGAGTCGTGTGTAAACCGTTTTTCATTCATAAACAAGGGGTTTGGCGGGTGCATGGAATCACTTTTGGATCTTTGTTTGGAGGACGGACTGTACTTTTGGCAGCCCGTCCTCATAAACAAAGGTCCCCAAAGTCTATTCCATGCATTCGTCAAACCCCCTGTTTATAAATGAAAAACGGTTTACACACGACTCTCAACTGATGACGTTCGAACATTTCCGGAACAAGTGCTTCACTGACGAATTTTGTTCGAACCACAACGCTATAAATGCTTCACCCACGTACTACAAATACAAATAATCGCCAACAGAACCTAAACATTTAACCTAACCTAACCTATGCCTATATATGCACAATATGCTATTATAACAATAATTTATATTTGAGAAAATTCCCGTTTTAAATGAACAGCATATAACACTTTATGAATGCGTCTGTGGGGTCGACCGCTGGATGTCAACCCGTCCTCGACTCAAGTCAATTCCATCCAGCGGTCGACCCCACAGACGCATTCATAAATTTGTACATGCCGTTCATTTAAAACAGAGGTGTTCTCAAATATAAATTAATATTATAAGATAATAGCATATTGTGCATATATAGGCATAGGTTAGGTTAGGTTAGGTGTTTAGGTTCTGTTGGCGATTATTTGTATTTGTAGTACGTGGGTGAAGCATTTATAGCGTTGTGGTTCGAACAAAATTCGTCAGTGAAGCATTTGTTCCGGAAGTGTTCGAACGTCATCAGTTGTGAATCGTGTGTAAACCGTTTTTCATTTATAAACAGCTGGGGGTTTGGCGGGTGGATGGAATCACTTTTGGGTCTTTGTTTGGAGGACGGGCTGCTGGATATAATGGACTTGAGTCGAGGGCGGGTTGGTATATGCTTCACCCACGTACTACAAATACAAATAATCACCAACAGATCCTAAACATCTAACCTAATCTAAACTAACCAGTGCTTAAATATTCTCGCTATGCTAATATTTAACAATATAAATTTATATTTGCGAAAATTCCTATTTTGGATGAAGAGCATGTTAGAATTGATGAATTCGATTTTGGGGTCAACCGCTGGATAGAATGGACTTCGTCTGAGAACGGGTTGACTTTTGGAGTACCTCTAGCAGTTCGCGCATGATAATGTATTTGCTTGGTAGATATATTTTAAAATAATATGTAGTATGGCATGTCAGTATTATTGGGTGGTCCACACACTACTCGTGGTCCACACTACAGATGGCTCAGAATGTTTGGTAATATGTTTATTGCTTGTGAAGTGTGTCTATGTATGTATTAACACGATGTACTGAACGGGGTGAGAATAGCTTGAGCTACCTCATCCCTTTGTGTGTATTTTACCTCAATAAACTTATTTCAATTTCAACTACAGATGGTCCACACAACATGACTCCTGGGTTCAGTCTGGTCACGTCGGCTGATGTCCTTAATTTGGCGTGTGGGTTCAGCGCCATCTGTGTCGACCACCTGTCACAGGGATAACCAAAGCGGCGCTGCACTCCCCAACAAAGTCGACCAAACCATACCTGGTGTACCAATCACTGCTGCGTTAATTCGAAAATCGGAACAAATATAAACTAATTGTCAATTAATCTGTTGCTCTAGCATGAGGTAGGGAGGAGAAAGTGTCAACTTCACACAGCATCAGATGCATAACCACCATATTTGGGTTGGGGGTTGCAACCTGAGTCAGTATCCAAAAAACTCCTTCAGATGTAGATATAATACGTCAGAGTGACGTTACACACCTCGTACAGTGTAGGTGAAGAGTAGTGATGACGTAACGATGACGTAGTATGACTTGGTGGTTACATTAACAATAGCGTCAGCAGCCTACTTTAAGTTCTTATTTAAATCGAGTTGATATTTCGGCTTTTGTAGAAAACGGAAGAGTGTGAAGGGATAACTTGTTAAGATTGTGTTCTAGATATTGACTAGGGGGCCAGATTCACGAAAACTTGCGCAAGCACTTACGAACGTGTACATCTTTCCTCAATCTTTGACGGCTTTGGTTACATTTATTAAACAGTTTACGAGCATGAAAACTTCCCATTCAACTGTTGTTATTGTTATAAACAGCCTCCTGGTGCTTCAGAGCTCATTAACTGTTTAATAATTGTAAACAAAGCCGCCAAAGATTGAGAAAAGATGTACAGGTTCGTAAGTGCTTGCGTGAATCTGGCCCTAGATCTCCGTAGGAGATCCGAGCTCGTTAATATATACTAATATGACCAATATATATCTCAAACATGACCTTAAGAAGAAGTATAGGTTAGGAGTCGTCTCCGAAGAATTATCTAAGATTTACTCATCAATGCTGGTTAAAATAATTAGAAGAGCCAAAATAAAACACTACTAAAATCAATTTACCCAAATTAAGGGCAACATTAAGAAAACATGGAACACTATCTCCCAAATATTGGGATCAAAAAATTTTTTGAATAAAAAACCAATATTCCTATCCAATGACGATGGTGTGCTTTCGGCCTCTGACAATACAATAGGTTCAATACAATACAATTGAATACAATAGGTTCAATTGAATACAATAGGTTCTTCTCATCCACTGGGACATCCCTTGCTCAAGATATTCCATCCTCCCTCACTAATAATAAAGACTACCTTACAGGTAACTATTCAGAGTCTCTGTACCTAACGCCTGCTACCTCCTCTGATGTAAATGAGGTAATCTTTTCCCTTAAAACTAAGTCAAGCACCCTTGATGAGATACCATTTCTTATTTACAAAAAAGCCTCCAGATTTCTAGCTCCTGCCATTGCATTGCTTTTCAACAAATCACTTGAACTCCAAACCTTTCCGGATATTCTAAAAAAAAGCGAGAGTAACCCCAGTCCATAAATGTGGTGATCTCACTGATGTCAACAATTACAGACCTGTATCAATTCTACCAACCTTGTCAAAAATATTTGAAAAGCTAATCTACAAGCAGCTTTATTCTATCTAGCCAAACACAATATATTTAGCTTTTGCCAATATGGTTTCAGACTCAATAAAAGCACTAACGATGCACTTATTAGTATGATTAAATTGATAAATACAGCTCTTGATAAAAATGAGTTCCCTGTTGGGTTATTTATTGACCTACGTAAGGCTTTTGACACTGTCAACCACCAAAACCTTCTACGTTACATCATTATGGAGTCAGAGGTCACTCCAATACCTTCAGTCCTACCTTACTGACAGGCTCCAGTATGTTTCTGTTGATAATTCCATTTCTCCCACCCTACCCATCAACATTGGTGTTCCACAGGGCAGCATACTTGGCCCTCTCCTCTTTCTCATCTACATTAATGACTTTCCAAATGCCTCTCAACACCTCAAACCAATCTTAATTGCTGATGACACATCCTTCATTTTCTCCAGTCCTGATCCTCTTGCTCTAAATGTCACAGTGAATAAAACTAAATAAAGTCCATCTTTGGGTAACTGCTAATAAACTCACCCTTAACACTGACAAAACTTTCTATATTTTATTTGGTAATAAATCCTCAAATGAAATTAATCTAAGAATATACAATATCCAAATTACTAACAAAGTTGATGGCAAATTCCTTGGTGTCCTCATTGATAACAAGCTGAATTTCCAGGGACACATTCTAAATATACACCTGACATTATGAGAGCTGTGTACACCTGACATTGTGAGAGCTGTGTACACCTGACATTGTGAGAGCTGTGTACATCTGACATTGTGAGAGCTGTGTACACCTGACATTGTGAGAGCTGTGAACACCTGACATTGTGAGAGCTGTGTACACCTGACATTGTGAGAGCTGTGTACATCTGACATCATGAGAGCTGTGTACACCTGACATTGTGAGAGCTGTGTACACCTGACATTGTGAGAGCTGTGTACACCTGACATCATGAGAGCTGTGTACACCTGACATCATGAGAGCTGTGTACACCTGACATTGTGAGAGCTGTGTACACCTGACATCATGAGAGCTGTGTACATCTGACATTGTGAGAGCTGTGTACATCTGACATTGTGAGAGCTGTGTACACCTGACATTGTGAGAGCTGTGTACACCTGACATTGTGAGAGCTGTGTACACCTGACATCATGAGAGCTGTGTACACCTGACATTGTGAGAGCTGTGTACACCTGACATTGTGAGAGCTGTGTACACCTGACATTGTGAGAGCTGTGTACACCTGACATCATGAGAGCTGTGTACACCTGACATTGTGAGAGCTGTGTACATCTGACATTGTGAGAGCTGTGTACACCTGACATTATGAGAGCTGTGTACACCTGACATCATGAGAGCTGTGTACATCTGACATTATGAGAGCTGTGTACACCTGACATTGTGAGAGCTGTGTACACCTGACATTGTGAGAGCTGTGTACACCTGACACCATGAGAACAGTCCACATCTGACAGATCATGAGAACAGTACACACCTGACAGATCATTACAACAGTACACACCTGACAGATCATTACAACAGTACACACCTGACAGATCATGACAACAGTACACACCTGACAGATCATTACAACAGTACACACCTGACAGATCATTACAACAGTACACACCTGACAGATCATGACAACAGTACACACCTGACAGATCATGACAACAGTACACACCTGACAGATCATGACAGCAGTACACACCTGACAGATCATTACAACAGTACACACCTGACAGATCATTACAACAGTACACACCTGACAGATCATTACAACAGTACACACCTGACAGATCATTACAACAGTACACACCTGACAGATCATGACAACAGTACACACCTGACAGATCATGACAACAGTACACACCTGACAGATCATTACAATAGTACACACCTGACAGATCATGACAACAGTACACACCTGACAGATCATTACAATAGTACACACCTGACAGATCATTACAACAGTACACACCTGACAGATCATGACAGCAGTACACACCTGACAGATCATTACAACAGTACACACCTGACAGATCATGACAGCAGTACACACCTGACAGATCATGACAGCAGTACACACCTGACAGATCATTACAGCAGTACACACCTGACAGATCATTACAACAGTACACACCTGACAGATCATGACAGCAGTACACACCTGACAGATCATGACAGCAGTACACACCTGACAGATCATGACAGCAGTACACACCTGACAGATCATGACAGCAGTACACACCTGACAGATCATGACAGCAGTACACACCTGACAGATCATGACAGCAGTACACACCTGACAGATCATGACAGCAGTACACACCTGATATCATGAGAGCAGTACACACCTGACAGATTATGACAACAGTACACACCTGACATAATGAGAGTAGTACACACCTGACAGATCATTACAACAGTACACACCTGACAGATCATGTACATCTGGCAGCACAATCCTCATCGCCTCATTATTTCTCATCAAAGTCGACTTTTCAACGCACATTCCACAATCATTCCTCATTCATACATTATTTATCAAATCTTCCAGACGATAAATTCAAATTTTGAAAAATAGACGAGAAATGTATAAACAAAAATGTATAACCAGTAAATATATTCTCGTGTGTCCTGAATGTATCGTTCGAGTGACATTTACCGCAGCCAATGACAACCTCGCTAATATCTCGGCTGAAGTGAATAATTAAGGTGGGCGTGGCTTGCGGTCAGGTGCCGGCCAATCGCGGGCCAGGTTGCTAACCGGTGGACCAATCGGGAGGCCCCGAGCGAGGCGCGCGCATGTAGGAACGGAGTGGATAGCTTTGCATTATAGAAAGGAGGGTTAATAGGATGCTGGCGGCCGGGAGAGATGGGCAGGTGATGTTAAACATGCATCGTGGCATTTGGGTGTGTTGGGGGTTGGGTAAAGGACACCTAGCTCTTCCTTCGTGGTCAATAGTGATGCCTCCGTCTCTCTCAGCTGCCTTGGTAGCCACTGCCTCCATTATGCTTTCTTCATGTACCCATTTCCACTCTGTTTGGGCTTACCTATCCATATCTTCCTCTTATCCTACCCTGCCTATTCCTGTTCTGCCTTACGTTGTTCAGTCCTGCCAATGCCTTACCTTGCTCTACTCAGTCCTGCCCTACTCTGCCCTGGCCTACCCTACCCTGGCCTGGCCATGCCCCGGGTGACTGACACACACACACACACACATGCGCCATATGGGTGGGTGTGTTCTATATATGTATCTAACTCATATATTAGTGTTGAGCCGTATACGGCTAACGACACCTGCTGGTGTCTGGCCAGACTTATAAGCCTTCTCCACTCACACTTTATTTTAAACATTATATTTTAAGCCTTATACTCTTCTAAGCCTTATACTCTTCTATGCCTTAAACTGCAGAACGTATTCGCCCATACGAGGCAGCTCCTATTGGTCCATACGAGGCAGCTCTTATTGGTCCATACGAGGCAGCTCCTATTGGTCCATACGAGGCAGCTCTTATTGGTCCATACGAGGCAGCTCCTATTGGTCCATACGAGGCAGCTCCTATTGGTCCATACGAGGCAGCTCCTATTGGTCCATACGAGGCAGCTCCTATTGGTCCATACGAGGCAGCTCCTATTGGTCCACACGAGGCAGCTCCTATTGGTCCATACGAGGCAGCTCCTATTGGTCCACACGAGGCAGCTCCTATTGGTCCATACGAGGCAGCTCCTATTGGTCCATACGAGGCAGCTCCTATTGGTCCATACGAGGCAGCTCCTATTGGTCCACACGAGGCAGCTCCTATTGGTCCATACGAGGCAGCTCCTATTGGTCCATACGAGGCAGCTCCTATTGGTCCATACGAGGCAGCTCCTATTGGTCCATACGAGGCAGCTCCTATTGGTCCATACGAGGCAGCTCCTATTGGTCCATACGAGGCAGCTCCTATTGGTCCATACGAGGCAGCTCCTATTGGCCCATACGAGGCAGCTCCTATTGGCCCATACGAGGCAGCTCCTATTGGCCCATATGAGGCAGCTAATAGTACCAAATATTTTTTCAGCCACTATAAAAATGATTGTTTATTGAATATATGAATTTAAGGAAATCGTATGTCATTTGGTCTAAGGAAACTGCAGAAGGTCTGTACATAGCATCTCCATGCAACATACATATGTCCAGCCAGATAAGATTGCAATTAAGGAAATTGCAATCAGCTGGACCAAGCTGAGACAGCTATGACAAAGCTATAGGTCCCGGCCGAGTTTTATGCAAATACAAAAAAAATATGAACTGGTTCTGATGGAGAGTTCCTTACATACTCTTGACCGCTTGGCACATGTTGTCAGGGGCTCTTGACCGCCTGGCATACGTTGTCAGGGGCTGGACCTTGCCTGGGGGCTGTCTAGATAGACCTGTCACGTTTGATAACGAACATACCGTAGGGACCGTCCTAAGGGGTTCCCTAAACGTCCCAGTGGAGTATACACCATCTACACACCTGAAGACACCTCCACACACCTGCAACTCCGACCAAAACGTCTCCTGGTGGTGAACAGAATCATCAGCAACACAACACGTCCCCGTGATGTGGCGGGGAGGGGGCGTCTGGTCAGCAGGTCTTCACAGACAGCAAACGCCAGCGGCTGATCGCCAAATTGTCCACTAAAACCAGTTTTTTTTTTCATGACCAATGCCTTCACCCCCCCCCCTGCCTGACCCCCCATTGTGCTTCCTTAATGTTTGCCATCGGGGTTCTCCACCACTGGTCCTGCCTGTCACGGGTTCTCCACCACTGGTCCTGCCTGTCATGGGTTCTCCACCACTGGTCCTGCCTGCCACGGGTTCTCCACCACTGGTCCTGCCTGTCACGGGTTCTCCACCACTGGTCCTGCCTGTCACGGGTTCTCCACCACTGGTCCTGCCTGTCACGGGTTCTCCACCACTGGTCCTGCCTGCACAACACCAGTCCACCAATCAGCGGGCGGCACTGTTTCCCGCCAGGCGGACTCTGGCGTCCTCTCTCAAGACAGGCGCACGAAGGCCCGTGTTGGCGCCACGATTAGGACGTTCCGTGATCATGGGCCAGTTGCCATACAAGTGGCGTGGCTGCCATGGCACCCATCCACATGCTGGGTGCCACACCCACATGCTGGGCGCCACCCCCGCCCCCCCCATACTGGTCCAGGAATGTGGCCTCGAAGGAACAAGTACAAAACATTATGTACTTGAGATTATCTTTATAATCTATGTTAATAATACAAATAACATGGTGGAAAACTACAGGGGGGGGGGGGTGTACACCCCAGGAGGTTATCTTCTTGAGTTATCTTGATATGATTTCGGGGCTTAGCGTCTCCGCGGCCCGGTCCTCGACCAGGCCTCCTTTTTGTTACACCCCCCCCCAGGAAGCAGTCCGTAGCAGCAGTCTAACTCCCAGGTACCTATTTACTGCTAGGTGAACAGACGCATCAGGGAGGACAGACAAGGTGAACAAGTGACATCATCTTCAAATTGAGAGGAACTAGGTCAAGACATCTGTGGAAGCTGGAAACGGAACTGAATCTTGGAAATGTTCAACACGTGTGAGATGCTCTGAAGAAAGAAGTTGTAGAAGCCACCTCCATACGCCACCTTAAAGATAGATTCGACCTAGAAATATAAGGTCGGAATAGTTCAATTATAACGCGACGAGTACAATATGACCAGTAGACGGAGCACAGACTTGGTCCTTACGTACCCCTTCACACTGATAGCTACCTACGCCCACACACCTGCACTTACGGCTACACACCTGCACCTACGCCCACACACCTGTACCTACGCCCACACACCTGCACCTACGCCCACACACCTGCACCTACGCCCACACACCTGCACCTACGCCCACACACCTGCACCTACGCCCACACACCTGCACCTACGCCCAGGGGTGACTGAAGAAGACCATATAAGAGGCGAGTGAGTCACGCCACCAAAACAACAGGCGAGGTACGAACTACCACCACCTTCCTCACTACCATATATGCTTTGGTACACCCTCCTCTTCCTCCTCCTTATCCTGCTCTTCCTTCTCCTTCTCTTCCTCCTCCTTATCCTGCTCTTCCTTCTCCTTCTCTTCCTCCTCCTTATCCTGCTCTTCCTTCTCCTTCTCTTCCTCCTCCACACCTCCTCCCAGCAGGTATACTGGTACCCAACACTCGCATATAACACTAGGCTATATGGAGCAGTAGGAAGCAGCAAGATACACAGGACTTACACAAAGATCTACATGAACCCCACAAAGACTGGCCAATACTCTTGATTATTGACAACACATACAAGACCTTATGTGTAGGACACAACTGTGGACATTTATGTTGACCAGACCACACACTAGAAGGTGAAGAGACCACCACCACGTTTTGGTCCGTCCTGGACCATTCTCAAGTCCATTGTGAGACTTGATTGTGAGAGATTGTTGTTATACATCCGGAACAAGTTCCTAGTAGCACGGGCTATGGTGAGCCCTTGGTGGACTTACCTGGCACAGGAGCGGGGCAAGTGGCACGGGCTATGGTGAGCCCTTGGTGGACTTACCTGGCACAGGAGCGGGGCAAGTGGCACGGGCTATGGTGAGCCCTTGGTGGACTTACCTGGCACAGGAGCGGGGCAAGTGGCACGGGCTATGGTGAGCCCTTGGTGGACTTACCTGGCACAGGAGCGGGGCAAGTAGCACGGGCTATGGTGAGCCCTTGGTGGACTTACCTGGCACAGGAGCGGTGCTTATTGTGAGAGATTGTGAGACAAATATGAGGTACAGTAAATAAAAGCCGACCAAACAAAATGCCAAAAAATCGTCGTACTAGAAAATGGAAGCAACTGGCGAAAGTGACGGACTGTCCCGTTTTCTGTTGTGGGTCCTCTGGCAGGTTAGGAGAGACCACTTTAAACTGACAGTTTTTCTTGACGCTTATAAACCTCAGGAGAGGGCGGACTGGGAGAATATTGATCTAAACCACATCTTTATAAGGTCAATATAACACAAACACGGGTCAACACCTTCAAGCTCAACCCGTGTGTGACGACCTTGTTGGTCCTATGGAGCAGGGGGGGGGGGGGGGCGGTGACCCTTCATCCACCACATCCCGACGCTTTTATTAACTCAATTCATAATTCCCCTTGATACTAGGTGCTTATGCCCCTATTCCTCGGAGCCACGCCCTCCTGCGACCAGGGCCTTGCTCCTCACACTGTGTATACATACACATAGCTTGTATACATACGTATACAGCTGACACATGTGGACCAGTACACGCCCCACCAGTTTGATCTAAGAAGTGTAAGGAGACGGTTGGTGTAAGTGAGATAAGGTAAGTCAGTGAGAGGGGGTAATTCACCATCATCTCTCTGGTCAATAATCAATACCATTGACCCGACCACTTCCCTATAGCTCTTGTCAACCCCCGTGCGTGTCTGCCGCTAATTGTGTGTGTGTGTGTGTGTGGGTGTGTGTGTGTGTGTGTGTGTGTGTGTGTGTGTGTGTGTGTGTGTGTGTGTGTGTGTGTGTGTGTGTGTGTGTGTGTGTGTGTGTGTGTGAGAGACAGGAAGGGAAGAAAGCGCCAAGCCATTATGACTATATATAGCACTTGGAAGGGATAAGGATTTGGGATGGGACGGGGGAAAGGAATGGTGCCCAACCACTTGGACGGTCGGGGGATTGAACGTCGACCTGTATGAAGCGAGTCCGTCGCTCTACCGTCCAGCCCAAGTAGCCGGCACAGAGAAAGAGAGAGAGAGAGAGAGAGAGAGAGAGAGAGAGAGAGAGAGAGAGAGAGAGAGAGAGAGAGAGAGAGAGAGAGAGAGAGAGAGAGAGAGAGAGAGAGAGAGAGACAGAGAGAGAGACAGAGAGAGAATTATGCAGTTCAGTTTTGGTCAACATACTGTAGAATGGACATAAATTCACTACATTTCCAGCAGCTGAGTTTAAAACAACAACACCGTTCAGGAAAGACCTGGGTAAATACTGGCTTGCAAACAAGGTTGTTGATTGGTGGAACAGATACCCGGTAATGTAGTTTACGTGTATAGTTCATGTGTGTATGATTGATCACGTGCCTGATTGATCATGTGCCTGATCAATCCTGAGTGAAAATTGATGTAACTCCTTCTACTTCAACTTCTCCTTTGGCTCGAAGTCTGAAATGTCAACGGAAAGGTCGGAATAACATTTGAAATAAAGTGTTCAATATATATTGACCAATGACGAAGGCTTCTGGTATACGGTTATCACTGTTAATATACGCTCTAAGTGTTGAAAATGGCAGGAAAGTTGACGAATTCAATCTTTTTTTGAATGTTATTCACGAAATGTTGGGGGAGACTAGGCTTCTACATCGTCTGTCATTGGCTGACGCTCGCCGGGTGGAACTCTGATTGGTCAACATGACCTTTTCAAATTTTCGCTATTAAATTAGTAATGCAGAGCTAAAGGTCGTGTTGGGGCGTGTGGGCGGGATCTGAGCACCGGGCACCTAGCTATGGGCGGTGGTGGGCGGCCCAGACCCACCCACCTGTGGGCGGGGAGGTATTAATCATTCAGTGGTATGAGATTGATCATCTGGGCGCCCCGGGCACCACAGCGCACATAATTCCAGCAAATCATACCTCCAGGGAGCCGGTCGGCTGAATGGACAGCACATTGGACTTGTGATCCTGTGGTGCCGGGTTCGATCCCGGGCGCCGGCGAGAAACAATGGGCAGGGTTTCTTTCACCCTATGCCCCTGTTACCTAGCAGTAAAATAGGTACCTGGGTGTTAGTCAGCTGTCACGGGCTGCTTCCTGGGGGGTGGAGGCCTGGTCGAGGACCGGGCCGCGGGGACACTAAAGCCCCGAAATCATCTCAAGATAACCTCCTCTCTACCTCCCGCACTTCTCCCGCATACAATGTGTATGCGAGAGAAGCCGTCGCATGCCACAGCAGTGAAAGATGTGTACAAATATGTATGGAAACTGTATAAGCTTTATCTATGGTTGTCAGCCCGGTGCTACGACGACGGCTCACAACTGTGGTGCGGGTATGACTGAAATGCGGATCATGGCACCTGTCAATGCCATGATGACAAAGGCCCCTGGGGAACAAATCCACAAGGGCCGTGATGAGGATTCGAACCTGCGTCCGGGAGTATACCAGACACTGGCCCCTGGGCCATGGTACACCCGTCCTACAACAGGTGTCGAGAGCGCCACAGTGTAACGAGGGACAGTTAAACTATAGCAGTTTGTCAAGGCGGTCACCTTACGGGCTATTCATGCCCGTGCCACCTCTTGGGTGGCTTAATCTTCATCAATCAAGGCGGTCACATTGTTTCGTGCCGTCTTCCTCAGTGTTGTGGTGTACGGAATGTCTGCCCGTCACCACCACAAGGAGCCGTCTATCCTGTAGATCCGTCACATCTCAGTATGACAAGGGGCACCGAGCCGTGTGGGACTGACAGTGTAACGTCCCTCATGATTGATTGATTGATCAAGATTAAGCCATCCAAAAGGTGGCACGGGCATGAATAGCCCGTAAGTGGTGGCCCTTTTGAACCATTACCACTATCAAGAGCTGATACTGGAGATCTGTGGAGGTGCGGCTGCACCCTGCGTGACGGGAGATGTCTCCCGTGGTCCCTCATGTCTCCTGACTCTCTGATAAAGATTAAGCCACCCAAGAGGTGGCACGGGCTATGGTGAGCCCGTAATTGAGCTCGGTTATGCACGATAACTTTGTTACTGTGATATCTGGGTCAAAGTTTGAAATGGAGGTAGATTGCCTTCTTTTTGCATCGGTTTTAGTCTTTTGTTTTAATAACATTATCTTGGTGGCGGATATAGATGCGCAGTCTTCACTAGTGTGTCCCAGTCTTCAACTGTTCTTTAGCCGTTGTTGTGACTGTGGAATGTGCATCTAATGCAGCTGCTGTCGTTGGATTAATGTTGAGTTTGATGCTCAGGGCTTCAGTAGCTTCACATTCCAGTAAGTAGTGCAATAGTGGCGCCTCTGCTTCTGTTCCACAGATGTGACACTCTTTAACTATTGGGTTTATTACCTCCCAGCAGCACTTGTAACCAAGTCTGAGTCTGTGTATGGCTACTGCAATGTCTCTGGATATCTTTTTGTCAGGTTTGAAAGAGGAGTTCCCAGTGGCTTGTTCGTACCATATCGCAGTGGATCTTCCTTCCGCTACTTTGGCTCTGTGGCGACTTTTGATAGTTGGGAGTATTTTCTTCTGGATTAGTTCCTTAATCCGTGAAAAACTTGGAGGTATTTGAACCTGTACAACAGGTAGAGCAGTGGCAGTTTTTGCTAGTGAGTCTACCTTTTCATTACCATATTTGCCAATGTGACTTGGTATCCAATTTAGGGTGACTGACAGCCCTAGATTATGGGCTTCTTTTCCTATATGGGCTGACCTCCACACAAGCAGAACTAGCGGCACTACAACTAGCTACCAGTGCATTAAAAAACATTGGAGGAGGAATAATATTTTGTGATTCAAAGTCTGCTCTTCAAGCAATTGAAGAGCAGACTTCTCCTGGAAGATCGACAGCAAGAACCTCATACTACCAATTATAAATGACCTAATCGCTGCACAGAGTAAAGGGTTTCGAATCTCCTTTGACTGGATACCATCACATATAAATATAACCCATCATAATGACACAGTACAGTGCAGCCAAATTACCGTGTAACAAAGATAAAGTTGAATTAGATCTAGGTATCCCCATCTCTGCTGTCAAAACTGTATTGGTCCAAACACTCAGATCTGATAGGAAAGAAACTACTGACTTCCAACGACCTGAAAGCACCAGTATAAAAAACTATGATTTGTTCAGATTTGAAACCTATATCTATGGGGAGCACAAAACGTGGATCAGACTGTGCGACACAGTGGTTGCCAGGATCAGGTTGGGTTACCGTTACCTGTGGCAGGTGGCTACAGGTGACGGGTCTCCCAATCCTGAGCACTCCAGGTACAAACTCTGTGAGCAGGAACTGGGACATGATCTCCCACACTACATCACTGAATACCCAGTTATTAGACCATTCAGACCAGTTGGCATGAGGTACCTGGAGCTTTGCAATTACTTTATTCAATCTTGTGTTGATGATATCCTCATAATGCACCCAGAGTCTGCCAGTGTAGACTACTTATCACATGCCTCTGTATGACTAACCATCCTGTGTGATGGGGATTTTAGCATCACGTAGCCAGCTTTTTAACACACTGTACTCCCCTTCATATAGTCTAGGGCAGCTGCACTAATGCAGATGTTCCTAAATGTGTTAAATTACAACAACAAAAATAGTATTTCAGTGATGAGTTATATATTATCTCTGTGTTGGCTGGATAACAATGCCTGGAGTCAAGATTTACAGTCTCTTTCTCACCCTGTCCATACCCCTACGTATTTTATACGTCTCTATCATGTCTCATTTTTTTCTAGGGATGTTAGGTCAAGTTCTTACGCTTTCTTCATACTCCATCATTTGTAATTCTGGGGCGAACATCGCTGTTCCTTTTCAAGTTTCGTTGTGTAGTTGTTGTGGTGCTCGCTCTACGATGTGGCTGCACTCTCCAGGACTGGTCTCACGTAGGTAGTGTAACGTGATCTGATTAACTCCTTATTTGGGTTCCTGAAAGATATTCTGACTTTCGCTGACGTTTTCCTCTCTATATGACCCTCCGAAGTTAAGATAGGTGTTCACTTATAGTTATATCCACTATATATCCAAGAGTGGTTACATCCTGAGTTATATCCACTATATATCCAAGAGTGGTTACATCCTGAGTTATATCCACTATATATCCAAGAGTGGTTACATCCTGAGTTATATCCACTCCCGGGTCTCTCTAGTCCTTACAAGGAGGTAGTTCCCTCTCGGTGTGTACTTTATTGCTCGTCTCAGGTTCTCATTCTCATCACCTTGCAGTTGCTGGTGTTGAAATCCAGTAGCCATTTCACGATCCAACAGTACGGCGTGTCTAAGACATCTTAAAGTATCTTACAATTGGCATCTGTCTCAACTCTTGTCATTAATGTTCCATCCTCCGCGAAAATTGGCATTAGGACTCAATTGCTCTAGTTAGACTATTAACATGACCGAGACAATATATGAGTCACAGCACCTACCCTTGAGCACCTAGGGGAGCCGGTCGGCCGAGCGGACAGCACGCTGGACTTGTGATCCAGTGGTCCCGGTTCGATCCCGGGCGCCGGAGAGAAACAATGGGCAGAGTTTCTTTCACCCTATGCCCCTGTTACCTAGCAGTAAAATAGGTACCTGGGTGTTAGTCAGCTGTCACGGGCTGCTTCCTGGGGGTGGAGGCCTGGTCGAGGACCGGGCCGCGGGGACACTAAAAAGCCCCGAAATCATCTCAAGATAACTTCAAGATAACCTATCCTTGAGCACCTATTGAGCACCACAGCACCTATCCTTCGGTTGTTACCTTATACCAGTTCGACTCCTCGTCCCTCACTGTGACTCTGGTTTCTGTCTGTTAGGTACTCTCTCTTACTCATGTGAGTGATCTTCTGTTTACTCCCGCCTGCCTCTTCTCTGAGTGTAGTAATCTCTAGCAACTGTGGCAAAAGCATTTTAGCAGTCCAGAAGCGCACACAGGAGGAGGCCAGGGGCCAGATTCACGAAAGCACTTACGAACGTGTACATCTTTCCTCAATCTTTGACGGCTTTGGTTACATTTATTAAACAGTTTACAAACATGAAAACTTCCCATTCAACTGTTGTTATTGTTATAAACAGCCTCCTGGTGCTTCGGAGCTCATTAACTGTTTAATAAATGTAAACAAAGCCGCCAAAGATTGAGAAAAGATGTACAGGTTCGTAAGTGCTCTCGCAGGAGTCCGGACGAGCCCAGCCAACCCCACACACGCTAGATTAAGGATAACAGCACAAAACTCTAACTCCGACAATATCTTTTCGAAAATGGCGGCCATCAGTCGATGCTTTAAGATCAATAGCCTAAGGGTCCTTCATCTTCCCCCTCCCACCTCCCCCCCCCCACAATAGTCAGTTTAGGGGGGGGAAGAAAGGGGGGGGGTGTAAATGTCAGCGGGGCCCGTTAGATTACCCATGATAGTCAGGAAAATGTCAGCATCTATTATTGACAGCTGACCAGGAGAATGTCGGCCACGCTGATGGGGGGAGGGGGGAGGTGAGGGGGGGAGTGAGAGAAAGGGGTGATGAGAGGAGAAAGTAGTAAGAGATAAAGAAAGCGATGTATTCACCTAGTTGAGCTTGCGGGGGTTGAGCTTTGGCTCTTTGGTCCCGCCTCTCAATTGTCAATCAACTGGTGTACAGGTTCCTGAGCCTACTGGGCTCTATCATATCTACACTTGAAACTGTGTATGGAGTCTACCTCCACCACATCACTTCCTAATGCATTCCATTTACTAACTACTCTGACACTGAAAAAGTTCTTTCTAACGTCTCTGTGGCTCATCTGGGTACTAAGTTTCCACCTGTGTTCCCTTGTTCGTGTCCCACCCGTGCTGAAGAGTTTGTCTTTGTCCACCCTGTCAATTTCCATGAGAACTTTGTAGGTGGTTATCATGTCTCCCCTTACTCTTCTGTTTTTCAGGAATGTGAGGTTCAGCTCCCTTAACCTTTCCTCGTAGCTCATACCTCTTAGTTCCGGGACCAGTCTGGTGGCATACCTCTGAATCTTCTCTTTGTTTAGTGTTTAACTAGGTATGGACTCCAGGATGGAGCTGCATACTCCAGGATTGGTCTGACATAAGTGGTATACAGGGTCCTGAACGATTCCTCACACAAGTTTCTAAAGGCAGTTATCATGTTGGCCAACCTACCAAATGCCGCTGATGATATCCTTTTGACGTGGACCTCTGAGGACAGGTTCAGTGTGATATCAACCCCCCCAGATCTTTCTCTCTATTTGACTCTTGCAGGATATCCCCTCCCAGATGATACCTTGTGTTCAGCCTCCTCCTCCCTCCCCCCTCCCCCTTCGTGGGAGAAGTGTCAAGAGCAAAGGAAGAGGAGAAATGGACGGAAGAGAAGGAGCGAAGGGGCAAGAGCCCAGGGCAATAACAGGGGAAACTAGCACCTTCCTAGTAGCGACCACTGGGGAGGGGGGGTGGGGGGGAGGGTGAAGGGGGACGTGTAAAAGGGATGGATTAAGGTAGTGAGGAATAGAGGACATAGAGAATCAGGTAAAGGTTAAAAGAGGGATGGAGGGGTGGTGGGGGGTGGTGGGCGGGGGGATGGGTGTAGGAGGGGGGTGGTCTAAGGTATGCTGGAACAAACTTGAATCCTGCGATAAATGTCACGTTGGTGGTGTTGTGGGGCCTGCCCCCCCACTCTACCCCCTCCCTCACCTCCACACACCCACACCCGCACCCTCACCTCCCCCCCCCCACCCCTAACCTCCACCCACCACATCTGGGATAGGACAGAGGGAAGGAATGGTGCCCAACCACATGGACCATCGGGGATCGAACGCAGACCCACAGGGACAAGAGGAGCTCCAAGATGAATAACACACTATCGAGCTCAAACCTATGTAGTGTTGTTATATCTATTTTCTCCCGAATGAGTTTATTGGGCAGCGTCCCTGTACCCCCCCCCCCCCCAACCCCACCGTTGGGGGGTATGTTTCCTTACACCTGATGCCTCTCTTACTCTAGTCGTGAAGACGTATCTAGGAGCTAGCTAACTGTTGTGGGTCCAAGATGGACCTCCACACGTGTGGCAGTTTCTGGTCTCCGAGTAATGGTCATCAACTTACAGGTCTGCTTCATGCGTCATACATGTATATGTATGTATACTTCTCTATGTATACTAAAGCCGGCCTGGTGGAAGGTTAGGCCTATGTGTAAGTGAGAGGGGGGGGGGGGCTGGGGGCCCTCTGGGGGCTTAGAGCTCACTGGCTTTTCGGTAATATTTTTCGATACAAAAAATAATAATGCTTTTGGCAAGTGGTGGAGGCGGGGGGGAGGGGGTGTAGGGGGGGAGGGGGGGGGGGTAAGCGTGGGCACAGGGTACACACCCTCCCCCACCACCCCCACCCCCAGCACCCCCCACACCTCGCTGTCACACCATCTGCCACCCCCCACATGCACGGACACCACCCCCCACCCCCCTACCCATCTGCCCCCCCCCTCACTAAATGAGTCACAGTAACACAGTGCCAGGAAGGAACAGGTGGTGGTAGGGGGGAGATGGTCCCCCCCCCTATATGTCCTTGTGGCCCCCCCCACACCCCCCACCCTCCCCCATCCACGTGTGCTATACGATACTCTTCACTTACAATATCATCCAAACTAAATTTTTTTTGGGTATAGGCCTTCCCTGGAAACACATACCGAAACTGTCTCTATTTTCCGCTTGTTACAACTTGTAATAAAGTTGTTACATCTTGGCTTTACGTGTTTATGACGTATTAGAACGTTGTTACAACTTGTTATATTGGTTGTTATAACTGGTTAGGAGGTGTTAAAACTTGTTCAAACGTTGTACCAACGTCGTAGTTTCGTTGTGTGTTTGGCGGGTTGTTATAACCCTTGGTATAAACTTCCTTATTACATGTTTTGATTTATTCGCCATGTTGTGTTCTTGTTCTTCAATGGCGCCTTTGTTCATGATGAACATGTGTGTGCTTCCCTTCCCATATTTACCGTGGAATGGAAGGTGTCATAACATATGCGAGGCGAGGAGTCACAATAACGGGGCTGAAGTGTGGTGACCAGACCACACACTTGAAGGTGAAGGGACGACGACGACGTTTCGGTCCGTCCTGGACCATTCTCAAGTCGATTGAGTCGATTCACAATCGACTTGAGAATGGTCCAGGACGGACCGAAACGTCGTCGTCCCTTCACCTTCTAGTGTGTGGTCTGGTCAACGTGTCATAACGTATCTTTATCACCATTACTGGCTGGTGTTCCAGCAGACACCTGGGTAGTGTTCCAGCAGACACCTGGCTGGTGTTCCAGCAGACACCTGGCTGGTGTTCCAGCAGACACCTGGCTGGTGTTCCAGCAGACACCTGGGTAGTGTTCCAGCAGACACCTGGCTGGTGTTCCAGCAGACACCTGGCTGGTGTTCCAGCAGACACCTGGCTGGTGTTCCAGCAGACACCTGGCTGGTGTTCCAGCAGACACCTGGGTAGTGTTCCAGCAGACACCTGGCTGGTGTTCCAGCAGACACCTGGCTGGTGTTCCAGCAGACACCTGGCTGGTGTTCCAGCAGACACCTGGCTGGTGTTCCAGCAGACACCTGGCTGGTGTTCCAGCAGACACCTGGCTGGTGTTCCAGCAGACACCTGGCTGGTGTTCCAGCAGACACCTGGCTGGTGTTCCAGCAGACACCTGGCTGGTGTTCCAGCAGACACCTGGCTGGTGTTCCAGCAGACACCTGGCTGGTGTTCCAGCAGACACCTGGCTGGTGTTCCAGCAGACACCTGGCTGGTGTTCCAGCAGACACCTGGCTGGTGTTCCAGCAGACTCGATACAATATTGTATTACCTGGAACACACTGACCACAACAATACAATATCAGACCAGACACGGTTCCCATACAAAATACAATATGAACATACAATATGCCATACAATATGTACAACAATGTAAGAACTCTTGTATAAATAAATAAATAAATGATAAGTATCACACAAGATAAAGTAACGCGCATAAATTATAATATATCACATATAATATGATATAAAAAACAATTAATGAGAAGTAAATCAATGCCTTCAATACAGTCTTTGACAATAGAACCAGTGAAGAGTAGAGGTGCCATAGGCACAATCAGAGAACACTGTATAAACATCAGAGGTCCGCGGTTGTTCAACGTCCTCCCAGCGACCATAAGAAATATTGCCGGAACAACCGTGGACATTTTCAAGAGGAAACTAGATTTATTCCTCCAAGGAGTGCCGGACCAACCGGGCTGTGGTGGGTATGTGGGCCTGCGGGCCGCTCCAAGCAACAGCCTGGTGGACCAAACTCTCACAAGTCAAGCCTGGCCTCGGGCCGGGCTTGGGGAGTAGAAGAACTCCCAGAACCCCATCAACCAGGTACCAAGGTATCAACCAGAGTTGCTTCAAGGAATGTCCCCCACATTCTGGGGAGCCGGTCGGCCGAGCGGACAGCACGCTGGACTTGTGATCCTGGGGTCCTGGGTTCGATCCCAGGCGCCGGCGAGAAACAATGGGCAGAGTTTCTTTCACCCTATGCCCCTGTTACCTAGCAGTAAAATAGGTACCTGGGTGTTACTCAGCTGTTACGGGCTGCTTCCTGGGGGTCGAGGCCTGGTCGAGGACCGGGCCGCGGGGACACTAAAAAGCCCCGAAATCATCTCAAGATAATCTCAAGATAATCTCAAGATAATCTCACATAGAGCATTCTAGGCGTCTAAACACCCAGGTTAGGTCTCTTTGCTGCGTTGAAATCTTTTGCGGTGTATTGAATCCTTTTCCTTTCCAGCCGCTCGCTGCCTTGTGGAAATGGAGTTCGCTGACTTAGCTGGTCCACCTCGAAGCATGTTTTCAAGATCAAGTATGACAGAGCACTTTATTTGGCCGTAAGAGAGCCCCAGAGTGGCTACAGCAACCTGTACCACGACCTGTGGCTATAGTAGGAGAGAGCCCCAGAGTGGCTACAGCAACCTGTGGCTACAGTAGGAGAGAGCCCCAGAGTGGCTACAGTAACCTGTACCACGACCTGTGGCTACAGTAGGAGAGAGCCTCAGAGTGGCTACAGCAACCTGTACCACGACCTGTGGCTACAGTAGGAGAGAGCCTCAGAGTGGCTACAGCAACCTGTACCACGACCTGTGGCTACAGTAAGAGAGAGTCCAGAGTGGCTACAACAGGAAGCATTGTATACATTTCTCGTTGACCAAACCACACACTAGAAAGTGAAGGGACGACGACGACGACGACGTTTCGGTCCGTCCTGGACCATTCTCAAGTCGATTTCTCATGGCTGGTTCAGGCCCAGGTTCTGGAGTGGAAGGAGTGCCAAACAGGGCGAGAGGTCAGTGCTGAGAGTGACCTTTGCTGCCCACGACTTGGCGCCCACGCTCTCATGCCCATTCCTAGTGAACTGGCTAGTTTAGTCCTACATTCTACCTCCAGGCTGATGCTGATGACCTCTGACCTCCTCCCTGGAGCATCAAGGCTCCAGTAAAATAGTTTTACTAGCAGTAAATAGGTACCTGGGTGTTAGTCAGCTGTCACGGGCTGCTTCCTGGGGGTGGAGTCCTGGTCGAGGACCGGGCCGCGGGGACACTAAAAAGCCCCGAAAACATCTCAAGATAACCTCAAGGCATTTCCTATGGCATTTCCATATGCCTCATTATTCCTAGTTAATAAAGCGTGTAGAGGCAGGTGATATAAAGAGCTGTTACAACACTAAGCTGATGGCCGGCAGCTTAAGCTCAGAGGCACTTGGGTAGGAATGTATGGGGGGGTGGGGGAGGGGTTGAAAGATCACATTGGTGCCTGTGAAAGCCACTATAAGACCTTATATATGGGTTGTACAGCTGGAGGCGTGGTTTACGGGCTCACCATAGCCCGTGCTACATGGACACTTCGTCGAGCCAAGGCGAATTCGCCTTCTGGCAGGTTAGTGAGGCTGAGCCACTACCAGAATATTCAGATTGTAAACTCTGTGATAAACCTTTAATGCATTCACTAGAACACTATATTGATGAATGTGAAACCGTAAAGGACTTTAGACCTCCTGGCCTCTTGTACCACCAACTGTGTAACTATTTTATTGACTCAGGTGTTCTGGACGACATCCTAACAATTTACCCAAAATTTGCTTGTCCATTTTAAAGAATGAAGAACAATTTCTATTTATATTCTAAGCTGCATCACTTATGAACCCATCCCTGCCCTTGTGTGGCAGTGCACAATAGAAAGTTGTGTTCACATATCCACACATTAAAACATTGATTGTAACCATGATATATATGTGCTTCAGCCTACAGTTTAGACCTATTGTCTTATGTATGACCCTCTGTCCTGCGTGACAGTGAATACTAGCATTAACCTCAATTTAATAAGACTATCAAAATCCTCAGATTAGGCAAAATTGTAATTAATTTTGTCAATAAAGATGTTAATAATAATAATAACTTCGTCGAGTAACAGATCATCCTATAAGAAAAGTGTTCCAATGGTGTCGGAGTACCGGTGTGGGCGCCAGGTGTCCGCTACACCTCACACGGCAGGGGATTAACACCTCCACGTTGATTAATTGACTGACTAAAGAAGATTGAGCCACCCAAGAGGTGGCACGGGCAGGAATAACCCGGAACGCCTTATAATTACTTGACTCTGGTCTCAGACAGGACTGTAGCATTATGAAATCTAATGAACTGTTCCAAGTGGAACGAGAAAGTCTCTCAGTTCTTATTACTCATATTATTCAACAGGCAGTGATAGCACCAGTTTCAACAGGCAGTGATAACAACAGTTTCAACAGTGACAGCAACAGTTTCAACAGTGATAGCAACAGTTTCAACAGTGATAGCAACAGTTTCAACAGTGACAGCAACAGTTTCAACAGTGATAGCAACAGTTTCAACAGTGATAGCAACAGTTTCAACAGTGATAGCAACAGTTTCAACAGTGATAGCAACAGTTTCAACAGTGATAGCAACAGTTTCAACAGTGATAGCAACAGTTTCAACAGTGATAGCAACAGTTTCAACAGTGATAGCAACAGTTTCAACAGTGATAGCAACAGTTTCAACAGTGATAGCAACAGTTTCAACAGTGATAGCAACAGTTTGAACAGTGATAGCAACAGTTTGAACAGTGATAGCAACAGTTTCAACAGTGATAGCAACAGTTTCAACAGTGACAGCAACAGTTTCAACAGTGATAGCAACAGTTTCAACAGTGATAGCAACAGTTTCAACAGTGATAGCAACAGTTTCAACAGTGATAGCAACAGTTTCAACAGTGATAGCAACAGTTTCAACAGTGATAGCAACAGTTTCAACAGTGATAGCAACAGTTTCAACAGTGATAGCAACAGTTTCAACACATTATCATAGTTATAACCTTCCCCACTAAGAGGGGAGCCGGTCGGCCGAGTGGACAGCACGCTGGACTTGTGATCCTGTGGTCCTGGGTTCGATCCCAGGCGCCGGCGAGAAACAATGGGTAGAGTTTCTTTCACCCTATGCCCCTGTTACCTAGCAGTAAAATAGGTACCTGGGTGTTAGTCAGCTGTCACGGGCTGCTTCCTGGGGGTGGAGGCCTGGTCGAGGACCGGGCCGCGGGGACACTAAAGCCCCGAAATCATCTCAAGATAACCTCAAGATAACCTGCCAGAGGACCCACAACAGAAAACGGGACAGTCTGACACTTTCGCCAGCCGCTTCCATTTTCTAGGACGACGATTTCTTATGCCTTATGTAACGCCTACGAGCGAAAAGCGACGTTCTTTGTAGGAGAATGACAATGGTGTTCTATGACCAGGTCCAGTACAGGGAGGGGGGGGGGGTGCCCCATCCCCCCCACCAGGTCCAGTACAGGGAGGGGGGGGTGCCCCATCCCCCCCCCCCACCAGGTCCAGTACAGGGAAGGGGGAGGGGGGAGGGGAGTGCCCCATCTGGCCTGTGGTTCAGGCTAATGGATTAAGGTGTAGTAATTGTCTGCTGCGCCAGACATGAGATGAGGTGATGAATGAGATGAGGTTGATGAATGAGATGAGGTTGATGAATGAGATGAGGGTGATGAGTGAGATGTGAGTTTTTTATTAATATTATTTTCTACCACAGACGTGGCCAGACATTTACACTGCTAACCAGCGTATATACATTTTCTTCTGTCCTCCATGGACAGGGTGAGAGATGCGTTAAAAACACATAGTTCAGGGATTTATTAAACAATCACATAAGGTGATTTTAGTGTTTTTAAAGTGCTAAGCTAAGCTACATACGTAAATACATAGATACACAGATTTACGTATGTCCTATGCAACCCCGCCGCGAAGAATCGTTTTTTCATCCAAGTACACATTTTACTGTTGCTTACGTACATATACATATATACACACACATGCATACACATACATTTGTTGTGGGTACAGGCTTGGCACGCATTACCCTGCTCCTTGTCTCTCTCTCTCTCTCTCTCTTTCTCTTTCTCTTTCTCTTTCTCTCTCTCTCTCTCTCTCTCGGTGTTGTGAGAACACTGTGTCAACACTAGTAGAGGGTAGTGTTGCTACATTCCACCACCAACTACCACCACCCCACCACTCTACCACCCCAGCACCAACTACCACCCCACCACCACTCTACCACCCCCACCACCAAGCTACAAGATGTTTACAGTATTGGTGAGGGTGTCTCTCTCTCTGTCGCAAGTCATGGTGTGTGTGTGTGTGTGTGTGTGTGTGTGTGTGTGTGTGTGTGTGTGTGTGTGTGTGTGTGTGTGTGTGTGTGTGTGTGTGTGTAAAGTGTTCTCCAGTTACCAGGGTCGAGGCGCGCCCCCCCCCAACCCCCCAACAAACCTGCCGCAGTAGCTAACCCCCCCCCCCCTCTCTCTCTCTCTCTCTCTCTCTCACTCTCTCTCTCTCTCACTCTCTCTGTCTCTCTCTCTCTCTCTCTCTCTCTCTCTCTCTCTCTCTCTCTCTCTCTCTCTCTCTCTCTCTCTCTCTCTCTCTCTCTCTCTCTCTCTCTCTCTCTCTCTCTCCTCACAACCTGTGCCATATAACCCCTTCACACTTCTCTCAAAGCACACTTTCCCAGTATTCCAAAGGATCCACAAGGTCTCCCCTGAGTACTCTTTATTTTCTTCTCCGAGGCTATGTGTCCCTACACTGATTCCTTTGAGTTGAGCCCCCTGTGGTGCTGTACCACAGGCTACCCTGTGGTACAGGGGGGTTCTTAGGGGTTCAGCCTGTGGTACAGGCTACCCTACCACAGGGTAGCCTGTACCACAGGCCACCCTGTGGTAGGGGGCCACCCTGGGGTGCAGGCCTGGCCCCTGGAAAGGGTAATATATCAGGTGCCGACGCTGACGCAAGCAACAACGGGTACTGGCGTCAGCAAACGTTGCTTTGAGCTGCAGGCAGGTACAGTACCCCAGGGTCGGTACCGTTACCTGAGGCACGAGGTAAAGTGCTCCCACAGGTGGGGTATACTCCCTGGGGGGGGGAGATGGTGAGGCAGTACTGTAGAGAGGCCAGGCGAGGCAGCACCACAGAGAGGCCAGGCGAGGCAGCACCACAGAGAGGCCAGGCGAGGCAGCACCACAGAGAGGCCAGGCGAGGCAGCACCATAGAGAGAGCCAGGCGAGGCAGCACCACAGAGAGGCCAGGCGAGGCAGCACCACAGAGAGGCCAGGCGAGGCAGCACCACAGAGAGGCCAGGCGAGGCAGCACCACAGAGAGGCCAGGCGAGGCAGCACCACAGAGAGGCCAGGCGAGGCAGCACCACAGAGAGGCCAGGCGAGGCAGCACCACAAGGAGCCAGGCGAGGCAGCACCACAGAGAGGCCAGGCGAGGCAGCACCACAGAGAGGCCAGGCGAGGCAGCACCACAGAGAGGCCAGGCGAGGCAGCACCACAGAGAGGCCAGGCGAGGCAGCACCACAGAGAGGCCAGGCGAGGCAGCACCACAGAGAGGCCAGGCGAGGCAGCACCACAGAGAGGCCAGGCGAGGCAGCACCACAGAGAGGCCAGGCGAGGCAGCACCACAGAGAGGCCAGGCGAGGCAGCACCACAGAGAGAGGCAGGCGAGGCAGCACCACAGAGAGAGCCAGGCGAGGCAGCACCACAGAGAGGCCAGGCGAGGCAGCACCACAGAGAGGCCAGGCGAGGCAGCACCACAGAGAGGCCAGGCGAGGCAGCACCACAGAGAGGCCAGGCGAGGCAGCACCACAGAGAGGCCAGGCGAGGCAGCACCACAGAGAGGCCAGGCGAGGCAGCACCACAGAGAGGCCAGGCGAGGCAGCACCACAGAGAGGCCAGGCGAGGCAGCACCACACAGGTCAGCAGCCGTGGGGGTCGCAGCATTCACCTGCATCTTGGAGCATTAACCATTTTCGTCACGTTTGTTCGTTCAGTGACCCCGGTGGTGGTGGTGGGCGGCGGGCGGCCCTACGCCCCTCCTCAGTAGGGCTGGGAACCCCTTGGGGACACCTATCCTCACGCCCCACGCCCTCACCGTCCTTATGGACGGGGATAGTGAGGTCCATCTGCGCCTCACCTCGGGAAATATATCACAGTATCGTCCACTAGATGAGATTATGAGCTCTATGGAGAGCGGTCATAAGGTTGGTATCCCCGTGGTGATGGAGTCACCACCCTTCAGTTCTTACCTGTAAACCAGATGCTTCTCCCTCTCTCTCTCTCCATCTCTCTCTCCCTCTCTCTCTCTCCCTCTATGCCCAGAGGGCACGCTTCCCTCTAGACACTTGTGGTGGTGGTGGGGTGTCAGGGTGGTGCTGTGGTGAGCAGGTCCTGGTGTGTGGTGGGGGGACTTGAACCACACTCTTGGTGGTCCACGGTAGGTCCCCCACTGTCACCCCCTGCTGTGGCCTGCACCCACACTCTCACTCACCCCCCTGCTGTGGCCTGCACTCACCCCCCTGCTGTGGCCTGCACCCACACTCACTCACCCCCCTGCTGTGGCCTGCACTCACCCCCCTGCTGTGGCCTGCACTCACCCCCCTGCTGTGGCCTGCACCCACACTCTCCCTTCCCCTGCTGTGGCCTGCACCCACACTCTCCCTTCCCCTGCTGTGGCCTGCACTCACCCCCCTGCTGTGGCCTGCACCCACACTCTCCCTTCCCCTGCTGTGGCCTGCACTCACCCCCCTGCTGTGGCCTGCCCCCACACCCCTAATGTGTCCAACACACGCATCTTGCTGTATCAGGGAGCGCTGACCACAGCCACACCTGTAGGTGTGGCTGGAGCCTACAGGTGTGGCTGGAGCCTACAGGTGCGGCTGGAGCCTACAGGTGTGGCTGGAGCCTGCAGGTGTGGCTGGAGCCTGCAGGTGTGGCTGGAGCCTACAGGTGTAGCTGGAGACTACAGGTGTGGCTGGAGCCTACAGGTGTGGCTGGAGCCTACAGGTGTGACTGGAGCCTGCAGGTATGGCTGGAGCCTGCAGGTGTGGCTGGAGCCTGCAGGTGTGGCTGGAGCCTGCAGGTGTGACTTGGAGCCTACAGGTGTGGCTGGAGCCTGCAGGTGCGGCTGGAGCCTGCAGGTGTGGCTGGAGCCTACAGGTGTGGCTGGAGCCTACAGGTGTGGCTGGAGCCTGCAGGTGTGGCTGGAGCCTGCAGGTGTGGCTGGAGCCTACAGGTGTAGCTGGAGACTACAGGTGTGGCTGGAGCCTACAGGTGTGGCTGGAGCCTACAGGTGTGACTGGAGCCTGCAGGTGTGGCTGGAGCCTGCAGGTGTGGCTGGAGCCTGCAGGTGTGACTTGGAGCCTACAGGTGTGGCTGGAGCCTGCAGGTGTGGCTGGAGCCTACAGGTGTGGCTGGAGCCTACAGGTGTGGCTGGAGCCTACAGGTGTGGCTGGAGCCTGCAGGTGTGGCTGGAGCCTGCAGGTGTGGCTGGAGCCTACAGGTGTGGCTGGAGCCTACAGGTGTGACTGGAGCCTGCAGGTGTGGCTGGAGCCTGCAGGTGTGGCTGGAGCCTGCAGGTGTGGCTGGAGCCTACAGGTGTGGCTGGAGCCTGCAGGTGTGGCTGGAGCCTACAGGTGTGGCTGGAGCCTACAGGTGTGACTGGAGCCTGCAGGTGTGACTGGAGCCTGCAGGTGTGGCTGGAGCCTGCAGGTGTGGCTGGAGCCTACAGGTGTGGCTGGAGCCTACAGGTGTGACTGGAGCCTACAGGTGTGACTGGAGCCTGCAGGTGTGGCTGGAGGCTACAGGTGAGGCTGGAGCCTGCAGGTGTGGCTGGAGCCTGCAAGTGTGGCTGGAGCCTACAGGTGTGGCTGGAGCCTACAGGTGTGGCTGGAGCCTACAGGTGTGGCTGGAGCCGACAGGTGTGGCTGGAGCCTGCAGGTGTGGCTGGAGCCTGCAGGTGTGACTTGGAGCCTACAGGTGTGGCTGGAGCCTGCAGGTGTGACTTGGAGCCTACAGGTGTGGCTGGAGCCTGCAGGTGCGGCTGGAGCCTGCAGGTGTGACTGGAGCCTGCAGGTGTGGCTGGACACCTGTTGACAATAGTGCACCATCACCACCATCCAGCCTCAGACGGACCCAATTTTCATGGTGACAAGTGTTCCATAATAATGGTGAGGCGTGGAGCCCTGAAGCTTTTGGGCACGTCACCACTATCAGCGGACACTAGTCGGTAACACTATATCTCGCAACCCTACAGGGGGATCATATGGGACATGTTTACAACATACAAGATACATACCCGATGCGGCACCTTGCTTACCTTCCTCCTTGCTATATGCCTCCACTTCTCCTCTGCCTTTCATAATGTTGACAGGGTCGACGAAACGAATCTTTCAGGATCAGGCCACGTACAACTGTAAATATACCTGGTTGATACCTGGTTGATGGGGTTCTGGGAGTTCTTCTACTCCCCAAGCCCGGCCCGAGGCCAGGCTCGACTTGTGAGAGTTTGGTCCACCAGGCTGTTGCTTGGAGCGGCCCGCAGGCCCACATACCCACCACAGCCTGGTTGGTCCGGCACTCCTTGGAGGAATAAAATATACAAGAGGTAACTTTTTAACTTCCTTCTCAATTGAAGAACATCAGTTGATTGACGGTTGAGAGGCGGGACCAAAGAGCCAGAGCTCAACCCCCGCAAGCACAACTTGGTGAGTATAAGGAATGAGCAAAATACTTGGTGCTAGAGTCAATGGTATAACACCAGTAGGTATAACACCTATACCACTTATACACCTATAACACCTATAGCAGTAGGTATAGGTAGCAGGTATGTTATAGGTAGCAGGTATGTTATAGGTATAACACCTATACCACTTATACACCTATAACACCTATAGCAGTAGGTATAGGTAGCAGGTATGTTATAGGTAGCAGGTATGTTATAGGTATAACACCTATACCACTTATACACCTATAGCATTAGGTATAGGTAGCAGGTATGTTATAGGTAGCAGGTATGTTATAGGTATAACACCTATACCACTTATACACCTATAGCAGTAGGTATAGGTAGCAGGTATGTTATAGGTATAACACCTATACCACTTATACACCTATAGCATTAGGTATAGGTGGCAGGTATGTTATAGGTATAACACTGGTATAACACCTATACACCTATAGCAGTAGGTATAGGTAGCAGGTATGTTATAGGTATAACACTGGTATAACACTGGTATAACACCTATACACCTATAGCAGTAGGTATAGGTAGCAGGTATGTTATAGGTATAACACTGGTATAACACTGGTATAACACCTATACACCTATAGCAGTAGGTATAGGTAGCAGGTATGTTATAGGTATAACACTGGTATAACACTGGTATAACACCTATACACCTATAGCAGTAGGTATAGGTAGCAGGTATGTTATAGGTATAACACTGGTATAACACTGGTATAACACCTATACACCTATAGCAGTAGGTATAGGTGGCAGGTATGTTATAGGTATAACACTGGTATAACACTGGTATAACACCTATACACCTATAGCAGTAGGTATAGGTGGCAGGTATGTTATAGGTATAACACTGGTATAACACCTATAGCAGTAGGTATAGGTAGCAGGTATGTTATAGGTATAACACTGGTATAACACTGGTATAACACCTATACACCTATAGCAGTAGGTATAGGTAGCAGGTATGTTATAGGTATAACACTGGTATAACACTGTTGTCTTCAGTAGAAAGAAGCCGACATTGAGGTAACCTTAAAATCACCTCCACTGCCTTATGACAAACCCTTAAATCATTCACTTAAACATTACGTTATTAACTGTGAAAGTAAAAGAGATGTTAGACCTGCTGTACAACCACCCATGTTACTACTACGTTGACTCTCGAGTACTGGAAGACATCCTCACCGGTTATGCTATCTTGAGAGATCTTGAGGTCATCTCGAGATGATTTCGGGGCTTAGCGTCCCCGCGGCCCGGTCCTCGACCAGGGCCTGCCTTCATTTTTGTTACAACCTCCCCCAGGAAGCAGCCCGTAGCAGTTCAATATTAAAAGATGAGGCGCAGGGAAAAAGAGGGAAAAGGGACACTCCCGGATGTAGGTTCGAATCCTCGTCACGGCCCTTGTGGATTTGTTCAGGGACAAGAAGCGAAGGAATTATATTGCATAATTTATTATTTACCTATCTTGCTAACCACCAATTTTGTTTATAATACATTATGATGTATTCCATGACGTGTGCCAAAGGTTACAAAAGATACATGACAATCACTGCTGGAATACATTGGTAATTCTCGCTTCTATTAGACACGATTGACTGGAGACAAGCTCAAGTAATCAACAACATCAATCACATCCACAGTCTGGAGTCACAGCATCAATGTGTCATCACTAAATCACTCCTCAAATGATGTTACATACCAAACAAGCTTTGTTTTCTCATTTATTACCGTCGTAATTCGACATGGTACAGTTCCCATCATTTGACAATGACAAGTTCAGAGAGAGAAGAGTTTGTCAGGAGGAGGGAATATCTTGAGGTTATCTTGAGTTGATTTCGGGGCTTTAGTGTCCCCGCGGCCCGGTCCTTGACCAGGCCTCCACCCCCAGGAAGCAGCCCGTAACAGCTGACTAACACCTAGGTACCTATTTACTGCTAGGTAACAGGGGCATTCAGGGTGAAAGAAACTTTGCCCATTTGTTTCTGCCTCGTGCGGGAATCGAACCCGCGGCACAGAATTACGAGTCCTGCGCGCTATCCACCAGGCTACGAGCCCCCCTCGGAAGGACGAGGTGCCCACACTGAGGGGCGCGGTGTGTCATCGGCTGCCAGGAACCTGCTGGGTTTGTGAGCTCCAAGGAAGATCAGAGTCTTCTGCCACTTCACTCATAATTCCACAAATTTACATATGGTATCCGGAAGACAATCTTCTTCCTGAGTGTAACATCGCTCAGGTGCACCCCCTCCCCCCCCCCCCCCACCCCCACCTCCCGTCAGCCATACAGACAGGACCCGTCCACCAGAGCACCGGAGTGAGTGAGGGCTTAATATGAGTTCCGTGTTGACTGGGCTGCTTCTCCCTACGTGACTCCACTTCTGATTCCTCTATGGTGTCTCAACCTTTCACTTACCATCTTATCATTTCCTAAACCAACATTTCCACTCTTTCTTTCCACTCAAATTGCGTGTACCGTGTCGTTTGTAGATAGTGTTTTGTGTAAATGACCAGAGTTAAATCTACGAAAAAGGTTGACCATTTGAAAATACCAGCAAACTCGCTCATCATCTCTAAAGGCAATGTAAAGCTGTTTACTATTGGCTAAGAGGATACATATGGTCGCCTGTGACTGGTCGAGGCCAGCAAGCTATCAAAGTAAGGTCTGGAATATTCATAGATAAGCCATGACTCTTTATCTGTGAATACAATGTACCTGGAGTAAATTCTTGAGTGTGTGTGTGTGTGTGTGTGTGTGTGCGTGTGTGTGTGTGTGTGTGTGTGTGTGCGTGTGTGCGTGTGTGTGTGTGTGTGTGTGTGTGTGTGTGTGTGTGTGTGTGTGTGTGTGTGTGTGTGTGTGTGTGTGTGTGTGTGTGTGTGTGTGGCAGTAACTGGAGGGTGTAGGGAAGGGCTCCTTGTAGCGAGGTGTGGCGGGGTGCTTATAAGGTCTGACGTCATTCATCACCTGACGTACCCCACACACGCACACGCACGCACACAGAAACGTCAGCACTTACTGGAGCTCATATTTTCCTGTCTTACAAAATCACAAAGACCTGTGGAAGGAAGAGCACCAGTTAGGGACCACCAGGGACCTCAAGGGACGTCCACCAGTAGACAAGGACCACCACGGACCACTACCACCAGTCAGGGACCACCAGGGACCTCAAGGGACGTCCACCAGTAGACAAGGACCACCACGGACCACTACCACCAGTCAGGGACCACCAGGGACCTCAAGGGACGTCCACCAGTAGACAAGGACCACCACGGACCACTACCACCAGTTAGGGACCACCAGGGACCTCAAGGGACGTCCACCAGTAGACAAGGACCACCACGGACCACTACCACCAGTTAGGGACCACCAGGGACCTCAAGGGACGTCCACCAGTAGACAAGGACCACCACGGACCACTACCACCAGTTAGGGACCACCAGGGACCTCAAGGGACGTCCACCAGTAGACAAGGACCACCACAGACCACTACCACCAGTTAGGGACCACCAGGGACCTCAAGGGACGTCCACCAGTAGACAAGGACCACCACGGACCACTACCACCAGTCAGGGACCACCAGGGACCTCAAGGGACGTCCACCAGTAGACAAGGACCACCACGGACCACTACCACCAGTTAGGGACCACCAGGGACCTCAAGGGACGTCCACCAGTAGACAAGGACCACCACGGACCACTACCACCAGTCAGGGACCACCAGGGACCTCAAGGGACGTCCACCAGTAGACAAGGACCACCACGGACCACTACCACCAGTCAGGGACCACCAGGGACCTCAAGGGACGTCCACCAGTAGACAAGGACCACCACGGACCACTACCACCAGTTAGGGACCACCAGGGACCTCAAGGGACGTCCACCAGTAGACAAGGACCACCACGGACCACTACCACCAGTTAGGGACCACCAGGGACCTCAAGGGACGTCCACCAGTAGACAAGGACCACCACGGACCACTACCACCAGTTAGGGACCACCAGGGACCTCATGGGACGTCCACCAGTAGACAAGGACCACCACGGACCACAACCACCAGTCAGGGACCACCAGGGACCTCAAGGGACGTCCACCAGTAGACAAGGACCACCACGGACCACTACCACCAGTCAGGGACCACCAGGGACCTCAAGGGACGTCCACCAGTAGACAAGGACCACCACGGACCACTACCACCAGTTAGGGACCACCAGGGACCTCAAGGGACGTCCACCAGTAGACAAGGACCACCACGGACCACTACCACCAGTTAGGGACCACCAGGGACCTCAAGGGACGTCCACCAGTAGACAAGGACCACCACGGACCACTACCACCAGTCAGGGACCACCAGGGACCTCAAGGGACGTCCACCAGTAGACAAGGACCACCACGGACCACTACCACCAGTCAGGGACCACCAGGGACCTCAAGGGACGTCCACCAGTAGACAAGGACCACCACGGACCACTACCACCAGTCAGGGACCACCAGGGACCTCAAGGGACGTCCACCAGTAGACAAGGACCACCACGGACCACTACCACCAGTCAGGGACCACCAGGGACCTCAAGGGACGTCCACCAGTAGACAAGGACCACCACGGACCACTACCACCAGTTAGGGACCACCAGGGACCTCAAGGGACGTCCACCAGTAGACAAGGACCACCACGGACCACTACCACCAGTCAGGGACCACCAGGGACCTCAAGGGACGTCCACCAGTAGACAAGGACCACCACGGACCACTACCACCAGTCAGGGACCACCAGGGACCTCAAGGGACGTCCACCAGTAGACAAGGACCACCACGGACCACTACCACCAGTCAGGGACCACCAGGGACCTCAAGGGACGTCCACCAGTAGACAAGGACCACCACGGACCACTACCACCAGTCAGGGACCACCAGGGACCTCAAGGGACGTCCACCAGTAGACAAGGACCACCACGGACCACTACCACCAGTCAGGGACCACCAGGGACCTCAAGGGACGTCCACCAGTAGACAAGGACCACCACGGACCACTACCACCAGTCAGGGACCACCAGGGACCTCAAGGGACGTCCACCAGTAGACAAGGACCACCACGGACCACTACCACCAGTCAGGGACCACCAGGGACCTCAAGGGACGTCCACCAGTAGACAAGGACCACCACGGACCACTACCACCAGTTAGGGACCACCAGGGACCTCAAGGGACGTCCACCAGTAGACAAGGACCACCACGGACCACTACCACCAGTCAGGGACCACCAGGGACCATCACCACATAAGGTATAAGGTATTAAACACCACACCGTGCTGGGTATAAGGTATTAAACACCACACCGTGCTGGGTATAAGGTACTGAACACCACACGTGCTGGGTATAAGGTACTGAACACCACACCGTGCTGGGTATAAGGTACTGAACACCACACCGTGCTGGGTATAAGGTACTGACCACCACACCGTGCTGGGTATAAGGTACTGACCACCACACCGTGCTGGGTATAAGGTACTGAACACCACACCGTGCTGGGTATAAGGTACTGAACACCACACGTGCTGGGAATAAGGTACTGAACACCACACCGTGCTGGGTATAAGGTACTGAACACCACACGTGCTGGGTATAAGGTACTGAACACCACACCGTGCTGGGTATAAGGTACTGAACACCACACGTGCTGGGTATAAGGTACTGAACACCACACCGTGCTGGGTATAAGGTACTGAACACCACACCGTGCTGGGTATAAGGTACTGAACACACCGTGCTGGGTATAAGGTACTGAACACCACACGTGCTGGGTATAAGGTACTGAACACCACACCGTGCTGGGTATAAGGTACTGAACACCACACCGTGCTGGGTATAAGGTATTAAACACCACACGTGCTGGGTATAAGGTATTAAACACCACACCGTGCTGGGTATAAGGTACTGAACACCACACCGTGCTGGGTATAAGGTACTGAACACCACACCGTGCTGGGTATAAGGTACTGAACACCACACGTGCTGGGTATAAGGTACTGAACACCACACCGTGCTGGGTATAAGGTACTGAACACCACACCGTGCTGGGTATAAGGTACTGAACACCACACCGTGCTGGGTATAAGGTACTGAACACCACACGTGCTGGGTATAAGGTACTGAACACCACACCGTGCTGGGTATAAGGTACTGAACACCACACCGTGCTGGGTATAAGGTATTAAACACCACACGTGCTGGGTATAAGGTATTAAACACCACACCGTGCTGGGTATAAGGTACTGAACACCACACCGTGCTGGGTATAAGGTACTGAACACCACACCGTGCTGGGTATAAGGTACTGAACACCACACCGTGCTGGGTATAAGGTATTAAACACCACACGTGCTGGGTATAAGGTATTAAACACCACACCGTGCTGGGTATAAGGTACTGAACACCACACCGTGCTGGGTATAAGGTATTAAACACCACACCGTGCTGGGTATAAGGTACTGACCACCACACCGTGCTGGGTATAAGGTACTGAACACCACACCGTGCTGGGTATAAGGTACTGAACACCACACCGTGCTGGGTATAAGGTACTGACCACCACACCGTGCTGGGTATAAGGTACTGACCACCACACCGTGCTGGGTATAAGGTACTGACCACCACACCGTGCTGGGTATAAGGTACTGACCACCACACCGTGCTGGGTATAAGGTACTGAACACCACACCGTGCTGGGTATAAGGTACTGACCACCACACCATGCTGGGTATAAGGTACTGAACACCACACCGTGCTGGGTATAAGGTACTGAACACCACACGTGCTGGGTATAAGGTACTGACCACCACACCATGCTGGGTATAAGGTACTGAACACCACACCGTGCTGGGTATAAGGTACTGAACACCACACCGTGCTGGGTATAAGGTATTAAACACCACACGTGCTGGGTATAAGGTATTAAACACCACACCGTGCTGGGTATAAGGTACTGACCACCACACCGTGCTGGGTATAAGGTACTGACCACCACACCGTGCTGGGTATAAGGTACTGACCACCACACCGTGCTGGGTATAAGGTACTGACCACCACACCGTGCTGGGTATAAGGTACTGAACACCACACCGTGCTGGGTATAAGGTACTGACCACCACACCATGCTGGGTATAAGGTACTGAACACCACACCGTGCTGGGTATAAGGTACTGAACACCACACCGTGCTGGGTATAAGGTATTAAACACCACACGTGCTGGGTATAAGGTATTAAACACCACACCGTGCTGGGTATAAGGTACTGACCACCACACCGTGCTGGGTATAAGGTACTGAACACCACACCGTGCTGGGTATAAGGTACTGACCACCACACCATGCTGGGTATAAGGTACTGAACACCACACCGTGCTGGGTATAAGGTACTGAACACCACACCGTGCTGGGTATAAGGTACTGACCACCACACCGTGCTGGGTATAAGGTACTGAACACCACACCGTGCTGGGTATAAGGTATTAAACACCACACGTGCTGGGTATAAGGTATTAAACACCACACCGTGCTGGGTATAAGGTACTGACCACCACACCGTGCTGGGTATAAGGTACTGAACACCACACCGTGCTGGGTATAAGGTACTGACCACCACACCATGCTGGGTATAAGGTACTGAACACCACACCGTGCTGGGTATAAGGTACTGAACACCACACCGTGCTGGGTATAAGGTACTGACCACCACACCGTGCTGGGTATAAGGTATTAAACACCACACCGTGCTGGGTATAAGGTACTGACCACCACACCGTGCTGGGTATAAGGTACTGACCACCACACCGTGCTGGGTATAAGGTATTAAACACCACACCGTGCTGGGTATAAGGTACTGACCACCACACCATGCTGGTGTATAGTGACCCAGGAGTTTATTTATTTAGGCGAGTACCAGACACGTGCTGGGCCAGACGACCCGAAGCCTCGATGGTTCCGAGTGAGTGTGGTGAGAGCGCTCACAATCTAGTAAACAATCATGCTAGCCAAACAACAATCGGAGGTGTGCGGGGAACTTGGACACTGCGGGTTTAGCTGTGTCAGGGACAGGAAGCCTGTTGGGGTGTTGGAGGTGTCCGTGAGGCCAACAGGTGCCCCGGTGGCACTGATCTTGGCGGGGACGCTCACACGGGTGTGGGCGTGTTTCGTGGGCGTGTCCTGGGTGTGGGCGTGTTTCGTGGGCGTGTCCTGGGTGTGGGCGTGTCCCGTGGGCGTGTCCTGGGTGTGGGCGTGTTTCGTGGGCGTGTCCTGGGTGTGGGCGTGTCCCGTGGGCGTGTCCTGGGCGTGGGCGTCACCATGACCCACTTCAACACTGTGTGTGTGTGTGTGTGTGTGTGTGTGTGTGTGTGTGTGTGTGTGTGTGTGTGTGTGTGTGTGTGTGTGTGTGTGTGTGTGTGTGTGTGTGTGTGTGAGAGAGAGGTTCCCGGGCGTGCGGTCATGTGTGAGAAATTAATTGTGCACACATATGCATGAGTACATGTATCTACTACTTGCATTTACAATTTTTTTGCCGGCAGGATCGATCTGTTAGCTCTTGGACCCCGCCTTCCCCGCCCGCATCAGGTGAAAGAGACCCTACCTCGGCTGGGAATCCAACCCCGAGACTGGACCCCAGCTGGATGCCTAGCAGTACAAGCCAAGCCCCTCGATCTCTTGTTCAACATTTGCATATGTGATTCAGCAACTATCCTCTGGGGGGAGCACCCCTGGGGGGAGCACCCCTGGTACTGCCCCTGTGAGCCTCTACTCACGCCTGGAACCAGTACACCACCCCGGGGCTTGAGAGCTGAAGCTCAACTCTATCAGTACTTGTAGATGAATACAAGTAAGTGGGTACATAGTGTGTGGGAGGAGGTGGACTAGAGTCGACCTTTGTCGCAGAGTGGTCTGATGACTTCACCAGACTGTCCAGTCCCCCTCCCTCACTCTCACTCCTCACTCTCACCCCCACCATCTCTCACTCTCACCCTCACCACCTCTCACTCTCACCCCCGTCACTCCATCACCCTTCACCCAGACGAATGCTAGGCAGCGTCACTCATTCTGTGAGTGAACATACCACCATAGTGACAGTATTAAACAGTGCCCGTCACTCTGTGAGTGGACACACCGCCATAGTGACAGTATTGGGCAGCGCCACTCAACCTGTGAGTGGACACACCGCCATAGTGACAGTATTGGGCAGCGCCACTCATCCTGTGAGTGGACACACCGCCATACGGACAGTATTGGGCAGCGCCACTCATCCTGTGAGTGGACACACCGCCATAGTGACAGTATTGGGCAGCGCCACTCATCCTGTGAGTGGACACACCGCCATAGTGACAGTATTGGGCAGCATCACTCATCCTGTGAGTGGACACACCGCCATAGTGACAGTATTGGGCAGCGCCACTCATCCTGTGAGTGGACACACCGCCATAGTGACAGTATTGGGCAGCGTCACTCATTCTGTGAGTGAACATACCGCCATAGCAGCATGTACAACACTCCCCAATAGGAAGAAAACCCGCTGGGTTGTTCATCCTGTCACATGTACCCAGACGCAGCTGGGACTTGACCGCCTCAAATGAATAGGTCACCAGACAAGGAGATTAGCATTTACCAGCCCTGACACTTACGTTATCTTGCGGGTGCATAGCGTGGGGGAATCTTTTAAGAAGAGTATCCATATTTAATAAATGATGCTTTCCTATCTTAGAGTGGTATTATTCCCTTCATACTGCTGTAGGTTCATACTTCATACTTCAACCCTGTAGGTTCTTGGGTCAGTCAGTCAGTCATTCAGTCAGTCAATTATTTACTGCTAGGTGAACATAGGCATCAAGTGAAATAGTTTCTGTCCTGCCTGGGGACTGAACCCGGGTCCTTCGATTGTGAGGTAAGGACGTAGTCCACTGTGCCACAGGATCCACACGGTGTCTGTTCATAATATGAGTCACGTCGTGAACATGTCCCCTCCTGTTCATCTCCTCACACTTCTACCTACACTACTGCCTTCAGAAGCGTGTTCTCTGGGCCACGTCACCTCGCCCCTCCTCACATCTTGAGGAAGGCTCCTCATCCTGTCAGGACTTGTGTATGAGTGCCTCCTCCTCACTCACTCACTCACTCCCTCACTCACTCACTCACTCACTGCTCCCTTCCTCACACCGTGCTGGGAGAGGCTGGTGCTTGGCCAGGGTGACCAAGATAACATAAGATCTATAATGTTATCAACTACACGATAACACATATCATGTCGTCATGTTCATCCACCTCACTTATGTAGACCGCTCTCTCTCTCTGTCTCTGTCTCTGTCTCTCTCTCTGTCTCTCTCTCTGTCTCTCTCTGTCTCTGTCTCTGTCTCTCTCTCTCTCTCTCTCTCTCTCTCTCTCTCTCTCTCTCTCTCTCTGTCTCTCTCTGTCTCTCTGTCTCTCTGTCTCTCTGTCTCTGTCTCTGTCTCTCTCTCTCTCTCTCTCTCTCTCTCTCTCTCTCTCTCTCTCTCTCTCTCTCTCTCTCTCTCTCTCTCTCTCTCTCTCTCTCTCTCTCTCTCTCTCTCTCTGTCTCTTTCTCTGTCTCTCTAAGTTGTGATATTCCTAATACAGAGGAGCTGTTATCCAGTATCAGCTCAACTAAAGCCTGACCCTAGACGACAAATTATTAAACCTCATTATCAGTTTTCATTATGAACAAAATTTATCTAAGAATAAAGGTAACTGCAGAGGGCCTATTGGCCTATACGAGGCAGCTCCTATCTATAACCACCCAATCCCACTCATATACTTGTCCAACCCGCGCTTGAAACAATCAAGGGACCCCACCTCCACCCCGTTACGAGGTCATTGGCTCCACACATCTAATGCTAACTTAAAATCATTAAGTACAGTACAGGCAGCAGTATAGGATCAAATCTGCTACTGCCTAAAATCCTGTCAGGCATAAGAAGGGATTTATCAGGGGAAAGCACCAAGCCATTACGACTATATAGCACTGGGAAGGAGTCAGGATATGGATTTGGGATGGGACTTTAAGGGAAGGAATGGTGCCCAACCACTTGGACGGTCGGGGATTGAACGCCGACCTGCATAAAGCGAGTCGCTTGCCTGCATGTCTTGCATAATTACAACAATTATTAATTGTATTATTACAATAATCTCTTAATTAATTGCATAATTAAGAGAACATGTTCCAAATGCTACTCCCGCTAAACACACACCGAAACTATGACGTTGCTACAACGTTCGAACAAGTTTTAACTCCTCCTAATTAGTTATAACAACCAATATAGCAAGTTGTAACAACGTTCTAATACGTCATAAACTCGTTAAGCCAAGATGTAACAACTTTATTACAAGTTGTAACAAGCGGAAAATAGAGACAGTTTTGGTTTGTGTTTCCAGGGCTCTGACTAGGGATGAACGATGATTAGTGGAGTGATGTTCTTGAATGGGGTTGTTACACACAATAATCACAATAACATGATGCATTAATGAACAAATCTTCAAGGGCCGTGACGAGGATTCGAACTTATGTCTGTGAGCATGCCCATTTGTTCAATGGGGTTGTTGATGGCCGAGTGCCTTGTGCTGTGGTGGCCAACTTCTTCTTCGCCAGGAAGCTGGGTCACCTGGGGATCTTGAGAGAGCTTGGGCCAAATTCACGAAGTAGTTACGCAAGTACTTATGAACCTGTACATCTTTTCTCAATCTTTGGCGGCTTTGTTTACAATTATTAAACAGTTAATGAGCTCCGAAGCACCAGGAGGCTGTTTATAACAATAACAACAGTTGATTGGCAAGTTTTCATGCTTGTAATCTGTTTAATAAATGTAACCAAAGCCGTCAAAGATTGAGGAAAGATGTACAGGTTCGTACTAGCGTAACTGCTTCGTGAATCTGTCCTCTTGGCTCTATACTTAACAGTAAGGCCCAGCCATCTGTCCGGTACTGAAGCTGTGATGCCCAGACCTCACCACTCACGAGGGTACATACTCCAGATGGGACGAACACATATAAGGCTCGCTATCTCCTGCTCTCGAGAAGATACCAGATGGACCATAAGACTGTAAGTTTCTTGACTGTCTTCCTGGCTACGTCCACCACGTGGCTCTTGGTGAGCATGGAACACTCCCCAACTTGGGAGCCGGTCGGCAGAGCGGACAGCACGCTGGACTTGTGATCCTGTGGTCCTGGGTTCGATCCCAGACGCCGGCGAGAAACAATGGGCAGAGTTTCTTTCACCCGATGCTCCTGTTACCTAGCAGTAAAATAGGTACCTGGGTGTTAGTCAGCTGTCACGGGCTGCTTCCTGGGGGTGGAGGCCTGGTCGAGGACCGGGCCGCGGGGACACTAAAAAAAAAAAGCCCCGAAATCATCTCAAGATAGCCCTCCTTGTGACGTCAACTTTACCACTAAACACTACGTTTTTGTCCATGATCTGGGGCCAGATTCACGAAGCAGTTACGCAAGTATTTACGAACGTGTACATCTTTCCTCAATCTTTGACGGCTTTGGTTACATATATTAAACAGTTTACAAGCATGAAAACTTGCCAATCAGCTGTTGTTATTGTTATAAACAGCCTCCTGGTGCTTCGGAGCTCATTAACTGTTTAATAATTGTAAACAAAACCGCCAAAGACTGAGAAAAGGTGTACTGATTCGTAAGTGCTTGCGTAACTACTTCGTAAATTGCTTGCGTAACTACTTCGTGAATTGCTTGCGTAACTACTTCGTGAATCTGGTTCGTGTTTGCCTGTCCCAGGTGCAATATCGTGTCTTGTTATTAGCGTCTGGGCTTTCTCAGTTGCAAATGTAACCTGACATTACGTATCAGAGACAGCTATTGTCTATTAGTGCATGACTAGCAGCGTTCAAGCGTAAATAGGTGCCTGCACACTCCATGTTCTTGACATACTGCTGGCGTATGAAACGCAGCGCCGGGGCATGCGTTTCTCGGGCATGCGTTTCTCGGGCATGCGTTTCTGGGGCATGTGAGTACCGTGCCTCAGTACTGGGGCACGCGCTAATCCTTGAAAATGTAAATAAGAACAGATAAATTAGACTCTTAAGAACTAAAGAGTAAAAGAAATGGTAGAAGGCCTATTGGCTCATATGAGGCAGCTCTTATTGGCTCATATGAGGCAGCTCTTATTGGCTCATATGAGGCAGCTCTTATTGGCTCATATGAGGCAGCTCTTATTGGCTCATATGAGGCAGCTCTTATTGGCCCATATGAGGCACCTATTTACATCCATTGAAACTCATTTATAACCTACGCTTGAAATAATCCATGACAATTATGTCACCGGTAATTTGTTCCATAATTCAACAACCCTTTTTTGCAAACCAGTCTTTACCCAGGTCTTTCCTGATTATACGAAGGCGGTGAAGAAAATCAAGACAAGAGAAGCTGCTTGTAGGAGACTCCAGGAGGACCTGGATAAGTGACAGTTACAGCCCCGCTCCTGTGCCAGGTAAGTCCACTACGGGGTCGCCATAGCCCGTGCTACTTGCAACTTTTGTTCCCAGTAGCTGAATGTAAAGCAATAAGATAGCTTAGGTTGAGCTATTGAGTAGTAAGACGAGCCACAGTTGTATGTGAGTATGTGTGAGTGTGTGTGAGTGCATACATACGTGAGTGTGTGCCAGGCAGAGGGGAGTGTTGGGTTATCAGGAGGCCTCGCTGCCACACACCTGTCACAGGTTGACTATTGTTCCTGTGTCACCCGGCAGGACTCTCACCACCTTATCATCATACTCTGCCCTTGTGTTCTCCAGCACGGACCCTAAACCCGGCCACTCTTCCTGCCTCGTACCTCACTGCAGGTAGCTGTGTACAGCCTGCCCCACCTCCACCCCACACCCTACCTTAACCTGCCTCGTACCTCACTGCAGGTAGCTGTGTACAGCCTGCCCCACCTCCACCCCACACCCTACCTTAACCTGCCTCGTACCTCACTGCAGGTAGCTGTGTACAGCCTGTCCTTACCTCCACCCCACACCCTACCTTAACCTGCCTCACCCAGGTTGTCGATGTACAGAACAGTCCAAATGGTTAGATACTGTAGTTCCACGGGGGTCATAACACTATGCTTGTTGTTGTTGTTGTTATAGATACAGCTACTTGGAACAAGTTCCAAGTAGCACGGGCTATGGTGAGCCCGAAGTGGACTTACCTGGCACAGGAGCGGGGCAAGTAGCACGAGCTATGGTGAGCCCGTAGTGGACTTACCTGGCACAGGAGCGGGGCAAGTAGCACGGGCTATGGTGAGCCCGTAGTGGACTTACCTGGCACAGGAGCGGTGCTGTACACTATGGGTGAATAAGCATCTCCTACCTTTATCTTCCTGCATTGTGGCTTGTTAAGCTTGAAACCGTTGTTCGTTGTTTGTGTTACATCTGACCTTTGGACGAAGTGGTCTGGATCAACATCCTCCAAACTGTTCAGTATTTTAAAAGTTTCGATGAGATCAGCCCTGTCATGTCTGGTTTGTTGTGGTGTTAGTCGTGAGGCTCTCAACCGTTCCTGGTGTGTGAGTCCACTCACTTCTGGGGTGATTTTGTTGATCGGTGTTGAACTTTCTCCAACACCGGTATGTCCTTCTGAAGAGGTTATCTTGAGATGATTTCGGGGCTTTAGTGTCCCAGCGGCCCGGTCCTCGACCTCCACCCCCCAGGAAGCAGCCCGTGACAGCTGACTAACACCCAGCTACCTATTTTACTGCTAGGTAACAGGGGCATAGGGTGAAAGAAACTCTGCCCATTGTTTCTCGCCGGCGCCAGGGATCGAACCCAGGACCACAGGATCACAAGTCCAGCGTGCTGTCCGCTCGGCCGACCGGCTCCCGCTGTGAGGCTGTGAATGTTGACCAGACCACACACTAGAAGGTGAAGGGACGACGACGACGTTTCGGTCCGTCCTGGACCATTCTCAAGTCCATTGTGAGAATCGACTTGATCAAATGGTCGACTCTATTCTCAAATCGACACAATTGACTTGAGAATGGTCCAGGACGGACCGAAACGTCGTCGTCGTCCCTTCACCTTCTAGTGTGTGGTCTAGTCAACAGACTGTGAATGTTGTTGTGTTCGGCGCGACTCTTGTGTCCAGACATAACTCCCAGTAAGTGCTCAATGCTTTCTCCTTCGTATATCGTACTTGATAGTCGAGGATTCTTCATGTCACTCCGTCTCCCTCGGTATGTGTAGCCAGGTACCCGGTACAGCTCTACATTCTGCACCGCGAGGTGCATTTGCCAGTCGGATCTCACATAGCACTTGGCGCTTGATTATTCACTCGACATTTTAAGCCCTAATTCAAGACAACTGAGCCTTGTTCCGTCGAGAAGCTGATGCGCTGCTTCAAGACCATCGTCTTCCCTTGCTATAGCGGCCACCTCACCATGGCGTTGGTAATGAGGTCTGTGTGCGCTGATACCCTGATTTAGGGGAGGGAGATGAAGGGAGGGGAGAGAGATGAAGGGAGGGGAAGGGGAGGGGATGGAAGGGGGAGTGATAGAATAGATGCGTTCAGCGTTGGAGACTAATCAGTTTCATGACTACTCAGTTTCATGACTACTCAGTTTCATGACTACTCAGTTTCATGACTACTCAGTTTCAGGACTAATCAGTTTCATAAAACAAAATTGCTAATATTGCTGTTAATGTATTAATGTAGTTATGTTTGGATAATTGCGGTGATGACGGTGATTTATACAGTGACGCAGACACCACCTACATTATGACTCAGACACCACCTATATTGTGACGCAGACACCACCTATATTGTGACGCAGACACCACCTACATTATGACGCAGACACCACCTATATTGTGACGCAGACACCACCTATATTGTGACGCAGACACCACCTACATTATGACGCAGACACCACCTATATTGTGACGCAGACACCACCTATATTGTGACGCAGACACCACCTACATTATGACGCAGACACCACCTACATTGTGACGCAGACACCACCTACATTGTGACGCAGACACCACCTACATTGTGACGCAGACACCACCTATATTGTGACGCAGACACCACCTACATTGTGACGCAGACACCACCTACAGATGGAGGGATGAGGATGCTTATCAATACATTATCGCTACTGAACATATTTCCTATCTATTTTATCTTTCCGTGAGAGATAGGTCTTACTTGCCTCTCAGGGTCATCTGAAGCAGACCTTCCAAGCCCCACACCTGCCTCCTTACACACCTGTAGCAGTGACATGAGTCACACCTGCCTCCTTGCACACCTGTAGCAGTGACATGAACCACACCTGCCTCCTTGCACACCTGTAGCAGTGACATGAGTCACACCTGCCTCCTTGCACACCTATAGCAGTGACATAAACCACACCTGCCTCCTTGCACACCTGTACCAGTGACATGAACCACACCTGCCTCCTTGCACACCTGTACCAGTGACATGAACCACACCTGCCTCCTTACACACCTGTAGCAGTGACATGAACCACACCTGCCTCCTTGCACACTTGTAGCAGTGACATGAACCACACCTGCCTCCTTACACACCTGTAGCAGTGACATGAACCACACCTGCCTCCTTGCACACTTGTAGCAGTGACATGAACCACACCTGCCTCCTTACACACCTGTAGCAGTGACATGAACCACACCTGCCTCCTTGCACACCTGTAGCAGTGACACACCTGCCTCCTACACTCACCTGCTAACAAGTGACCACATCCAGGACCCTTCCATGTATAAAGTCAGATATACAAACAGCAGAGAAGGTAAAACACCTGTAAAATGTAAGACAGGTGTGCATGCAGTTAAGGACTCCGATGTTAGTAGCCCAGAAATACAACAGGTGTATAAGTCCGCATGGTACGAGACCGAGGGGAATACAACAAGTTGTTGTTGTTTAAGATTCAGGTACTGGGAACTAAAAGTTCCAAGTAGCACGGTCTATGGTGAGCCCGTAGTGGACTTACCTAACAGTGACTAGGAGAAAGGGAGGTGTGGATGTGGAGGACTGAGTGAGAGGGCAACAAACACAGTCCTGGGTACAGTGTGGGGCTTAGCGTCCCCGCGGCCCGGTCCTCGACCAGGCCTCCACCCCCCAGGAAGCAGTCCGTGACAGCTGACTAACTCCCAGGTACCTATTTACTGCTAGGTAACAGAGGCCCCTAGTGTGTTACATGTGAGTGTGACAGCTACACAGTAACAAAGGTTCACCCTCACCAGGAAGGCAGTACAGTCTCCTGAAAGGACACGACTTATAGCACGTATGAAGGTAGAAATAGCTTGCCGGAACAACCGTGGACATTTTCAAGAGGAAACTAGATTTATTCCTCCAAGGAGTGCCGGACCAACCGGGCTGTGGTGGGTATGTGGGCCTGCGGGCCGCTCCAAGCAACAGCCTGGTGGACCAAACTCTCACAAGTCGAGCCTGGCCTCGGGCCGGGCTTGGGGAGTAGAAGAACTCCCAGAACCCCATCAGCCAGGTATCAACCAGGTATCAACCAGCTTAAGCTACTCTATCCTTTTGGGATGTATTTAATTATCTCCTTGAAGTTGAACTTACCAAACGTACATAAATGAACTGTTGGACCCCAAAGATTCATGTATTGCATTACTAAATTTGCCCAAATGGCAAAAACACAATTGTAAATGTAAATAAAGAAGCTAACCCCTATCCTAGCACTCCTAGGTTTAATATAAACTATCTTAGGATTAATATAGTACATATATGAGCTATACTAGACCTAGGAATGTTAAAGTTTAGTCGTTGGCTTATTTTCGTTCTTTCTACTAAATTGTGCACGTGTCCAGTAGTGAGACCTGGGGCCAGATTCACGAAAGCACTTACGCAAACACTTACGAACCTGTACTTCTTTTCTCAATCTTTGGCGGCTTTATTTCCAATTATTAAACAGTTAATGAGCTCGGAAGCACCAGGAGGCTGTTTATAACAATAACAACAGTTGAATGGGAAGTTTTCATGCTTGTAAACTGTTTAATAAATGTAACTAAAGCCGTCAAAGATTAAGGAAAGATGTACACGTTCGTAAGTGCTTGCGTAACTGCTTCGTGAATCTGGCCACAGGACACTGACGTGGACAATGGTGTCTGATAAAGTCACCATTGTATACATTGGACGACATTGGTTTAAGTGTTATACCATTCTATGTATAACAGCAGAGTTTCAGAGTAGCAGGGCAGAGTTTCTTTCACCCTATGCCCCTGTTATCTAGCAGTAAATAGGTACCTGGGTGTTAGTCAGCTGTCACGGGCTGCTTCCTGAGGGTGGAGGCCTGGTCGAAGACCGGGCCGCGGGGACACTAAAGCCCCGAAATCATCTCAAGATAACCTCAAGATAACTTTCTAGGAGGATGGGTTGGGGAGTGTACACAGCTCTAAGTGCCAGGGGGGAAAGAGGAATAGTCAAGTGAGGAAGAGAAGGAGGGAGGAAGGAAGGAAGGAACTATCAGGGGGAAAGCGCCAAGCCATTACGACGACTATATAGCACTTGGAAGGGGTCAGGATAAGGATTTGGGATGGGACGGGGGATAAGGAATGGTGCCCAACCACTTGGACACCAAGTGGTGTCCAAGTGGCTTGCTACTAACTCACAATAGAGTGCCACGACCTCACAACACAATGTTACTAACTCACAATAGAGTGCCACGACCTCACAACACAATGTTGCTAACTCACAATAGAGTGCCACGACCTCACAACACAATGTTACTAACTCACAATAGAGTGCCACGACCTCACAACACAATGTTGCTAACTCACAATAGAGTGCCACGACCTCACAACACAATGTTACTAACTCACAATAGAGTGCCACGACCTCACAACACAATGTTACTAACTCACAATAGAGTGCCACGACCTCACAACACAATGTTACTAACTCACAATAGAGTGCCACGACCTCACAACACAATGTTACTAACTCACAATAGAGTGCCACGACCTCACAACACAATGTTACTAACTCACAATAGAGTGCCACGACCTCACAACACAATGTTACTAACTCACAATAGAGTGCCACAACCTCACAACACAATGTTACTAACTCACAATAGAGTGCCACGACCTCACAACACAATGTTACTAACTCACAATAGAGTGCCACAACCTCACAACACAATGTTACTAACTCACAATAGAGTGACACGACCTCACAACACAATGTTACTAACTCACAATAGAGTGCCACAACCTCACAACACAATGTTACTAACTCACAATAGAGTGCCACGACCTCACAACACAATGTTACTAACTCACAATAGAGTGCCACGACCTCACAACACAATGTTACTAACTCACAATAGAGTGCCACGACCTCACAACACAATGTTACTAACTCACAATAGAGTGCCACGACCTCACAACACAATGTTACTAACTCACAATAGAGTGCCACGACCTCACAACACAATGTTACTAACTCACAATAGAGTGCCACAACCTCACAACACAATGTTACTAACTCACAATAGAGTGCCACGACCTCACAACACAATGTTACTAACACACAATAGAGTGCCACAACCTCACAACACAATGTTACTAACTCACAATAGAGTGCCACGACCTCACAACACAATGTTACTAACTCACAATAGAGTGCCACAACCTCACAACACAATGTTACTAACTCACAATAGAGTGCCACGACCTCACAACACAATGTTACTAACTCACAATAGAGTGCCACGACCTCACAACACAATGTTACTAACTCACAATAGAGTGCCACGACCTCACAACACAATGTTACTAACTCACAATAGAGTGCCACGACCTCACAACACAATGTTACTAACTCACAATAGAGTGCCACGACCTCACAACACAATGTTACTAACTCACAATAGAGTGCCACGACCTCACAACACAATGTTACTAACTCACAATAGAGTGCCACAACCTCACAACACAATGTTACTAACTCACAATAGAGTGCCACGACCTCACAACACAATGTTACTAACTCACAATAGAGTGCCACGACCTCACAACACAATGTTACTAACTCACAATAGAGTGCCACGACCTCACAACACAATGTTACTAACTCACAATAGAGTGCCACGACCTCACAACAAAAACACCATATATCTCAACACAACAACAAAAAAACTTTGCAACAAGAGACGCAGCAAGAACCAACTGGTTCAACACGGAGCACAAAACATGCCAGCACCCGAAACACTATGATTCCAGCAACACCTGAAGCACTCTCTCACCACATAGCTGCGAGAGACAGAGAGACAGAGAGAGAAGGAGCCAGGCAACAGCAGGAGCAGCGGTGACGCAGACGAAGCCAAAGACATCAGGAAGGAACGGAAGACGCTGCCCGCACCCACCCACCCAGGTCAGGGCGCACAGACCGCCGCCCACCTCCTCTCTCCCTCTCAAACCCACTCACTACCGCCCCTTCCGCCGCCCTTTTCACCCCCCGATCAATATTTCCCAACCCCTTCTACATTTCCAAATGTCATGGATCTGAAATGACGATTGGTTATAAAGTAATCATGGATTGAAATGTCATGTGAGTGTCGGCGGGGGCGCGCGCGCCGGTCGGTTAGGATGCCAGGCGCCGCCCGATGCCCACGTTGGCTTCAACATGCCCTCCCGCGCCCCACATGCGCCGCATACTCTTCCCGAAACATATTAGGGAGGGAAGTATAGCCGCAGCGGGTGCTGGCCGCAAGCGGGTATGCCTAGCGGCTCCGAGGTGTAGCAAGAGGAAGAGAATCGGGGCCAGTGATGCAGGGGGCCCACGTGGAGGTGACGTCACGAGCAACCTGGAGTGGGATGTCTGCCCCGGCATGAGCCGCCAGCTGTTGGGTAATGTGGCTCTTCGTCTGCACGGTTGGCTCTCTTGTGTCACACTATGTGACAACTACAGGTGTGGCTAATGAACCAGAGTATCCTACAGGTGTGCTTGTGTAACAGGGATGGCAGGTGTGGATCTCTGAGGGGGGGCAGCAGCATGCACAATCCCAGAGGAATGCAATGGCGGCTTTTTCTTGCGAGTAGCCATTCAGCGGGGGATGAAGGCAATGTCTGCTGCAACACCTCCATCATTTAATTGTGGAGGAGTTATTGTAGGTGTTGTGTGGGAGAGTGTGGCGGGGGAGGGTGTGGCGGCGTGTGGCAACTGAGGGCGGGGCCGCAGGTGAGCGTGCGGCTGGCCCGGCCCGCCGCACTCGGCCGCCGACCACGCTCCCGACCACTCCACCACGCTCCCTCTACACCAGCGGCGGCGGCGGCGCCACACGTCACCACCGCCGCCCACGGCTACAGTGGCGTGTGGAGGCGAGCAGCTTCGTGTCACAGGTGCAGTGCTCATCACTACCGCCACTGCACCATCACCGCACTACTACTACCGCTGCACCACAATTGTACCATATTGCACAATTATCTCCGCACAATCACCACCGTACCTGTACCTCCTGTAGTATTTGGCGCCTCCAGCCTCCTGCTGCCCCCTGACGGGGGGGGGGGGGGGGGCGGTGTGTGTGTGTGTGTGTGTGGTAGAGAGCAGTGTTGTGTCGTGTGCCCATTACAGACGCCCTCACCCCGCCACACACCTCACTGTGGCCCCACTTTACAAGTAATGTGTTGTGTCAAAAGTGCTGCCGGTGAAAATCCATCGATGATGTAATCCCCAGAAATCTCCCCCCCCCCTGACTCCCACACACAGGCCCGGCTCCCTTCTCAAGTTGCCTCTCTAACGTTACCTCTTAAGTGTTCCAGTCTTCAACAACTCATTTCTCGGGTTCAAACACTTGATGTCTTAAAACTCCAAACTGGACAAATAATTGTTGGTTTAGTGGCGACAGGCATGGCGAGGGTGGAGGGCGCCAGGCCTGGTGGCGACGGCTGGGGGCCGCGTCTGCCCTACATCACCCAATACTCCCACGGCAGACACAGTATCGCGTGCTGCCCCACACCCGCTGTAGTTTTGTGACAGTAAGGATTGATTTATGGATCGACGGCCGGTCAGGTGGAGCCAGAGGGGCGCCTTGCCCACTCCCACACTCTCCCAACCTCCTTATCCAGTTTCCTGTGACACAAAAATGCTGTAGAATGTAACCGGTGGATGGACTGGCTGTTATACTGGCAACAATGTACCAGGAGCTCCTGTGATGTGGGAGTAGTGGTGTAGTTTGTTGTGAAGACTGCATGTGGTTACCCAAGTGGCTGGCACCACGTGCCACATCTCCAGCCAATACCCAGCTCCCTGTAGCACAGCCGGCAGCGTCCACTACGGCAGGTGCTCCTGCAGGTCAGCAGCACCACAGTGCGGGGTCCGCACGCCTTCACAAGCAACTCGTCAACGTGAGAATCAGAGAGACGTCAGCAGATGTCAGGTAGGATACCACTCCTTATACGGCAATACAGCAGCCCCTTGCCTCCTACACCCTATTTCTACCTCTCTCTTTTCTTTACTTACTCGTGTCTGTCTGTTATATATATATGTACCCAATTGTGCTTGCGGGGGTTGAGCTTTGGCTCTTTGGTCCGGGTTTATTACTGAATATGCAAGATAGACTTAAATCAATGATTCCACCACGAATCTTATCTTTGTATATTCTTAACTTGGAACAAAAGTTGAACATTGTCTTGGCGCTAACGAGGTGCATTTGGTTGAAGCCCTCAACATCTTGAGAGGTAGAGGGGAAGTAGATACAATTTACTTGTTGTTTAAGATTCAGCTACTGGGAATAAAACGTTCCAAGTAGCACGGGCTATGGTGAGCCCGTAGAGGACTTACCTGGGACAGGAGCGGGGCTGAAACTTGCATGTACAAGTTAGCTGAAGCTGCACAATATATTAACAAGTAGGATGAGGTGAAGTTAGATATTATTACTCGGTTGATGTTGACTAAGTAGTAGCCTAGGCCAGATTCACGAAGTAGTTACGCAAGCACTTACGAACCTGTACATCTTTCCTCAATTTTTAACGGCTTTGGTTACATTTATTAAACAGTTTACAAGCATGAAAACTTGCCAATCAACTGTTATTATTGTTATAAACAGCCTCCTGGTGCTTCGGAGCTCATTAACTGTTTAATAATTGGAAACAAAGCCGCCAAAGATTGAGAAAAGATGTACAGGGGCCAGATTCACAAAGCACTTACGCAAACACTTACGAACCTGTACATCTTTCCTCAATCTTTGGCGGCTTTGTTTCCAATTATTAAACAGTTAATGAGCTCGGAAGCACCAGGAGGCTGTTTATAACAATAACAACAGTTGAATGGGAAGTTTTCATGCTTGTAAACTGTTTAATAAATGTAACCAAAGCCGTCAATGATTGAGGAAAGATGTACACGTTCGTAAGTGCTTGCGTAAGTGCTTTCGTGAATCTGGCCCCTTGTTCGTAAGTGCTTTCGTAACTGCTTCGTGAATCTGGCACGATTCACGACTCACCCTCCCCAGGTGAGGTGTGAGCTGAGTATTTTGTCTCGGTCATGAGAATGGATGAGTGTATCTGTGTAATCTGGCTGCTGAGTGTTGGATGAGTGTATCTGTGTAATCTGGCTGCTGAGTGTTGGATGAGTGTTTTATATGATCTTCACCCGTGTCTGATCTTCTATTATCGTTGTATTTGTCCATTATTTCGTTGTTGTTGGTCTGTTTGTGAGTAGAAATTGTGCTCTCGGCTCTTATTATGTTATCTATCAAATAACACATTATTTCTTCACATAACCAGGTCATTACCAAAGATATATCACTCATTCTTCTGTCAACATTTACCTTACTCTTTGGTATATATATATATATATATATATATATATATATATATATATATATATATATATATATATATATATATATATATATATATATATATATATATATATACATTAAATATGACCGAAAAAGTAAGATTAATAATTCTAACACGAATTTTCTCAATCTTTCGTACATTTCTTTTCACTGTTGGAGGTAATTCAAAAATCAATTCTTCAAAATTCATTTTTATTTCTAGTCTATAAAAATGAATTTTGGAGAATTGATTTTTGAATTACCTCCAACAGTGAAAAGAAATGTACGAAAGATTGAGAAAATTCGTGTTAGAATTATTAATCTTACTTTTTCGGTCATATTTAATAATATATGTCTACAGGAAAGACTGCTACCAAAATATACTAATATATATATATATATATATATATATATATATATATATATATATATATATATATATATATATATAATATATATATATAAATATATATATATATATATATATATAAACGTATTCTATAATTGTATGTACAACTCGCCTATTTGTGCCTGGAGGATCGAGCTCTAGCTCTCGGACCTGAGCTCTGTGTGTGTGTGTGTTAGCTTTCATTTTTGCAAAGTTCCCACCTACTTTTCCTGATCAACCCTGTGTCACCCTCATCCTTGTGTCACCCTCATCCCTGTGTCACCCTCATCCTTGTGGCATCCTCCACACCCGTGTCACCCTCATCCCTGTGTCACCCTCATCCTTGTGGCATCCTCCACACCCGTGTCACCCTCATCCCTGTGTCACCCTCCAGTCACCCCTTCCTCTTACTTTCTGAAAATGTCCTCCACTCCATCACCAAGTCATCAGGCCTCACTAGGGCTCTAAGTTGTAATCCCTGCTCAGTGCCGGGGCCTTACACCCAGCACTTGGCCACTGATATCATGTTCTCAACCTGAGAGATACTCTGACAATATTAACTGACTCGGGGGAGAGGTAATTTGTCAATTAAATCAAGCCATAAAACAAGGAAATGATAAAGCAATAGAAAGACTTACTAATGTGCAGCACAATAAATAATACTCAAGCATCTTGTAGTTAAAGAAATTAATTTATTAAATCAAAGGAATATCCTAGCTTTATACCTCCTAATTAGGTAAAGGAATTTTAATGTTTAATTGGTGTGTGAATTTGGGATGAGGAATACCTGTTGTTGACCAGACCACACACTAGAAGGTGAAGGGACGACGACGTTTCGGTCCGTCCTGGATCATTCTCAAGTCGATTGTGACGAGGAACTGTTGTTGTTGTTTGAGATTCGTTACCTGGAACAAAGTTGCAAGTAGCACGGGCTATGGTGAGCCCGTAGTGGACTTGGAGGAATACCAATTACCAACACTGTAGTAGGTCCATTAATCTACACTCAAGAGGTAATGGTCTTGCCCTAATACCCTCCCCTCGGCCTAGGTTACAGTGCCTCCCCCACACACACTGCCCAAGTGACAGGTCTGTGACCAAGGCCATACCCCCCCCACCCCTGGCACCGGTGCCAATCTCCAGAACAAGATGGTAGAGCCAAGACCTACCAACCAGTCCCAAGTACACTCATTCAGCACCGCTCCTGTGCCAGATAAATCCACTACGGGCTCACCATAGCCCGTGCTACTTGGAACTTGTTCCGAGTAGCTGAATCTATAACAACAACAGTCCCAAGTATAAGGGTCACCCTCGAGAGATGAGTGTTACCTCATCTTCCTTATTAACCCCCAGGTAACGATGGGGGGGGGGGGAGAAGAGAGAGAGAGAGATCTATGAGGATAAAGCACTAAGTCATCATGACTATATGGCACTTGGAAGGGGTCAGGATAAGGATTTGGGATGTGACGGAGGGGGGAAGGAATGGTGCCCAACCACTTGGACGTTCGGGGATTGAACGCTGACCTGCATGAAGCCAGACCGTCGCTCTACCGTCCACTGACCCCTCTTGAATGGTCAAACACTCCAACTCCTCCCTCTCTCTATGCCTCGTTGTTGTTGTTTTTTATTTAGCTACTCAGAACGAAGTGTCCATGTAGCACGGGCTATGGTGATCCCGTAACTCTATGCCTCATAAGAACAGGTTGATATAGCACCCCCGACCTCCCCTTCCTTGTGGGCTCATTTGGGGAGAGGGTGAACCATGCACTGTTTCCCACAGCTGTACTCACCTAGTTGCGCTTGCGGGGGGTGAGCTTTAGCTATTTGGTCTCGCCTCTCAACTGTGTTGCCACGCGAATGTTGCCAAAATGTTGTGATGAGCAGAGGTCCTCAGACACATTACACAGACGCTGCAGCTGCCCCTCAGACACCACCCCAGCTTGAAAACCTCCTAAAACCTCTCTTAATCCCATAGCACCCCAGGATTTGTTTCTGTACAATGTCTCAAGGCCAGGCGTTCATCCCAGGTAGTTCTGTACAACGTCACTCACCTAGCTTCCACTACACATAAGGGGCATAACTGGCCGACCCCTCACAGTGTTCAAGAGAGAACTGGATAAGCACCTCCAAAGGATACCTGATCAACCAGGCTGTGACTCATACGTCAGGCTGCGAGCAGCCGCGTCCAACAGCCTGGTTGATCAGTCCGGCAACCAGAAGGCCTGGTCGACGACCGGGCCGCGGGGACGCTAAGCCCCGGAAGCACCTCAAGGTAACCTCAAGGTAGATGTGCTTACAGAGTCAGGCGCTAGCTCCTGAGCCTCACTTGTAAATTACAAGTGAAACCTAAGCATATTGCCTCTACATATCTTCTGCTAAATGTTGTGTCTCAGTTATCGCTTGTGTCTTAATTAGTTCTTCTCTTTCTTATTTTGAACAAATCTCGTTTTAGCAGTTGAATGGAACACATTACCGGATGAGATAATCTAGGTGAGACTGTGGGATTGTTCCAAGTGAAGGTTAGACATGTATATGAATTTTGAAGATGTATTAATATACGAAAGTACTTAAGGAAATTCCTGTATCAATTTTCATCCGTGGTTTGACACTGTCACATTTTTAATCACGTGTTTATTTTCGTGATATACACACATGTATATGAATGAGTCTAGGCTTAGGTATGCAGAACCTGGCTCGTATGGGGTCAATATGAGCTGCCTCTTATGGGCCAATATGAGCTGCCTCGTATGGGCCAATATTCATACTGCAATTTTTTTTTAACTTATATTCTATCAACTGGCATTAATATATGGTAAGTTGTGTTGGCTGCGCCGCCGTGAGCCCAACTGCTGCTGCTGCTGCTGCTGGCCTATTATGAGAGTAATCGTGTAATTGGTCTGACATTTTGCGATAACTGCGCTGCTTCAGCTGCGCTTATTTCATAGTGAAATTTGGGTAGCATGACTGAGGGTAATTATGGTGAGTATATTGACCGGCATCACGTCTTCTGGACATTATATCGTATTGTTTAGTGACCGTCAATATTGTATTAGTCTTTGCAGGCGATGAGTCACAATAACGTGGCTAAAGTATGTTGACCAGACCACACACTAGAAGGTGAAGGGACGACGACGTTTCGGTCCGTCCTGGACCATTCTCAAGTCGATTGTTATATTATCATATTAGTCTTTGTTGCCACAACTGTTACGATGTCTTCTACCCTGTCTTCTACGCTGTCTTCTACCCTGTCTTCTACCCTGTCTTCTACCCTGTCTTCTACCCTGTCTTCTCAACTCATGCGTCTCATTTTGCATGTGAGACATTTTGCATTTTATTTGTCTATTCCCAAGATTTATACACTGAATTTTTGGTTTTAAATGTCTACTAATCATGACCCTCAGATATATTCCGCAATCAGACCGCAATTTCAATAATATCATCTGATATCTTGTAAGGTAATTATCAAAAGGCACCAAACCGGGAAGGCTATGTAGCACCACCAGATTGCTGATATCTTGTAACTAGCATCATTATCTCCCTCAGAAGCTTATATGTCAGCATTAAATTGTATCAGCTAATCTTTCGACCATTTTGAAAGCCTATCTAGATCGTCTCGAAGTGATAAGAACATAAGAACAAAGGTAACTGCAGAAGGCCTATTGGCCCATACGAGGCAGCTC
>NC_091215.1:27677116-27682116 GCF_040958095.1 Procambarus clarkii | reverse complement strand
AAATGCAAATCTGACTAGCTTACAGGATATATACATATACATATCCTGTATATGTATAACACACACACACACACACACATGCCCGAGCTCAAGAACCAAGAGCTCAAAGAGACCAAAGAGCCAGAGCTCAATCCCCGCAAACATAACTAGATGAGTACAACTAGGTGAGTATATATATATATATATATATATATATATATATATATATATATATATATATATATATATATATATATATATATATATGGTCTCTGCTACTGTGAGAGGGTAAGCTAGGTGGTATATAATGGTAGGAGAGGGGTTGCAGGGGCGAGTGAGGGAGGAGGGGTATTAGGAGGGGAGGTGGTCTCAGGGAAGGCTGGGAGCTTACCGTATTAGGCAAGCATGCGGCGCCGGGCATGGGCACCACCGTATACGGTGTGCCCCACTGCCCATGGGGGTGTCCTAGGGTCAGCATACCCTCCTGTCCTCTGGGCAGGCTAGGGGAGGGGGGGGGGGGTGGCACTGCCCAGCACATCCTGCCCATGGGGAGGATATAGAGCAGGGAGGGGTACTACTGTTTTATGAAGTCAGTGGTAGTAATAGAGAGAGAGAGAGAGAGAGAGAGAGAGAGAGAGAGAGAGAGAGAGAGAGAGAGAGAGAGAGAGAGAGAGAGAGAGAGAGAGAGAGAGAGAGAGAGAGAGACAGACAGACAGTCACATGCACTGTGAATGCTGCCCAAACCACTACGTCACAGAGCCTCACACAACAATATTCAATAACTATTCCCATGGCCGGTCGGCCGAGCGGACAGCACACTGGACTTGTGATCCTGTGGTCCCGGGTTCGATCCTGGGCGCCGACGAGAAACACTGGGCAGAGTTTCTTTCACCCTATGCCCCTGTTACCTAGCAGTAAAATAGGTACCTGGGTGTTAGTCAGCTGTCACGGGCTGCTTCCTGGGGGTGGAGGCCTGGTCGAGGACCGGGCCGCGGGGACACTAAAGCCCCGAAATCATCTCAAGATAACGTCAAGATGGCCAATAATTACCCCCCCCCCCAACTAGGCACAACAGCTGGTGCATAATATATTGCTTATAGTTACACCGAGTTCACTGTTCATATATATATATATATATATATATATATATATATATATATATATATATATATATATATATATATATATATATATATATATATATATTTATATATATATATATATATATATATATATATATATATATATATATATATATATATATACATATATACATATATGTTAGTGGTATAACACAATATATATATATATATATATATATATATATATATATATATATATATATATATATATATATATATATACATATATGTTAGTGGTATAACACAAGGAAGTGACAGTAACGTGATGATATAGGAGGACTATATGGAGTTCTGGGACACCCCCAGATACGCCAAGACATTTTGTCATGGGTATTTTATTGTCTAACAAACCACAAGTGTGTTTATCAGCGTCTTAAAGTAAATTTTAGATAACTATAATGAGCTCTGGAACCACCATCTCAACTTAGTATAGTACATATATGTACTATACTAAGCCTAAGCATATTTAAGACTGAATTTCACCTACTTTTCCAGACTATAAAATTAATAGTACTAAAAAAGTGCATTTAAAGTCCATCACTACATATTGCTATTCCTCCAATATGTATTTTTTCTACATATTGGTACTTTTCAGTAAATAGCTGCTATATGTACTATCATTACAGGAGGCTGGGATGATAGTATACTTTATATTTTATATCATTTTTTACCCAAACTTGGGTATAAATTGCCCGAACCTAACCTAACCAAGGACCTACAAACAGAAAACGGGACATCACGTCATATCGAGGTGCTATGATTTTTAGTCCATTATTGTTTGGCCATTGGGAGAGTTATTCATCAGAGTGCGATGATTGGAGCGGATTGGTTGTTAGCGGAGTTCCTCTACATAGTCCCGTCTGACGGGAGGGTTATAGTTATACAGGGTATGAGGAGAGTCCGGTCTACCAGTCTGCACTACCAGCCTGCACTACCAGCCTGCCCTACCAGCCTACACTACACTACCAGCCTACACTACACTACACCTCGGGCTGGGGGGGGGGGGGGAAGTGGGCGGACACGGGCTTAGGGGGGGGAGTGGGTGGACTTTAAGAAGGAGTGCATGTCACCGTTGGTGGTTATCTTGAGATGATTTCGGGGCTTTTAGTGTCCCCGCGGCCCGGTCCTCGACCAGGCCTCCACCCCCAGGAAGCAGCCCGTGACAGCTGACTAACACCCAGGTACCTATTTTACTGCTAGGTAACAGGGGCATAGGGTGAAAGAAACTCTGCCCATTGTTTCTCGCCGGCGCCCGGGATCGAACCCGGGACCACAGGATCACAAGTCCAGCGTGCTGTCCGCTCGGCCGACCGGCTCCCTCGACCGGTACATAAGATTCCTGCATTCGTCAATCCTTGTCGATTTGCGGAGAGGAACAGTCTGTCAGCAAATGCGAGCGCGTGGACGCCGTTCCGGGAACTGTCTCTCACCTTGCCAAGCGCTGCTGAGTGTGTGTGTGCACGCTCATAGCGTGAGCGGACAGCACGCTCGTGCAGTGTACACGACGCGTCATGCAACAGTCTGATCAACACACACATAGGTAAATACAAGGGGGAAATGAACAAATTAAAATGGCATGCACCGTTTAATATGGCTAACGTGTTGATGTGTGTGGGTGTGTGTGTGTGTGTGTGTGTGTGTGTGTGTGTGTGTGTGTGTGTGTGTGTGTGTGTGTGTGTGTGTGTATGTGTGTGTGTGTGTGTGTGTGTGTGTGTGTGTGTGTGTGTGTGTGTGTGTATTCACCTAGTTGTATTCACCTAGTTATGCTTGCGGGGGTTGAGCTCTGCTCTTTCGGCCCGCCTCTCAACTGTCAATCAACTATAACAGTTCAACTGTAACTGTGTGTGTTTACTATTTGTATCTGCAGAATCGAGCTATTAGCTCTTGGACCCCGCCTTTCTAACCAATTCATTTTTCCTCTATTATGTCTACTGGACATATATTTCTCTCTAACACACACATCTCCAAGAAGCAGCCCGTAGCAGCTGTCTAGCTCCCATGTACCTATTTACCGATAGGCGAACAGGCTCATCAGGGTGAAAGAAACTCTGTCCATTTATTTCCGCCTCGGCCGGGAATCCAGGGCCCTTAGGACTACGACCCCCGGAGCGCTGTCCACTCAGCCACGAAGCCCCTGTGTGGACGATGCACTTCACTTGTGGGGGTGGAGGGGGGCGTCCCCCCCCCCCATACACCCTCATTACACCGTCAATTTGATGGGTGTCACTCGAATTTGCTCATTATCGGATGGATGTTTCGATGCACGCGAGCGGTCGCGATTAGTTCCTTTCAATCTCTCTACACGTGCTGACTGGCGTGCGATGTGGGCCGTCAGCCACTCGCATTTTCCTCACCCTTGGCAGGATCCCCGCCGAGTACCGTGTGTGTGTGCGTGTGTGTGTGTGGAGCCTGGCAAACACAGGCCGCAGTAGACATGCCCGCGAGCCACTTGTGGGAGGCAGGTAACCCGCACTCTCACTGTTAACTTGGAGCACACACACCAATACTCCCAGCCAGCACACTCACACACACACACACGATGTGGTGGAGGCTGACTCCATACAAAGCTTCAAATATAGATATGATAGAGCCCAGTAGACTCAGGAACCTGTACACCAGTTGATTGACAGTTGAGAGGCGGGACCAAAGAGCCAAAGCTCAACCCCCGTAAGCACAAATAGGTGAGTACAAATAGGTGAGTACACACGCTGCCTACAGTGCTTCCTCAACCCCCACTTTAGTAATGAATGTGTTCGGCGCTATAGACTGAAGTAGACTACACTCTCCCTCTAGTATAAAACAATGTCACCTGCTGGCATCCTTGTCTTACTTTAGGCTTGTGTGTGCAAGTGTTTCAGGCTGGCTACGGGGGAATAGCCACTGTAGGAGCTACAGGGCTACAGGTAAGTAGCCCTGTAGCTCCTCAGGCCCCACTAACTGGCATGGGGGGGGGGGGGTTGTAGCTGTTGCGTTATAATCCGGTAATTGTGTGGTGCATGGGTAACCCCTTACACCAGGCTCCTTCATCCCTATGTAATGATACAGCAATATGAACGGCTTTTATCTCTAGTGATAACTGTTACAGACACCAACAGGGGGTGTTAGTGCTCAACAGACACCAACAGACACCAACAGACAGCAACAGACACCAACAGGGGGTACCAGGCTAGGTTGGATGCAAGATAATGGGGGGGGGGGGAGAGGTGGGGGGAACACTCAACAGCAGAGTGCAGAGTCTAGGAAGCAGAGTACAGGGAATGTGTACTCAACTAGTTCTCACCTAGTTGTGCTTGTAGGGGTTGAGCTCTGGCTCTTTGGTCCCGCCTCTCAACTGTCATTCAGCTGTGTGTGTGTGTGTGTGTGTGTGTTATAAATATATGTAACGAGACATAATATAGAAATCTATTGGAAAGGCGGGGTCCAAGAGCAAATAACTCTATTCTGCAGGCACAAAGTACACACACACACACACACACACACACACACACACACACACACACACACACACACACACACACACACACGACATAATAACACAGACAGTATGGTTTTCCAACAGAAAGATCATGTATAACAAATCCACTTAGTTGTTATGATAAAGCCACATAAATTCTACAGAAAAGTGATGGTTGGGTTGACTGTGTCTATCTGGCTCTAAAAAAAACCTTTTGACAGAGTCCCACACAAGCGGTTGTTCTGGAAACTGGAACATGCTGGAGGGGTGACAGGGAGACTGCTCACATGGATGAACAATTTTCTAACTAACAGACAGATGAGGGCAGTAATCAGAGACAATGTATCTGACTGGAGGAGTGTCACTAGCGGAGTACCACAGGGCTCAGTTCTTGCACCAGTAATGTTCATCGTCTACATAAACCA